>NC_072380.2:62017500-62357500 GCF_028885625.2 Pongo pygmaeus
AGTGCCAAGCATTTTTCCAGGAGCTGAAAATAAATAGGTATGATCCCTGCCTTACCTGAATTTACATCCCCTCTCCATATCTCTTTTTTGATAGAGTGTGCAAAGGTGGTGAATCTGGGAGGTAACAGTTGTGTCCTATGTGCAGGTAATGGCAGTGGTGGCCGAAGGTGCAGAGCGGGGTTAGAGCCTGCAAAGCTGATCTTGGAAACTGCTGGTCATTGCCATCAGGCTTTTGCCTTTACAATTGGACTTTGTCCCTGAAGCTTGTGTTGGGGAAAATCACTTCGGGGGGTGTGTGTGTGTGTGTGTGTGTAATAACTTTTGGATCCTCAGTTGTGAAGTGACTAGTGAGGAAATGAGAAATTCATAGAATTGTAAGACATATTGGATTTTGATTATGCATAAATATTAAGCATGTGACATCTTTTTTATTAGATTGAATCCAAACACTTTTTTTCTATAAGAGGACTTGCAAGTTATATGCTATTATGTATTTAAGAAGATGCAGCCATTTTAAGAGATTTGTAGGTCTGAATAAACTCAACCATCTCTGGATACAATTTCTTTGGTAAGAGAGATTTGGAGAATCTCTCGTAGGCATTTGAATAGTGGTATACCTGGGGACAGGCTTCTCTCTAAAGGTTCACAGGACTCAGAAAAACAGTTTACCTACTAGATTACTGGCTTAACATAAAAGGGTGCAACTCAGAAAAGCCAGATGGCAGAGATACACATGGCAGGCATGGAGGAAGGGGTTTGGAGCTTCATGCCCTGTCCATATGCACCAATCCCTGAAGCCCTCCCTGTGTTCACCAACCTGGAAGCTCTCAGAATCCCTTTGATTAGGGATTTTTAGGGAAGTTCCATTACATAGGCAATAGATTATATCATCGGCCATTGGTGATTAATTCAATCTCCAGTCCCTCTTGCCTTCCTAGAGGTTGGGGGATTGGGGTTGAAAGTTCCAATCCCTTAATCCATAGTTCCCCTGGCAAGCCACACCCACTGCTTAGAGGTTTTATGAAAGCCACTGCAATAACATAAACTCAGGTGTGGTTGAAAGGCACTTGTCATGAATAATGAAAGACACTCCTGTCACCTTTATCACTCTTATCACTTAGCAAATTTACAAGGGTTTTAGGTAGTCTACCCAGGAACCTGGGACTAAGACCAAATACGTATTTCTATGACATCGTAATTTCACACACTTACTGTCATGGGCTCTTTTTCTTTCTTTTTCCTTGATGACGGTTTATGTATATTCTGGGAATAAATAGAGAAATGGGTGAGAGCAACTTTAGTTTATGTGTTTTTCTTTAGGATTCTATATCGTATATCTTAAAATGCTTATATCATAGCATTTTCTCTGAGACATAATACCATTGCATTAATTACAGCACCTCTCATTATTATATTGGCTGTAAAAAGGGTTAATATGAATAATTCATTCATATTCAAGATCTATACCTACATCTGCTTTCCTATAGGCCTTGAATTTTCATAAAAAAATTTAAAAATACATTATATTCAATTATATTTTACTCAGCATTTTTAGGTCAGCAAACTATTTCTTGTTCTTTTTTATTGCAGTAATAATTTAAATCAGTTGTTGACTTTTTACAAATCACAAAAATTAATAGTAATTATGTGTTTTGAAAAAAGCTGAGTTTAAAATAATAGAATTTTATTTTTTCAAACAGAAAAAAAATTTAAGGCTTTTTGCAAAACCATAACAAATGTTCTTTTTACTACTGCTACTATTACAAATGCTTCCACTATCCATTCTCATAATTTCTATTTATTAAGCAGTTATTTTGTCCTTGTGCTGAGTACCTTACATGTACTACAAATCTACTTGATTTCTCAAATTTTAGAGTTCATGTGAGAGTCAATTAATTTCCATAAGTTTAATTGCTTCTATATGAGTAGTCAGAGAAAAATTCAAGTGGAAAAACAAGAGATCAAAAAGACATCTAAAACTAGATTTCTAAAAGTTGTATTCATTGATTTTTCTCTTCAATGTCTTTAATTTTTGATGGTGTCATTGTAGCTTGTGTACAAAGAGACATGGTGAGATTATTACTGAAATAGACCTCTAAGGCAAAAGCAAACCAAATCCGGAGTGAAAACACGGTTAGATGAATTTACTTTTATATTTGTCATTTATTAATATAGCTTTTAACTCCATGTGATATACAAATATGTCTATTTGAATTTGAATATATATACATTGACTATATGTATTTATAAATTTCCCCTTTGAAATTTGCTAGCCAAATAATAAGAAAATTTCTGTTATATCTGATCTAAAGTATTTATGAAAGGATTGAATAAAATCAAAGATTTTTTTTAAATCTTGCAGAAATAAATGAATAAATGTTTTTGTTTTAATTATATCTAGACTATGAGCTTAGGAGAATGGATACAGCAAATTGAAATTCAGTTCTTTGGCCAATTTCCTTTAAAATTTATTGTGTTCTTATTACAACAGACTGATTATTTTATGGTATCTTCTTAATTATAAGTGTTGATTAAGAACTCTTATAACCACAAATTACGAGTGGTAAAGACAATTGTTCTTGCTTATTCATTTTAAATTGCGTAAAATATTTTAAAAGCTTATTAGTCTCTAATTGCTCACATAAATTATTTTGAAAGCTTTCTTTTGCAAAATGTTGCAAAACTGAATCTAGATTGGATTCTGGGCAGCTGACATAAAAGCAATTTTCTAACCATTTCCTACTTTTCTAAAATAACCAGTTGACTGTATTTTAAACACTTAAATTAATTGGCATGCCTATTATTTTCTAACAAAAAATTTATCACCTGAGCATTTGAGGAATATAGAACTTTTATCATGCTATGTTGAAAATTTCCAGTGAACAAGAGAATGAGAACTAGAGTCCATCCAAAGCATGAAACCTTGGGATCTGTGTAATAAAGTCAACGCACAACCATAACATTGCCAAGACATGCTTGTAGGACCTCTGCATGTTAGAGCCAGAAAGGAACACAGCTCAATCCTTGCAGATGACTAAATCAGTATCAGGAACTACTACATGGTTGTGCCCAAGATCACAGAGTGAATCAGCACAGAACTGCATCTTTACCCAATAGCCTTTTTGCCATGCTATGCAGTTATGTTTAAATTGGTATTTTTCAAAGTGTAGTCCTTGACTATCTTTATCAGAAATCATAACCATGTCCATGACCATCTTAATCAGAAATTCATAACAAGCCCTTTTCAACCACAACCATGCTCATGAAAAATTCATAATCCTGAGCTTTTCCCTAAATTTACTGAATGAGATTGAGGTTTGGGAATGTATAATAGGGATCTGCATTGAAAATAAGCACTAGGTAATTGATTCTTCCGTATTGGTTTTTAAATAATAATATATGCCTATATGATTTTATATATATATTATTTTGTAACAATATAGGCCTATATTATTTTATATATATTTTATATAATATATAATATATATTATATACTATTTGCATATATATGCAAATACATATATTTATATATAATATGGTATTATTTAAGAACCAATACAGAAGATATAATACTATAATATAATATATTATATATAAAATATATAATATAGGCCTATACTATATAATAGTATATATATTATATATAATATATTATATTATAGTATTATATCTTCCGTACTGGTTCTTAAATAATACTATATAATATAGTATAGGCCTATACTATATAATATATAAGATAGTATACTATAAGGATGCAAATAGTAAGGAGTAGTAAAATACAGATTTAAGGAATCGTCTGTTTTGACTGCATCATTGGTAAGACTAACACCATCAAAGAGATCTCAACAGCAATAGCATGGAGTCCTAGAGCCCACCCCAGAGTTGATGATAATTGTTCTGATGTCAGCATAGGTGATTCTAAGAGAATATTTGGAAAACATTCATTTATATAATAGAGTGTTGTTTCTTTTACCAAGTAGATCAGCTTGGTATTTAAAATTCATAGTTCATTTCTTACATGTATTCTTTAAATGTTAGAAATTTGAAACTTTGATTTTAGTCTCTTGACCACCAGGAAGTCTACCAAAGTCTATGACGTTTCCTAGTTCACAATATTAGAAAGAAAATAGTCATATAATTCATTAAATTCCCACAGTAAAATTAGCTAACATTAGATTAATTTTATTTAATTCTATGTTAGAATGCTGAATTGTAGCCACTAATAAAAGATATACATTAGATTTTAACCCTGCATATAAAATTTATTATTTTTTATTTTTTATATTAGTGAGAGAAATATGTGTTTACTTATGTGGTCTTTCAGAATATTACTATTTTTGATAATGACTCAGTTGAAAATACAGCAAAATGTACTTATTTTAACAACTGATTATACTAATGTAGAATCATTTCCAATTCTTATTTATTACATTTTGCTAAAGTATAAACTCATTCAATCATGAAACTGTATCAGGATATAATATCTAGTAATTACCTGTGATTGTTAATTTTTTGTGTCTACTTGAATGCGCCACTGGGTGCTCAAATATACTTGGTCAACCATTCTATTGTATATACACACACACACACACACACACACACACACACACACACACGCACGCACCCTACTGGTTTTGCTTCTCTGGAAACCCCTGAGCAACACTGCACTGATTTTGGTACCAGGAAGTGGACTGCTGCTATAACTAATACCTAAAAATGTGGACCTGGCTTGGCCTTGGCTTGGGAACTGGGCAATAGGGTAGAGGCTGGCTGAGTTTTGAGGTACAGACTAGAAAAAGCCTGAATTTCTACAAAAGGACTATTGGTAGAAATGTGGACATTAAAGGCAATTCTGGTAAGGGATCAGGAGGAAAAGAGGACAGCTGTAGAGAGGGTTTCACTCTTCTTAGAAAATAAATAATCATTAATAATCAAAATAGAATGCTTGTGGAAATAGAGACATTAAATATTCTGAGAAGGTCTCAGATGGAAATGAGAACAGGTTACTGTAAGCTGGAGGAAAAGTGCTTCTTGTTATATAGTGGCAAATATCTCGGTTGCATTTTGTTCCAATGTTTTGAGAAAAATAGCACTTATAAGTGATACACTTATTTAAATTGCATTTACCAGATGCAATTTTTAAGCAAAGTGTTGAAAGTATGGCTTGGGTCCTCCTTAAGGCAATACAATAGGAGAAATATGGATTAAAGAAGGATTTGTTAAGCAAAAAGACCCAGGACAAGGAGATTTAGAAATTTCTCAGTTTATCTATAATGCAAAAACTGGAGAAGTCTGTTCTGGAGACAACACTAAAGAATGCGGCTGAATCACCCTTTGCTAAAGAGATAATGGGGGTGACCCATCAGCTTAATCAGCCATATCAGCAGAAGCCAGGAACAGCAAATGGATTACACCATCAAAGACCTGGCCAGTCTGAACTGAAGAGGACAGAGGGAGCAGGACAGATTAAGGAAAAGCTGTCAGACTTCTTGGATTCTATAGGACCAGACCATAGAGCTATTAACCAAATGGTTGGGGTTGTCCTACACCCTCCTTAACAGGATATGGAAACAAAGAGGTTCTTCTTCAGACTTCAGATTTAATGAAATTGCCCTTGCTGGGTTTTCTACTTTCATGGGAATCATCACCTCCTTTTTTAATTTAGATTTTTCCATTTTGAAAAGAAAATATCCTATGCCTCTCCCATTATTGTATTTTGGAGACACATAACTTGTCCGTTTCACAGGCTCAGCACTGGAGAGGAATTTTGGCTCATGATGAATTGTACCTCAAGTTTCATTCATATCTTAGTTAGATGATATTAGTATAAGACTTTGGCCTTTAACCTTTAGAGTTAATGCTGGAATAAGTTAAGAATTTGGGGGCTACTGGAATGGCATGAATGTATTTTGCATGTGATAAGAACATGGATTTGGGGGAACCAAGGGAAGAATTCTATGAGCTGAATTTTGGTGTCCTTCCAAAATGCATATATTGAAGTCCTAACCCCTAATCTGACTGTATTTCATGATAGGGACTTTGGGAGGTATCAAAGTGAAATGATGCCATAAGGATAGCACCTTCATTTCATAATATTGGTGTCCTTTAAGAAAAAAAAGAGAGGCTGGGCACGGTGGCTAATTCCTGTAATCCCAGCACTTTGGGAGGCCAAGGCAGGTGGATCACTTGAGGTTGAGAGTTCGAGACGAGCCTGACCAACATGGGGAAACCCCATCTCTACTAAAAATACAAAATTAGCCAGGGGTGGTAGTGCATGCCTGTAATCCCAGCTACTTGGGAGGCTGAGGCAGGAAAATTGCTTGAACCCAGGAGGCAGAGGTTGCAGTGAGCTGAGATTGCATCATTGCACCCCAGCCTGGGCAACAAGAGCAAAACTCCGTCCCAAAAAGAAAAAAAAAAAGAAAAGAAACAGAAACCAGAGCTAGCTCATTATCTACCAAGTGAGGACACAGCCAGAAGGTTGCTATCTGCAAGCCAGGAAGAGAGACCATACCAGAAACCAAAATCCACTGGACCTTGATCTTGGACTTCCAGCCTCCAGAACTGTGAGCGATACATTTTTGTTGTTTACTTCACCCAGTTTATGGTATTTATTATGGAAGCCCAAGCTGACTCGGTGCCAAGAGTCATTCTAGGGAAAGAGACTTTTAAGGATGAATTTTCTAAGTTGGTTCTGAAGTATCTGGAATTGGCTCTTTAATCTGATTGGATTTAAAGATGCCAGTGACTCTATTTCCAGCAGAAAAGAGAGTCTAATATTCCATGGTGTGATCTGGCCATAGAGATATGCAGAATATCACCACTGGACACTCCTAATCAACTGCTTATAAGAAGCAAGGATCTGAGTACTATGTATATATATTTGAGCATTTTTGGCAAACTAATGAATATAATGAGATTGGCTGGCAGCTCCTAACTCACTGCACAAAGTGAGAAAATAAAAGGATGAGTTCAGGAATTCAAATTCCAAGCTCAAGGGCTACATAAATGACATGAAAAATTCTGGGTGTGTTATGAAGGAGCTCTTTTTTCCTGTAGCCATAAGGCTGAGATTGTTAAAAATCAAGTGCAGAATACCACTCTGCGACTGGCTGAATCAAAATGCAACTTGAACTCCCAGCCTGTTGAACTATCTGCTACAGTGAGGGCATTGATTGGTAAGGAATGGGATCTTGAAAGTCAGAATGGGAACGACCCTGTGGAAAGACCCTGATGAGTATGGGCACAATGAGCCAGTAAATGGCGATGACTCATTTTTGCCAGTAGAGGAGGCGTCTCCATTTTCAGTGGAGAGTCGGAGCAGCGCTGCATTTTCAGGGCTTCAGTGGGCAGCCTCCCCACCTGCAATGATAGTAGTCTCCTCGCCCTTTCACCCCTGTCTGAGGGGCTTAACCTTACATTGCCTGAAAAACCTACAATGGCCTCCCCAAAGGCAGTTACTAGGCAAGGTAATGCCATTTCTCTCCAGAGCCACCCCCACCTCCTCTCCTTTCTTCCAGACCGGTAACTAGACCCAAGTCCCAGTAGTCCCCTGAAGGTGAGGTACAAAGTATGACCCATGAGGAGGTGCACTACACTCCACAAGCACTTGAATTTTCTAATTTATACAAGCAGAATTCCAGGGAATATATACGTGAATGGATACTAAGGGTATGGATTAAGAGTGAAAGGAAAATAAAAGTTGGATCAGGCCGAATTTATTGATATGGTCTCCCTAAGCTGAGATTCTATTAGGGATGATTTTAATAATTTGTTTAATAGGATAATAATTTTTTGATAGGATAATTGGAACATGAACTTAAATGTGGCCTAATGTGAGCAAGTTAGAAATGCTAGACTGGCCTTTGGAGGCTTCTATAGGTGAACCACAGCACAGGTCTTTATGATTTTAGAGAAAAGCCCAGCCATTCACTGAAGATAACTATTTTTCTTTTGAGAATCAGCTATTGGCCTACTATTGGATCTCAGAAAAGACTGAATGCTTAACCATTGGTCACCATGTTATTATGTGGCCTGAGCTGCCCATCATTAACTGGATGTTATCTGACTCACTAAGTCATAAAGTCGGGTGTGCACAGCAGTACTCCATCATCTAATAAATAAGTCATCAGGCCTCAGCAAGCCCTGAAGGCACAAATAAGTCACATGAACTAGTGGCCCAAATTCCCATGGACCCCATTCCAGCTACCACGGTTTCTCCCTCCCAGCATATTCATATGGCTCCTGCCAAGTTCACTGTGATCAGTTGGCAGGGAAAGAGAAGTCTCTAACCTGGTGTGCAGATGATTCTGATGTTGTTGGGTGAAGTGTTCAGTATGTGTTTATTAAGTCATATTGGTCTAGAGTGTTGTTCAGCCCCTTTGTTTTCTTATTGATCCTCTGTCTCACTGACCTACCACTACTAAAAAGGCAATTTTTTAGGTCTTTTACTATTATTGTGTTAATATCTATTTCTAACATAAATTCTGTCAAGGTTTTATTCATATATTTGAGTGCTCTAATGTTAGCTGCCTATATATTTATAATTATTACATCACATCTTCCTGGTGAATTGACCCTTTTATCATTACATCTTGTCCTACTTCATGTCTTCTGACCATTTTTAACTTAAAATCAATTTTGTGTAAGTATAGCTACCCCTGCTCCTTTTGGCTACAATTTGTCTAGGGTATCTTTTCCTATTTTTTTACTGTCAGGCTTATATCAAAAAATAGATATCCTGTAGAGAGCATGTAGTTGGATCTTGTTTTTTAATCCATTCAGCCACTCTGTCTTTTGATTAGGGAGTTTAATCCACTTACATTTACAGTAATTACTAATAGAAAAGAACTTACCATTGCCATTTTGTTATTGTTTTTTGCATGTCTTATAGTTATTTCATTACTTTTTATTTTTCAACTCTTTTCATTTTTCATCCTTTTTATTTTTCATTTATAGTTATCTTATCCCATGTCAGCTTTTCCTCTCTAGCTGCTTTCATTTGTGTTTCATTGATCTTTCTCTGTGTGTGTGTGTGGTGGCATGCTTTGATTCCTTTGTCATTTTATTTTATGCGTCTTCTATAGTTATTTTCTTTTGGGTTACCATGGATCTAACATAAAATATCTTATATAATAAATTTTAAATGGATAACAACTTAACTTCAATTACATACAAAACCTACTCCTTTACATCACTTCCTGTTTCTTGTCCCCATGTACGTACCATATATTGTTATGCTAGTGTCTCTGTGGTAGAAGAAGTTCTGGTATTTCCTATTCTGCCATCTTCCTGATACTTTGCATCTTTCTTTATTTAAAATGGGCAAATATGCATTTTGATTATTACTTCCTATTATGGTATAAGTCACATACTCAAGAGATGGTCATAATTTAACTTTATATAATTTTATTAAATGTCTGCTATGTGTCAAGCTCATTGAGAAGCTCTGGGGATTCCAAGAAATGAAAGATACAGCTCTGACATTATGTAACAGGATGGGATGACAAATAGGAAGAAAAAATCATTAAAATCCAGTGTAAGGATTTCAATAATGAAACTCAGTACACAATGCAGTCTGAATAGTTGTTTGTCTCTGTGGAGTCAGATAGTATATCCTAAGAAACTGCATGCCAGCTTGAATTTTAGGAAGTAGACTGGATTTCGTATACAAAAAATAACGTTACCATTTTGAACTGAAGAGTTTCCAATAGACAGTTGGTAAACAAAACACCTGCTTTAGAAGTTATCAGTGTTATACTGAAAAAGATTTTCTGTGTTTCTCCATCTGTCCAAGCAGTATAACTAAATTTAAACATTTAGCTATTCTGCATGTATATAACTGCATTTTACCCACTGACTAAAGGAATTATCTACAGAGAACAGAGGGAGGCAAAAATCACCAATGTACATAAAAATTTTTCCATGTGTTAATTACAAATCATCCCAATGTAGCACTTGGTAAATTCTGTTTTGTAAAGTTTTAATTTTTGTTTATTTGCTTCATAAAGATAAACAAATTGTAATTCTTTTTGGTTAGTGATTGTTAAACTCCCAGATCCTCTTATTTAAGGAACGCAAATATGTTTTCACCAAATATAGAAGTTAATTTAATTTTATGAGCTCAAATATGGTAGGCCATTGTTTAAATTGTTGAGTAAATCTCACTTGTTAAGTCTAGTGACCAGGATTTTTTCAAACAGCTCTCCATATTAATTTTTCAAATGTGACAAGAGAATTCTAAATTAATTCTTGGGACTGGTGATGTGTAAGATTGTATAATGTTACCATGTGATTAAATGGATGTACATACCTTTGTAAAAGTTTATTAAGTGGTAAAAAATGTACAGTATGTGCCTCAGTTTCCTCAACCTCACAATAAGTAACTATTTTTCAGGATTGTTCTGATGACAGAGAAACAGTAGATGGGAAACTCATTTAAGAAGTGCAGAGTTTAATCTCACATGAGAGCTTATACTTTTCATTATGGTTAAACATACATTGGAAGATATATTTGAAGATATCAATATACTTGCAGCTGAATATTATTTTTTCTCTAAAGTGAGATGTTCTTAATTCCATATCTGTTCATGGTGACAATAACTTTGAAGTCACCTGGGCTATGTTAAGGCTGACTCCACACCTGTTCTCATGCCTTAGCATTGTTTGATCACCAGGCCCTTTTGTCCAAGGCTCCCACCAACACCTTTATTCCGCTGTGAATCCTCGTTCCTGGGCCATTACAGGAATCATCTCACTCCTCTTACAGATTCTAGTCCTGGAATCTCTGATGTAGCCTACACAATTTTTTTTATGGATTTAAATTTATCTTCCCCAAAATTCATATGTTGAAGCTATGTATTAGTGTTGAAATGCTTAGCTTGTTAGAAAACCTATTTTGATGGTGAAGGACTCTGAACAAAAAACATAGCCAATGGCATTCTGCCACAATTTTCACTGTCTTTTAGGTGTTTGTGACCTCTCTGTTTGCTGTTAAAATCTTAAATTCCCTTTGGGCAGATCTTCCTGGTGAATTGACCCTTTTAGCCTTGCTAATAGTGTGATCAATTTTAGTTTCCTTAATATGTAAACATCCAATTAGTTAAAATATCAAGGTTGCTATTTTTGGAGTCCTGGAAGAAACAGCATAATAACTAAGTAAATTCTGTTTAATAAAACTATATAGGCACTTTCAAATTTAGTCAATATCATTCCTGTTACTATTTTGTGAGGTCCAGAGACTAATCTCCCTTGCAAGTTGTAATGCATAGTACATTTTTATATGGGCAGCTCAACTGTTGTAAGGCACGCAAAAGGTCTTCATTTTCTGTCCTTTCTGTTTTAAGCCTCTTCCCAGACCAGGTACCCAGTTCATAGGGACAATTGCGACTGTAGCAATTAGTTAGCTTGGTGGTCTTTAAACTTTGCTCTGCAGAGCTCCAGGCTTCAAGAAGAGTGGCCTAATTTTCACTGGAAAATAAAGTGAACTTAAGAAACCTCAGCCTTCTTTCGTGCCCAAATCAATGTGAACTGCTCAGCATTTATGTATTTTTCATATTTGGCTTCTACACAGCATTTAGATGAAAAAAGGCATCTCATAGCTGAATAAATAAATAAAATTCCCTAGGCAATTTGATCTTTTTTTTTAGAAGTTGGAAAAGTGTTTTAAGTTGGAAACTTGTTTTCACATAAAAATGTTTTCATTGTGAAGAAAGAAGGTCACAAACTCACTACCTCAAGCACTGGGAAGTAAAATAAACAAGTGAAGGTGTAACGTGTCCTGGATAAGGAAGAACCTGCTATCCATTAATTGAAAAGTGAATGTCTTGCCAGAGTAACATTTAAACAACATGTGTTTGCAGGCTAGATTTGATCCTTGGTTTGCTTTTGGGGATCTCTCCTGTAGAAGATTCTTGAACATGCAAGGCAAAATAATGTGTTTTAAAACAACATCATTTCTGAAACTCTATGCATGCTCCTTATAAAATGAGATGTTTGCATTGCTGACTTTTGTGGACATAGAGCCTTGAATCTATACTCTAATGTCATCAGATGGCCTTCAGGCACATGGTTGGGCACATTAGATCCTGGTGGATCTGGCTGGTGTGCTGGGGCAATGGGACATGCACAGGAGGACCTGGGGGACAAGCTCCAGAACTTTACAGAGAGCCAAGAGTTTGTGCATGGAACAAATATGACTTATAGAGGAGCCAAGCAGAAGAGACAGTGATTCAGAAGGGCTAAGGTAAAGAATCAAGGGCATGGCAGCTGTGGGAGGGGTGCTGAGCAATTGTGAGCATGAGTGTCAGTGAGGTGAGAGTAGATAGTCTAGGCAGAGGGAAATGTTTAGGCTGAATCACTTAACAAACATGTAGTGTCAACTTTACAATCCTAGCCTGTGCTTGTTTGGGGATATTATTCCCATGTAAAAGGAGTCAGGATAAGATAAGTCATAAAATCCTCTGATAATATGATCAACATTTGGAATTTTATATTACTATGTGGGGAAAAATAGTAACCTATAGGTCCTTGGTTGGAATGGACCCCCATAACAAAAGACAGATTAACAAGAGAAAAACAAACAGAAGTGTATTACATGTATGTTTTATATATGCATGGCATATATAAAGTGAAGGTGTAATGTGTCCTGGATAAGAAAGAACCTGCTATCCATTAATTGAAGAGTGAATGTCTTGCCAGAGTAAGATTTAAACAACATGTGTTTGCAGGCTAGATTTGGTCCTTGGTTTGCTGTTGGGGATCTCTCCTGTAGAAGATTCTTGAACATGCAGGGCAAAATAATGTGGGTTTTATTTATTTATTTATTTATTTATTTTACTTTATTATTATTATTATACTTTAGGTTTTAGGGTACATGTGCACAATGTGCAGGTTAGTTACATATGTATACATGTGCCATGCTGGTGTGCTGCACCCACTAACTCGTCATCTAGCATTAGGTATATCTCCCAATGCTATCCCTCCCCCCTCCCCCCACACCACAACAGTCCCCAGAGTGTGATGTTCCCCTTCCTGTGTCCATGTGTTCTCATTGTTCAATTCCCACCTAAGAGTGAGAATATGCGATGTTTGGTTTTTTGTTCTTGCGATAGTTTACTGAGAATGATGATTTCCAATTTCATCCATGTCCCTACAAAGGACATGAACTCATCATTTTTTATGGCTGCATAGTATTCCATGGTGTATATGTGCCACATTTTCTTAATCCAGTCTATCATTGTTGGACATTTGGGTTGGTTCCAAGTCTTTGCTATTGTGAATAATGCCACAAAAAAACATACGTGTGCATGTGTCTTTATAGAAGCATGATTTATAGTCCTTTGGGTATATACCCAGTAATGGGATTGCTGGGTCAAATGGTATTTCTAGTTCTAGATCCCTGAGGAATTGCCACACTGACTTCCACAATGGTTGAACTAGTTTACAGTCCCACCAACAGTGTAAAAGTGTTCCTATTTCTCCACATCCTCTCCAGCACCTGTTGTTTCCTGACTTTTTAATGATTGCCATTCTAACTGGTGTGAGATGGTATCTCATTGTGGTTTTGATTTGCATTTCTCTGATGGCCAGTGATGGTGAGCATTGTTTCGTGTGTTTTTTGGCTGCATAAATGTCTTCTTTTGAGAAGTGTCTGTTCATGTCCTTTGCCCACTTTTTGATGGGGTTGTTTGTTTTTTTCTTGTAAATTTGTTGGAGTTCATTGTAGATTCTGGATATTAGCCCTTTGTCAGATGAGTAGGTTGCGAAAATTTTCTCTCATTTTGTAGGTTGCCTGTTCACTCTGATGGTAGTTTCCTTTGCTGTGCAGAAGCTCTTGAGTTTAATTAGATCCCATTTGTCAATTTTGGCTTTTGTTGCCATTGCTTTTGGTGTTTTAGATGTGAAGTCCTTGCCCATGCCTATGTCCTGAATGGTAATGCCTAGGTTTTCTTCTAGGGTTTTTATGGTTTTAGGTCTAACATTTAAGTCTTTAATCCATCTTGAATTGATTTTTGTATAAGGTGTAAGGAAGGGATCCAGTTTCAGCTTTCTATGTATGGCTAGCCAGTTTTCCCAGCACCATTTATTAAATAGGGAATCCTTTCCCCATTGCTTGTTTTTCTCAGGTTTTTCAAAGATCAGATAGTTGTAGATATGTGGTGTTATGTCTCAGGGCTCTGTTCTGTTCCATTGACCTATATCTGTTTCGGTACCAGTACCATGCTGTTTTGGTTACTGTAGCCTTGTAGTATAGTTTGAAGTCAGGTAGTGTGATGCCTCCAGCTTTGTTCTTTTGGCTTAGGATTGACTTGGTAATGCGGGCTCTTTTTTGGTTCCATATGAACTTTAAAGTAGTTTTTTCCAATTCTCTGAAGAAAGTCATTGGTAGCTTGATGGGGATGGCATTGAATCTGTAAATTACCTTGGGCAGTATGGTCATTTTCACGATATTGTTTCTTCCTACCCATGAGCATGGAATGTTCTTCCATTTGTTTGTATCCTCTTTTATTTCATTGAGCAGTGGTTTGTAGTTCTCCTTGAAGAGATCCTTCATGTCCCTTGTAAGTTGGATTCCTAGGTATTTTATTCTCTTTGAAGCAATTGTGAATGGGAATTCACTCATGATTTGGCTCTCTGTTTGTCTGTTGTTGGTGTATAAGAATGCTTGTGATTTTTGTACATTGATTTTGTATCCTGAGACTTTGCTGAAGGTGCTTATCAGCTTAAGGAGATTTTGGGGTGAGACGATGGGGTTTTCTAGATATACAATCATGTCGTCTGCAAACAGGGACAATTTGACTTCCTCTTTTCCTAATTGAATACCCATTATTTACTTCTCCTGCCTAATTGCCCTGGCCACATAGTTGGAAGTAAAGCTCTCCTCAGCAAATGTAAAAGAACAGAAATTATAACAAACTATCTCTCAGATCACAGTGCAATCAACCTAGAACTCAGGATTAAGAATCTCACTCAAAACCGCTCAACTACATGGAAACTGAACAACCTGCTCCTGAATGACTACTGGGTACATAACGAAATGAAGGCAGAAATAAAGATGTTCTTTGAAACCAACGAGAACCAAGACACAACATACAAGAATCTCTGGGATGCATTCAAAGCAGTGTGTAGAGGGAAATTTATAGCACTAAATGTCCACAAGAGAAAGCAGGAAAGGTCCAAAATTGACACCCTAACATCACAATTAAAAGAACTAGAAAAGCAAGAGCAAACACATTCAAAAGCTAGCAGAAGGCAAGAAATAACTAAAATCAGAGCAGAACTGAAGGAAATAGAGACACAAAAAGCCCTTCAAAAAATTAATGAATCCCAGAGCTGGTTCTTTGAAAGGATCAACAGAATTGATAGACAGCAAGCAAGACTAATAAAGAAAAAAAGAGAGAAGAATCAAATACACGCAATAAAAAATGAAAAGGGGATATCACCACCGATCCCACAGAAATACAAACTACCATCAGAGAATACTACAAACACCTCTATGGAAATAAACTAGAAAATCTAGAAGAAATGGATAAATTCCTCGACACATACACTCTCCCAAGACTAAACCAGAAAGAAGTTGAATCTCTGAATAGACCAATAACAGGATCTGAAATTGTGGCAATAATCAATAGCTTACCAACCAAAAAGAGTCCAGGACCAGATGGATTCACAGCCGAATTCTACCAGAGGTACAAGGAGGAACTGGTACCATTCCTTCTGAAACTATTCCAATCAATAGAAAAAGAGGGAATCCTCCCTAACTCATTTTATGAGGTCAGCATCATCTCGATACCAAAGCCGGGCAGAGACACAACCAAAAAAGAGAATTTTAGACCAATATCCTTGATGAACATTGATGCAAAAATCCTCAATAAAATACTGGCAAACCGAATCCCAGCAGCACATCAAAAAGCTTATCCACCATGATCAAGTGGGCTTCATCCCTGGGATGCAAGGCTGGTTCAATATATGCAAATCAATAAATGTAATCCAGCCTATAAACAGAACCAAAATAATGTGTTTTAAAACAGCATCATTTCTGAAAGTCTATGCATGCTCCTTATAAAATGGGATGTTTGCATTGCTGAATTTTGTGGACATAGAGCCTTGAATCTATACTCTAATGTCATCAGATGGCCTTCAGGGAATGAGTAGCTATTCCTTCCCATGGTACCCAGGGAAGGAGTAGCTCTGCAAGGGGAGACTTCAAGCTCCAGGTTATATAGCACCTTTACAAAGAGCAGTACGTTTTTAGAGAAGTGACAAGAAAAAGGAAAAGGACTTTGAATCTCTATAGTTGGCAATTCAGGGGAAAGGTAAATAAATGGTGAAGGCCAGTTAGTAAAGCTGTTATCTCCAGGCTGAAAGTCTAAAGATATTTCCAGTGGGTAAACTTTGTTCTCACTGGTAGAAGGAGAAGGCAAGGTATCTTTTGTCTTTGTAAATTTACATCCTACTTTTAGGCAAATAGAGGGAGAAAAAAGATCTTTCCTGCATCTGCTGCACCATAATTGTCTTCAGCTCAACAAACCTTCATATTTGGGGGCAACATATTCTGATTTCCAACAACTGTAACTATGCAGATTATACACATCCTCCACTTCATATTTATAACAAAATTGGCAATTACTAAAACTTGAGCCAGACTCTTGCTATTCAGATTTGAGGTTTACATGTCCCAGAATGGGTAAAATATTTTCATATCATCTTACTGAAGTTTTCTTTGCAGCAGTAGTATTTTTCACTTGCATAATGATAATAATTTTTTGAAAAAAATATTACACTGCATATTACCTCATCCTTGAGGAAAAGTCAGTGATGTATCATTGGATAGGAAAAGGGTATTGAGACTAAGATCATTTAAGCAAATGATTCAGCAAGTAAGTATCCCAGCCAATGATGAAGCCTCCTGACTTGCAGCCTGACACTTGCCATACTATGCCATCCACTTTCAGAGTCTTCGTCAAATTGTATATATTTTTTGCCTGCTTCCATGAATCCCAGGACTTCATTTTAATCTATTTCAGAAGTAGATTAAATATATAATATTATATATTTAATATTAATAAATTACATATATATATATATATATATATATATATAGAGAGAGAGAGAGAGAGAGAGAGAGAGAGAGAGAGAGAATAGTGCTTCCCCAAGGGTTTGAAAACAATATTACCTTGCCCTGCAGCTCTCCTCATCTTCACCTTCTCTTGTCAGTTACACACTTTGATCAGTTGTCTTGTGCTCTTTACATGCTGCATTTAGAACTTCTTTTATCCTCAAGCCTAAAAGCTAAAACTTCTGGCAGGTCAAAAGGAAGCAGTAAAGGATTCAACCTGGCCTGAGTGTTCCCAGACTCCGGCTCCTGCCTGGGCATCATGAGTCTAGGCTCACACTGGGCCGGCTTTCTGAGTCAGCTTCATAAATAATAAGCACACAGAAAGGAGGCTGCTCTTGGGGAATTTGGGAGGTGTGTATTTGAGGAGGGTGAGAAGGACAATTGAGGTGAAATTTTGATGTAAGTGAGTTTGGCTGAATTTTTGAAATGGTAAAATCTAGGCACTGAAAAGCCTGCACCTTCATAAATTAAACTTTAGGAAAGGAAGAAAAAAAATGGAATGGGTAGGGACATGAATATTTATACCCATTTATATATCCTTTGTTGGCTTATTTCTGTGCACATGGGAAAGTTTAACAACTTTGTACATAATTTCAAGTACTTCATTCAATTTTTAGATTTGAAGGAGGAGAAAAATTTTGCAAAATAAGGTATTCTTCAGCTTTTTGGAAGACATTTTATGTCTCTTTAAACATCTCATTTGTTTTTTTTTCTAATTCACTCTTCACTGTGTTTGCAGTACTTTTCTAGAAATGTATTCATGAATTTTCAGAATTTCTTCTCCTCTAAGTGAAGAATCAATGTTGAAAATACTTTTTTTATAGCATATTATCAAATTTGCACAATTAAAAATAAATATACACACAAAAATGTCAAAAATCTAGCTAAATTGATTGGTTAAAAGCAATTTTATCATATAAAGCAAAATCACCTAAAGAATTGACATAATTGCCTAAATATTAATTTAAGAATTACAAAATCAACTTAGACATTTGAAGCCCACAAAAATTATCAAAATGTCCATGAGACTGCAGTTATTTTGATTTTTTAAAAAAATTGATTTTGGAATGTTCCTCAGGGATGAACAGAAAATTTCAAATCTTCATGACAACTTTGTGGAAAAGCAGAGTAGGTATAACTGGTCAAAACTGAGGTAATATCAATAATAATGTTATGGGATGCTTGAGGTGTCACTTTTCTGTCTGGAAACCTCTGTGGCTGGTGGCACCGTTGCCCGAGTTTTGCTCAGGTCCACTGGGCTCGTTCCACCCACTCTGCCTGGCAGGCTGTGCTTGGCTCATGCTACCAGCCTGGATCTCATGCCTGCCAGGGCAAGTCATGCATGAAGTGGCAAGGGGTGTGTGAGTGAGCATGGGTTCGGCCACTGCATGATCAGACACACCAAATGCTGCAGTGGGGAGGGTGGCTTCAGGTGCTGGCATGAACACCAGCTCTCTGTGAAGCTGTGTCTTGTCCAGCTGCACTTCAAGCAGCTCCCACAGGTGGCATTGCAGAACACAGTGGCACCCAGAAGCTTGGAGACGCCAGGAACCACAGGGCCCCAAAGATGGTGTCACAGCCCTGGCTCAGGGAGTTCCCAGGCCTGGGAATACTGAAGGGCCACAGCTCTTCCCTCCTTCTCTTCACCTGCAACATGAAGAGCAAGGGGCATGTTTCAGCCCTGTTGGTGTTAACAGCTGTTTTAGCCCTGCCGTTTGATAGATCCTGAGTTCTTGTGCTGTGACCAGGAAAAATGAGGTATGCAGACAAGTGGAGGGTGAGCAAGACAAAGAGGGCTTTATTGATAGATAGGACAGCTCAGAGGAAAGCCACAGCAGGTAGCTCCTTTCTGCAGGCAGGATGTCCCAATGAGTGTTAAGCTCTTAGCAGAGAAGGTAGCTCCTCTCTGCTAGGTAAATCATCCTGATGAGTGCTCAGCTCTCAGCAGAGAGGGTAGCTCCTCTCTGCAGACAGGTTGTCCCAACAAGTGTTCAGTTCTCAGCAGAGAGGGTAGCTCCTCTCTGCAGCTGGTCATCCTGACACCTGCTCAGCTTTGGCTGATCCTAGGGCTTTTACGGGCCTCAGAGGGGAGAAAGGACATGTGATTAGAATATGGGCGCCATAGGTAGGCCCAGAAAAGGCACCACAAGCTCCCACTCTTGTCAGCAGGACTGACAGCCTGGCCCCCAGCCTTCAGGCCCTCCCTGCCCTGAAGGTGGAGCCTGACCAGGGACTTGCCCCCTTTCACCCAGGAACCTGTCTGCCTCCTGCAGCTGTTCATGGAGCCCAGGCTGTAGGTGCCAAGGGGCACCTGCAGGCTAGTGAAGAACTGCCCTTAACCCCACCTCAGCTTCCCTCCTGTGCTAGTTGGTGCCCCAAGTCTGGAGGCAGCTGAAACAGCAAAGGGCTGGTGTATCAGCATTGCCTCGAGCATGTGAATACCTGGGTGGGCTTTGACAGCGTCTGGGTTTGGCCCCGACTTTGCTCCAAGATCAGAGTAAGTGCTCACAGCAGGGAGTAGCCAGGCAGCAGGAGCAGGCACTTCCTAGCCTATGAAAGCAGGGGGGGCCTTCCTGGGCCCCCAGAGATGCCTGGGTTTGCAGCCACAGCCATGGCTTCACAGCTGCAGTTGGGCAGCTGCAGTTGTCCGATGGAGGGTCAGGGGCAGAGCTCCTGCCTGCTCCAGGGCCCAAGAGCACAGGGATATCTGGATCTACAGCTATGCATTGGGTGACTGCAGCAGCATCTGGGAAGCTCCCACTCCAATTTTGAAGGGGCAGAGCTCCCACTTGTTCCTGGCTCCCACCACTCCATGGAGCATGCAGCCATGGCCACGCCTCTCTTCTGCAGCTGGCCTGATGGCAACTGCCACTCCAGACAGCCTGCTGCTGCCCACAGTAATAATAATAAATGTTAAAAGTGCATAAAACATCTCAATAGTCCCAAGGACTACAGAAACGCTCTTAAAAGGACACTTTCACACAGGTGAAAGTTACAAGGTGCAAGAGCAACTTGGGAAAACGCCTGGCGGCCATCCCTGTTCTCCAGCATGTGTTAGCTGGTCACAGGGCTGCCCCCTTAAACACCACATTTCCCAGTCCCAGCATGGCTAGATGTGATCTTGTAATGAGAGAATGGAATGTGAATAGTCGTGATGTGTCCAACTCCCATTTTCTGCCTGGCAGGAGCTTGGACGTGAGGGCAGCACTGAACTCTTGTCAGACCACACATGCTGAGGATGGCAGACAAATAGGAGGGATGGAGAGTGGGTCCCACAGATTTTGAAATCACCTCGGGACGTTTATGTTTGGACTCTTACAGGAGAAGCAAACTGCTCTCTGAGTTATGCCACTATTATATTGATTTTTTTTAAAGAAACCAGTATCCTAACTAATATAAAAAGTTTAAAGATGCATAAATAGTTGCCTCCAAGGTACATATTGTTAAATGAACAAAAAGTTCACACAAAATGAAACTCAAGTGACTGTAACCATTGTTTTAAATCCTATTGTTGTAATTGAGTTTGGAGAGAGGACCAATTAATCTTTTTCCGACAGTCAAGGCATAACCTGAAGATGTGAATGCATGTGGAGAGGGTACACACTGGGTTTGAGTTTGGAACACGCAAAGAGATAGGAGATAAATTTTGCATATTTCATAATTTTACCTAGAGCAAACTCTATAAATAGATAAACATTTTTCTCTTCAGTAAACTGAACTGTCAGAGTAAGCAGAACATTATAGAGACTTTTTAACACTCATCAAGTAAAGCATTCTGGAAATTTTCAAAATCATTTAAATCCAAAATATTTTTGCACCAATACTTCCTATTCTGTTTTACATAACTACTTAGCTCTCCATGGGTGCAGTTGGAGAGGTGCATTATCTTTATCAGTCTCCTGGCCAATGGAGCATTTGAAGGGAAGCAGTCTTATGTTTTATATTCAGTATGCATAAATTTGGCTGCGTTTGTCTCATTTTATTTTCCATGTTTTGGTTGCAAAGATGAAGTTTAATCAACAGCTATTGTTGCTGTTCTTATCATAATTGATGATAATAATTCTTGTTAACTTCTGAGTGTTAGATTTAATCATAATAGGCAAGACCTCTAGACAGAGGCCACATCTGATGATCTGACAGTCAGGAAATGTTCTGCTTCACTTTCACTTTTCTTGGTCAGGAACCAGGCTGTTACCATTGTTTGTTAGGTCAGTGATGTAATAATAGTCTAAACAGGCTTCCTTAGGCTAGAGCTTTTCATGCTTTGTGGCTTATCACTGAGCTGTCCATGGAGATTCTACATGGATCAAAAATGAGATAGGGGACATTCATATACTGTCATTTTTTAAACATTAAAGATAATTTCATCACATTATTCACCAAAGCTACTTATGCATTGCAGTTCTCATCTCCATATTTTAGGTAATAAAGTTTACTGATGAAATTTTAAAAATTATTTTCATAGGAGTTTTTTTGCCCCTAGAAAAACTTATGCTGGATAGTGATTAACCAATAGACTTCTTTTTCTTTTATCCACGGATACAGAAAAGAAGACATTTATAAACTATGTAATTGTTCATTCATCATATTTTAATACAAATCAATTACTTTAAAAAATCATATAGAGAAAGCATTAAAAATTTCATATCTGAATAAGAAAAAAAGTAATATGGGAAGATGAATGTGTCTCCAGAAGAGAGAAATAAGTTTTGTTGTTTGAAAAAAGAAATCTAAATTTTACATTTTAAATAACAGTGTTAGTTAACCGATTGTATTAGTCAGGCTTCTCTAGAGGGACAGAACTAATAGGATATGTGTGTGTATACATATCCTATTAGTTATATATATAGGTTATATATATATCCTATTAGTTATATATATATAGGTTATATATATATCCTATTAGTTATACATATAGGATATATATATGTATCCTATTAGTTATACATATAGGATATATATATATCCTATTAGTTACACATATAGGATATATATATATCCTATTAGTTATATATATAGGATATATATATATATATCCTATTAGTTATATATATAGGATATATATATATATCCTATTAGTTATATATATAGGATATATATATATAGGATATATATATATCCTATTAGTTATATATATAGGATATATATATATAGGATATATATATATCCTATTAGTTATATATATATAGGATATATATATAGGGTATATATATATCCTATTAGTTTTATATATAGGATATATATATAGGGTATATATATATATCCTATTAGTTATATATATAGGATATATATATATATCCTATTAGTTCTGTAGATATATACATAACATATATATATATGAAGGGAGTTTATTAAGTATTAACTCACACAATCATAAAGTCCCACAATAGGCTGTCTGCAAACTGAGGATTAAGGAAACCAGTCCGAGTCCCAAAAACTGAAGAACTTGGAGTCTGATATCCAAGGGCAGGAAGCATCCAGCACAGGAGAAAGATGTATGCTGGGAGGCTAGGCCAGTCTCGTCTTTTCACATTTATCTGCCTCCTTTTTATATTCTAGCCATGCTGGCAGCTGATCAGATGGTGCCCACCCAGATTAAGGGTGGTTCTGCCTTTCCCAGCCCACTGATTCAAATGTTAATCTTGGCAAAATCCTCACAGATGCACCCAGGATCAATAGTTGGTATCCCTCAATCCAATAAAGTTGACACTGAGTATTAACCATCATACACATGTTACTAATAAACCAGCTACAAATGAAATGTTTTCCTTATAGTTTTTATAGTATAACATAGAAATATCTAGTATATATTATATTCTGGAACTTATCTTGTTATTAAATTGCTGGCACTTGTTAGTTGTGTTTAAAGGATTTTCAGGAATATCTAGAAATATGCGCTACTAGAGTTATTTGGATACAAGAGACCAAATCCAAACATGACTAGTTCAAACTATAAAATAATTTTTTGGAAAGATATGGACTGTTTCACCAAAGTGAAGAAGCAACTGACCAACTAGGCTTTGGAAAGAGCGGGAATTAGGGTAGCTCACAGAATCCAGATAATGGGACTGATTGACAGGATTTTTTTCTAGATAATATCATCAAAATAAACTACTTTCAATATTTCAACTTTTTTTAAAAAATAAATATGCTCTTTTAATTGGTTATTGTCACATAATATTACACAATAAAACAATAAAATCTCAGTGGCATACACAACTATATCAGTCAGGATTCTCCAGATCAGCAGAAGCAGTAGAATATCTATATATGTGTATACATATTTTAAGAGACCCATTTAAAGAAATTGGCTCATGCAATTGTGTGGGCTGGCAAGTCCAAATTCTGTAGGGTAGGCTGGCAGGATGGAAACTCTTGGGCAGAGTTGGTGCTGCCGACTCGAAACAGAATTTCTTTATCAGAGAAACCTCAATGTTTGCTTTTAGGGCCTTTCAGTGATTGCATGAGGACCACCCACATTATTGGGAATAATCTCCTATACTTAAAGCCAACCGATTTCAGATGTTAACCACATTAAAATACCTCCACAGCAACACTTAGATTAATGTGTAATTAAATAATTGAGCACTATAACCTATTCAAGTTGACACATAAAAGTAACCATCACAGCTCACCCTTAGTCAACGTAACACTCACGTATATCCCCTTAAACCTACTTTACCTCCAAATAAAAACCATCACAAAGTCATCCTTCTAACGAATATGATAAAACAATCCTTTGTATAATCAAAAACACACTAATTATTTCCCTAGAAGGGGATGCAAAGGCCTTGAGTAATGTTCATTCTTCTCCTTGATATGCTGTAATTTAAATGCTGTGATGTAAAATTAACCATTATTAATAAATCTTATGTTAGATGATAAGGGAATAAAGAAGGGAAGAAAACATATGTTTGACATATATTATACATATGTGTATACACACATATAAATATGTTTGTAAGTGTACATGCACATACAGTCAAGTTTATAACAAAATGAGAAAGAAATAACAATTACAGTCCTCATTTTTGCAGCTGATCATGTGGTGGTAGTTGGTAGTAATAACTGCCTTTTTCCACTACCCATTCCTTATTCCCTGTGTCCTCAGCAAACACCTCAGCTGGTCATAGTTCTTTACCTGATAAGGTAACCCAAATCTTCATTCCTGAAGTGTCTGGGCCATTAATAGTCCCTGCCTGAATGAAGTTATTGCAGTTTTCCATTGGCATGAATCACAAGCATGGTAAGACACACCTAAGGAATCTCCTGTACATATTCTTCCTGACCTCCAAGCTGAAGCAGCCCAATTTCCCTTCGGAAGTCAGTATCAATCACCCCAGTCCGATGAGTAACTCATTTCTTTGCATGCTGATTCAGAGGCAATGGAGTCCAAAGTGGCTGGGAGTATCTCAACTTCCAGTTCAATGAAATCATTGTTGGATCTCCTAATAGAAACATTCTTCACTGAGGAATGAAGACCTCTAAACCAGAAGAGAATAAGGTCGCAGGTACAGGAAACAAAAGTTTTGCTGGTAAGTAGGGAGGAATACTGAGAGGCACTACCCTCATTTCCTAAACTAATGAATTCTGGTAATGGGAGAAACAGCACCATATATTGAGCATATACAGCTTCCTGGAGAACTTTGACTCAGCCCTGCAAGAAAATGCCACCTGGCTGATTCCATAACTGAGTTTTCAAAAGGCCATTGCACTGTTCTATCAAGCCAACTTCAAGATGGTGGGAAAATGGTAAGACCAGTCCAGTGAAATTTACAAGCATGGACTCACTGCGTCACTTCATTTGCTGTGAGGTGAGTGCCCTTGATCAGAAGAAATGGTGTATGGAATATGATGACAGTGAATAAGGCATTCTGTAAATCCACAAATGGCAGTTTTAGCAAGAACGTTGTGTATAGGGAAGGCAAATTCATATCCAAAATAAATGTCTATTTTAGTAAGCACAACATGCTGACCTTTCCATGATGTAAGTGTGGCCCAATACAATAAACCTGCCATCAGGTATCTGGCTTATCACTCAGGGAATGGTGCCATTCTGGGCTCACTGTTGGTCTATGCTGCTGACAAATTGGGCACTCAGCAGTGGCTGTAACCATGTTGGCCTTGGTGAGTGGAAGTCCATGTTGCACCTGCATATTGTGCAGAACCATCTCTAACCCAAGTCAACTTTTCTCTTCCTCCAGTGAATTGTGGTTAGGAAACTCCCCATGAGACCATAGGTGTGGGCTAAGAGGAGAAGGTAATGGAGCAAGAGTGGAATCCGTAGATATTTGAAGTTCTTTCTCATGTAAACTATTTGTGCCTTAGGGTCTGCTTGAGCCCAATCACTTCCATTTGATGATGTGTACCCTAATTTTATGGCTTGGTCTATTGGATGATACCCAGTTCATGATGAGCATCTCAGGTGACTTGGTGTCCCATAGTTAAACATTCTGTATCTACTAATAGTCAATAGCAGAACAACAGCCTTCTCTTAAAAGGGAGTTGTTATCCAGAGAAGAAAACAGGGATTAGCAGCCACATTCTGAGGACTTGTCCTGTGATTCACCTACAGGGACATGCCAAAGGCTCTAAACAGAATCCCTGTCTGCCACTGCCACTTCACATGACAGATGTTCTGCATCATATGTTCCGAGTGGTAGAACGGCTTGCACAGCAGCTTGGACCTGACACAGAATCTTCTCCTGTTCTGGACCCCGCTTGAAATCAGCAGCTTTTCGAGTCACTTCTCTAAAGAGGCCATAGTACCCCACCCAAATGAGGAATATGTGGCCTCCAAAACTCAAATAGGCCCCCTAGGCATTGTCCCTCTTTTCTGGTCATAGGCAAGGCCAACTGCAACAACCTATTCTTTGCCTTAGAAGCGTATCTCAACTGACATCACACCACTGGACCACAAGAAACTTTGCTGAGGTAGAAGGTCCTTGAATTTTTGTCAGATTTATTTCCCACTTTATGACACACAAATGTCTTGTTAATAAGCCTAGAATAGTTCCTAATTCTCACTTACTAGGTCCAATTAATGGACCTTACTTGGTCCAATTAATGCCATCACTGTAATGAGCCTGTGTGGAATCTTGTGGAAAGGGGAAGTGATTCAGAATCCTTGTGAGCTATTGACATAGGGCTGAAGATTGATACATCTCTGAGGTAGGACAGTGAGGGTATATTGCTGTCCTGGCCAGCTGAAAGCAAACTGCTTCTGATGGGCCTTATGGACAGCAATGGAGAAAAAGAGATTTGGCAGGTCAATAGCTGCATACCAGGTACCAGGGGATATGTTCATTTGCTCAAGCAATAAAACCACATCTGCTACAGAGCTTCAATTAGAGTCCCCACCTGGCTAAGCTTGTGGTAATCCACTGTCAGTCTCCAAAATCCATCTGTCTTCTGCAAGGCCAAATAGGTCAGTTGAATTGGGATATAGTGGGAATCACTTCTCCTGAACCTTTCGAGTCCTCGATGATAGTAATAAAGTCTACAATCTCTCGAGGAAAGTGGTATTGTTTTTGGTTTGCTATTTTACTTGCAAAGGTAAGTTAAAGGTAGTTCTAATGGCATCCATTTGGCCTTTCCCATAGCAACAGCTCTCACTCCACATGTCAGAAAACCAATGTGGGGATTCTGCTAGTTACTGAGCATGTCTATTCTAATTACACACTCAGAACCAGGGGAAAAACATACGATGTGTTCACAGACTACCCTGGCCTTACCCTGAGATGGACTTGAGCTAAAACTCCGCTGATTACTTCCACAGCCCCTCTTCTGATTGGTGGACCACAGTGGTGTTTTGCGTCTTCAGGAATTAGTGTCATTTCAGAACCAGTGTCTGGTAGTTGCTGAAAGATATGGTTTTTTCCCTTCTTTAATTCATATTTAATTCACATTTATTTACCCTGGTAAAAGATTATGCAATTCTTTGGGGAAGGCTGGGAGCAAGATTAACAACATAAACCTGTGGTAGGGTATCAGCGTCCTTCTTTATGTGGCCCGACTTCCTTTCTGTATTAGTTCATTTGTATTGCTATAAAGGAATACCTCAAGCAGGCTAATTTATAAAGGAAAGGGGCTTATTTTGACTCATGGTTCTGCAGGCTGTGCAAGAAGCATGAAACCAGAGTCTACATCTGCTGAGGTCCCAGGAAGCTTTTAGTCATAGCAGATGGAAGGGGAGCTAGCATGTCACGTGGTGAGAGAGGAAGCAAGAGAGAAAGAAGGGAGGTTCCAGACTCTTTTAAACAGCCAGGTCTGGCATGAACTTATTACTACAGGGAGGATACCAAGGCATTCACGAGTGATCTGCCTCCATGACACAAACACTCTCCACCGGGCCCACCTTCCACACTAGGGATCCCATTTCGACATGAGATTTGGAGTGGACAAACATTCAAACCTTCATGCAAGGGGCTCTGGTTCTACAAACCATTTCAATTCTGGGAACTGAGTGAGAGTCTATGACTCTATTCTGGTGATTCATACTAGACTTTTCACTCAACCTATAACTCATTTGCTTGTACTGATCAAATACAAATTTAGTAGGCTTCCTGTCTATTTTGCTTCTAGGGACACATGATCAACTTGCCAACACCATAGGTCTCTCCGAGTTAAGCTACTCTGATTACTGCCTTGGCCCTGATTTCCATTCTCATAACCATGGCCTCTTTGTCTTTGCCACTTGGGTCCTGCCATCCCAGGATCCAATTACTGCCATTGCATGTAAGCATTCCAGTTCAGTGGCAATAGTTCCTATGGTAATTTCTGCCCTACAGAGAAGAATGCCCAAAGAGCTCTTTAACAGAGCCACCACACAAATTTATTCCTCAGAGTCAAGTCGAAAGGTGCATTCTCTGGGCCCTCCCAGGATGAGTGACGGGCTCTTGTATGATAAATCCACTCTAACACTCCAGTACTCTTAAGTCATCCGTTACCTTCCTCTGCAGTGTACCAAGGTGATCCTGGCATTTTAATGTAATTTATTATAAGTAATTTTTTTGGTCCATGTTTAAACGCAATCAACTAAACAAACTGTCAGAACCCTTTCCAACACCCCAAAGTTACATCCAGAATTTATGCTTAGTGGGACAATATCAATCAATTTGTCCTAGTCCAAATTTATGTGCCTTCCAACATTATCCAACATCATGAATATCCATTCCACATGTAGTCCCCAGAAGTCTGTCTGTATAAATTGAAAAAATATGCAATGATTTTGGAGTGGAACACACCTTTAATGGGTTAAACTTTGTATCTCACCTTTTTTCACCTGTTGCCACCTGAGTCTACTTATACCTATAAAAGAAAAGAGGGTTGGTGGGGTTGGATCTTCAGGAGAATCAGCATTGTTTTTAGGACAACCACCTCAGTGAAGGCCATCAGTCTACCACCAAAGAAGACTCAGCAGACCTTAGGGGTTCACCGAGCCCAGCTTCATCACAGACTTCATATATGTCTTCGTTCCAATATTCAGGGTCCTGTTTTTCCCAATCAATGTCTGAGTTTAACAGAAGAAACTTTGCTAGGCTGGGGTTTAATTTGTAATGTAATTCAGTGACTAGCAGGATGAGACTCTGGGTTTAGGGTTCAGAAATCTCAGGCTCTTGGCTATAGGAGATAAGGGTACAATCTAAGACAGGCATAGGCATTTTCAGGTCATATATGAAAGGCATAGGCTAGAAATTTGAAATCCTAGGCTCACCCTTTTTCTCTCTACTTTCTATAGCATGGTTAAGAGCAAACAGCCAATCTTATTGCACTCATTATTTGACAGAACTGTTCTAAGTCATCAAACACTTGGTCACTGAGAACCTTGCCTTATTAATACTTGAGTAGTAGTATTCAGTGGTGATACTGTGTGTATCTCTATTGCCTCTTTGTGCCATGGGCTACCAGTGTTCTTGTTAATACTGGAAATAGAGTCTTTACTGCCTTTAAATCTAATTAGATTACAGAATCAATTCCTGAAACCCCCAAACCAATTCAAAAAACTCATTCTTAGAATTCTGTTCCTTTAAAACCACTGTTGGTACCCAAATCTATATCAGTCATGGTTCTACAGAGGAATGGAATCACGGTGTATATGGCTAACATGACTGGGAGTCAGCAAGTCTGAAATCTACATCAGCCCAGCAGGCTGGAAACTCTCATGCAGAAGCTGATGATGCAGTCTGGAGGCAGAATTTCTTCTTCAGAGGAAACTCATGCTTGCTTCTGAGGCTTTTCAACTTATTTGATGAGACCCACCCACATTATTGAGAATAGTCTCCATTATCTAAAGCGAGTTGATTATATATATCATCTGCAAAGAAACTTCACAGCACCACCTAGGTTAGTGTTTGATTAAATGACTGGGCTCTGTAGCAGCTAAAGCTCACCACCACAAATATCAAGCACTTATTTGACTCAGGGGTCTTCTATGTGATTGTGGCAGCTCTGTCCTGGGCAGAGATGTAAGGGTAGTTGGGCTGAATCTTGCATTCTGTGGGTCATATAAGAAGTTTGGCTCTGTGTATGTCACTTTAAGGCCAGGCCAACAGGGCAGCAGCTTCTTGGGGAAACTGTTCTCGTGCAATTGCAGAAGTGCTAGAGGGCACGGGAAGCATGTGAGGCCTGTAGAGAAACTAGCATATGGTCATTTCTCCCCACCCATACCTGGAGTAGACATAAGTAATTTTGAAAATAAGTGCAGTCTATATGAATGAACGTAAAATAAACTACGCTCTAGTGGATAAAGTTGTTTCCCACAGGCCTATGGGTTAGCATTTCGTATGGCTATACATGTATACTGGGATTGCACAACTGAGGACATGAATGGTTGGTTATTGGAAAGTACGTTTCTCACTGTCAGAGACTTATCCAGTGGAAGTACTTAATCGATTGTATGACATGTTCAGTTTCTACTAAAAATGAACAATCTATTTCCTTTCACAGCCAACAGTAATAATTTATCAGTGACAACATGGTGACACCTCTCAGCCTATTCTACCACACTTGCCTAAACAAGCATTCATCAATCTTGTACAGTAAAAGTTTACTGATAAGCGAAGAAAGAAGACTAGAATAGCACATGTGGTTGGTATTAGAGGTGGAACATCACTAATAACTGTTGTTCAGCTTGATATAGATGCAGGTGGTTATATATAGACATGTCTATAGATATATGCATGCTAACACGGGTTAGTATACACACAGATATTTCTTTGCTCTGTCAGAAGAGAGGGCCTAAAAGAAATGATTGGATCAATCAATAAATGGTGAAGAACAGCTCTGTCTCCTGTGCAAAATAATCTCAAATTTATGTAGATAGGTCAGCCTCAGGAATGGGAAGAATAACCTCCAATTCCTTAGGTGTGAGCTACTCATAGTAACCTCTCTCCAACCAGTACTGTGTGGAGAGAAGAGGAGAAAAGAACTTTACAATAGAAGAAGCTGACAAACACAACATCAGCAGGATGATAAGGTTAGCAAGCATTCAGAGTGCTATGTTGTATTGCTCACATGTATCCTTGATTGAATGGGATGAAAATGGCATTTTTTAAATGTAATCAGCATCATTTATTAGAAAATAACATAAAGTTAAACATTCAATTGTTCTGCTCTCGTGTGTGTGTGTGTGTGTGTGTGTGTTTGTGTGTATTATACAATTCTACTCCTAGGTATGAATATGTGTATATATATTGGAACAACTTTGCACTTGTCTACCAGGAGACATGTACAAGAACATTCAGAGCAATGTTGTATGTAATAGCAAATAATGATCTTTTTTTAATATATATATATTTTTATTATACTTCAAGTTTTAGGGTACATGTGCACAACGTGCGGGTTTGTTGTATATGTATACATGTGCCATGTTGGTGTACTGCACCCATTAACTCATCATTTACATCAGGTATATCTCCTAATGCTATCCCTCACCTCTCCCTGCATCCCACAACAGACCCCAGTGTGTGATGTTCCCCTTCCTGTGTCCAGGTGTTCTCATTGTTCAATTCCCACCTATGAGTGAGAACATCTGGTGTTTGGTTTTTTGTCCTTGCGATAGTTTGCTGAGAATGATGGTTTCCAGCTTCATCCATGTCCCTACAAAAGACATGAACTCATCCTTTTTTATGGCTGCATAGTATTCCATGGTGTATATGTGCCATATTTTCTTAATCCAGTCTATCATTGTTGGACATTGGCTTGGTGCCAAGTCTTTGCTATTGTGAATAGTGCCACAATAAATATACGTGTGCATGTGTCTTTATAGCAGCATGATTTATAATCCTTTGGGTATATACCCAGTAATGGGATGGCTGGGTCAAATGGTATTTCTAGTTCTAGATCCCTGAGGAATCTCCACACTGACTTCCACAATGGTTGAACTAGTTTACAGTCCCACCAACAGTGTAAAAGTGTTCCTATTTCTTCACATCCTCTCCAGCACCTGTTGTTTCCTGACATTTTAATGATCGCCATTCTAACCAGTTCAAGATGCTATCTCATTGTGGTTTTGATTTTCATTTCTCTGATGGCCAGTGATGATGAGCATTGTTTCATGTGTCTTTTGGCTGCATAAATATCTTCTTTTGAGAAGCGTCTGTTCATATCCTTCACCCACTTGTTGATGGGGTTGTTTGTTTTTTCTTGTAAATTTGTTTGAGTTCTTTGTAGGTTCTGGATATTAGCCCTTTGTCAGATGAGTAGATTGCAAAAATTTTCTCCCATTCTGTAGGTTGTCCGTTCACTCTGATGGTAGTTTCTTTTGCTGTATTTAGTTTAATTAGATCCCATTTGCTGTAATTAGTTTAATTAGATCCCATTTGTCAATTTTGGCTTTTGTTGCCATTGCTTTTGGTGTTTTAGATATGAAGTCCTTGCACATGCCTATGTCCTGAATGGTATTGCCTAGGTTTTCTTCTAGGGTTTTTATAGTTTTAGGTCTAACATTGAAGTCTTTAATCCATCTTGAATTAATTTTTCTATAAGGTATAAGGAAGGGATCCATTTTCAGCTTTCTACATATGGCTAGCCAGTTTTCCCACCACCATTTATTAAATAGGGAATCATTTCCCCATTTCTTGATTTTGTCAGGTTTGTCAAAGATCAGATAGTTGTAGATGTGTGGTATTATTTCTGAGGGCTCTGTTCTGTTCCATTGACCTGTATCTCTGTTTTGGTACCAGTACCATGGTGTTTTTGTTACTGTAGCCTTGTAGTATAGTTTGAAGTCAGGTAGCGTGATGCCTCCAGCTTTGTTCTTTTGACTTAGGATTGACTTGGTGATGCAGGCTCTTTTTTGCTTCCATATGAACTTCAAAGTAGTTTTTTCCAATTCTCTGAAGAAAGTCATTGGTAGCTTGATGGGGATGGCATTGAATTTATAAATTACCTTGGGCAGTATGGCCATTTTCATGATATTGATTCTTCCTATCCATGAGCATGGAATGTTCTTCCATTTCTTTGTATCCTCTTTTATTTCATTGAGCAGTGGTTTGTAGTTCTCCTTGAAGAGGTCCTTCACATCCCTTGTAAGTTGGATTCCTAGGTATTTTATTCTCTTTGAAGTAATTGTGAACGGGAATTCACTCATGATTTGGCTCCCTGTTTGTCTGTTATTGGTGTATAAGAACGCTTGTGATTTTTGTACATTGATTTTGTATCCTGAGACTTTGCTGAAGTTGCTTATCAGCTTAAGGAGATTTTGGGCTGAGACAATGGGATTTTCTAAATATACAATCATGTCATCTGCAAACAGGGACAATTTGACTTCCTCTTTTCCTAATTGAGCACCCTTTATTTCTTTCTTCTGCCTGATTGCCCTGGCCAGAACTTCCAACACTGTGTTGAATAGGAGTGGTGAGAGAGGGCATCCCTGTTTTGTGCCAGTTTTCAAAGGGAATGCTTGCAGTTTTTGCCCATTCAGTATGACATTGGCTGTGGGTTTGTCATAAATAACTCTTATTATTTTGAGATACGTCCCATCAATACCTAATGTATTGAGAGTCTATAGCATGAATGGCTGTTGAATTTTGTCAAAGGCCTTTTCTGCATTTATTGACACAATCACTTGGTTTTTGTCTTTGGTTCTGTTTATACACTGGATTACGTTTATTGATTTGCGTATGTTGAACCAGCCTTGCATCCTAGGGATGAAGCCCACTTGATCATGGTGGATAAGCTTTTCGATGTGCTGCTGGATTCAGTTTTCCAGTATTTTATTGAGGATTTTTGCATCAATGTTCATCAGGAATATTGGTCTAAAATTCTCTTTTTTTATTGTGTCTCTGCCAGCCTTTGTTATCAGGATGATGCTGGCCTCATAAAATGAGTTAGGGAGGATTCCCTCTTTTTCTATTGATTGGAATAGTTTCAGAAGGAATGGTACGAGCTCCTCCTTGTACCTCCAGTAGAATTTGGCTGTGAATCCATCTGGTCCTAGATTTTTTTGGTTGGTAGGCTATTAATTATTGCCTCAATTTCAGAGCCTGTTATTGGTCTATTCAGAGACTCAACTTCTTCCTGGTTTACTCTTGGGAGGGTGTATGTGTCGAGTAAAATGGCATTTTACTTTTGAGCTCTTCCCCCTCCAAAACCCCATAACCACAGTATAATAGTTAAAAAGAACATCAGAATAATCCCAGTGGAAGAATATCTTACAAATTCCTGACCACCATGCCTCAACACTGCTAAGGTCTTTAAAAATAAGCAAAGTCTGAGAAACAGTCACAGCCAAGAGAAGCCCAAGTTAAAAAGGGGACTACATGTAATGACGTGCCTTTGAAGCAATCCTAGAACTGAAAACAGACAGTAGGAAAAACTAGGAAAACACAGATGTAGTTTAAACTTTAGATAGTACTAATGTATCAATAATGGTTCATTAACTGTAATCAATGTGACATAATCATATAAGATGCTAACAGTAGAGAAAAATGGAAGTGGAGAACTGTCAGAAGAAAAAATTACAACAATTGTAGCAAAATGATTGGATTGGCTTTGATTGTGATTTATGAATCATGGCAGCATCTCCTTTAAACATTTAGACAAGGTGTTCTGATGAGCTGAGCCCTGGAGGTGGGATTTATATGTGGAAAGGACTGAAGAAAGAATAAAAGCCAAAACATCGATTATTCATTACAAAGTTACTTTCCTTTTAGGGTTAAAGCAGAGGGGACTTATTTAATGCCAGCTAAAATTGGCCTGTTTGGCTATTTGGCTATTATTCCCTCTCCCAATGTTTTAGAAAAGTCAAATAATTATCTTGCTTTCAGTTTGGTGATGTGAAGCTTTAGCAAGAGTAACTTCATTTTGATATAGTCTAGTAGAACCTAAGGAACTCAATCCAAATAAGTTATCGCCTATACATTTTATCTAACAGTATGTAGAAATTCTCTGTGCTTATATATGAATTATTTTTCTGAACAAACAATTGATATTATCACCTAATGTTTTAATGAAAAAGAATAGAATATTAGAATTAAAAAAAGGAAGATGTGCTAAAAATGGTAGAAGGTATACATACAGCACCTGCTCAAATGTGCCATATTATGAAATAATTAAAATTTTAAAATGTATGCATTAAAATTAAATTCAGCATATAAAACAAACATGAGGTTATATTTAGATGGTTCAGTATCCTCATGTCTATTTCTCTGGTTGGTTTTTAGTAGCAAAAAATTGATTCCAGACTTCTCTTGTTTTTATATAATCAATACATGTCAAAATTTTCCTTCTTTTGTAGTAAAAGAATAACTTTATATCACAGTTAGAGACAAGAAGATATTTACAGGTTCTTCAAATAAAATGCTTAAGAGCAATTTTGAAAAATAATTAAGTTAGTAATAAAAATTTCATTAATACTAATGAGGCTCACAATCCACAAGATTTATCTAGGGGAAATATTTAATAGATTATATGATGCATTTGGTTACTACTGATGATGGCTAATCTCTTTCTTTCAAAGTCAATAGTAATAATCCATCAGTTCAGTGACAGCATGGTGATACCTCCTACTCTGTTTTACCACACTTACCTGATAAAGCATTAATTAATCTTGTATAATTAAAAAGAAATGCCAAAGAAGGATGTAATAGTTTACTCTTCCAAAGGCTGAGATGCGGAGTAATTTTGAGGAGTACAGAGTCTTCTATTTTGGAATTAATCATTCATCTTACTTTGACGTCTCATTTACTTATCCATTATATTTTGGCTCTGCATTGCTTTGTTTTACAGTGTCTGGGTATCAACTTTCCGTGACATATCTTAGTTTGGTTAGGTGTATCAAGTAATGAAAACAAAACACTCCAGAATAATTTTACAAAAACATTTATATGTATTTAAATCTACATTCATCATTTAGGTATTATAGAGACCATAGATGAATTTATTTTAGATATTTTATACATTGATTTTTCTTAATATTATTCACTCTGACAAATAGCTTGCTTCCTTACATCATATTGTGAATAAAATTTTAAGTTCCAGAGAGAATTATTCATGCATGTAGCTTTTTAATTAAAAAGAGAAAGATTAGTCAACCTTTTTTTCATGAGATAACCATATGAAAGGCAACCTTTAATTGCTCTTTTTGAAGTTTCTTTCTCAATTGCAAACTCAGGTTTCACAATGCATGTTGGGAATGAGCGAGAAGAGGTTGATCTGATGATACATGGAGTCTGAATGCCTGCTGGTGGGGTGGAGAGGTGCCTGGAAATGCACACTCTTAATCACACTGAATGATGGCAGGATATTTATACTTCCTAAAAGCTGGGGATTAAGACTTTTTTCATCTCTTCATTTTCCTCTCTTCAGTATACCCTGGAGCTCTTGTTCCTCACAGGTGGTTGTAAACACAGTTTTCCCACAAGTTCTGCTTCACGATTTCCTCCACTATATTAGTGTTCTCTCTTACATGCCATGCTGTGCCTAATGGCTTACCATTTCTGTGTCTTTTCAGACGGCATACATTGTGGTGCCACAGCACATGGATTTCAGAACTGCCTGTGAGGAGGTGAGTACAGAGCTTTCTGCTTTTCAAACAGGGAAAACAGAATATAAGCAGGAAACACTTGGCTCCAATTTATATAGGGAATTTCTGCTTTTGGCAGGAGATGGAGAGAGGAGGATGGGCTCTTTTTCCTTCCAGATTATGTTCTCCTTCTGCAAAGATAGAAAACCTAACTGTGCATGGAAAGCCTTGGACTTTAACTCTTTCATTAGGAAGACTGGAGCATATTGAATATAATTGAGTTGCTCCTCTCCACCAACTCTGCACTTTTCAGGTAGTGGAATTGTTGGAAAGAATTCTTTTCACATAAATGGTAACAAATTAGAAGATATCTAAGGTTCCTTTCAGCCCTAAAATTCTATGATTTTATGATTCTGATAGTATTTAAGTAATTCAATATTATTTAAGTATTAATACACAGCAATTTAGATTCTCTGTAGAGCTGTCATCACAATTCAGCATGAGTTAAAGTGGCACATTAGTATTTCAAGGATGATAAAGAACGTTCAAGTTTACAGTTCAATAGTGCATGGATGTGGGCCCCCAGGGAATATAACCATTCCATCTTAGGAAGGAAAACTATCTTTTTTTTTTTTTTTTTTTTTTTTACTAAATATGTAACATTCAAAGCATTGTGTTTTCATTCTTCAGGCAAAATACAGATACATGCAGCTTAAAAATATTTTATATTTGTTTAAAAGGCTTAAAGCATTTTTTTATTGTATATAAACAATTCAACAAAAACCAACCATAACTGCACTACCTCTGGTAGCGTTAAAATCAAACGAGGGAAAGACTTCAGTTCTTAACCTTGTGAAGACTGTTTTTTTAGTGAAATGTCATGTGTTTACAGTTCTTGCATGAATTTGTGGAAAGTAACTCCTTATTTTCTTCTAAAGCAATTGAAAAAATATATATTTAAAAATACTTGTCACAGTTGGTACAAAGTTCAGAATGTAAATATAAGGTTTTTCAGAAAACTGATAAATTGCTTTTATATTTCTATTCTTATGTTTCTACTTCTAATGCTTTAAGCATAACATTTTAAACATATCTCTATGCTAATACTCATCAAATTACAAGGCAGTTTTTTGTTTACATACCTCTCTCATGTGCTACACTGAATACTATAAGGTCGGAGTGTGTAAATTATTCATCTTTTTAACTTAGCACTTATTGGTTCATATATTTTTAAAAATTGAATTAATGTTCTAGAAGCTTTGTATTTTAAATTTTAATTGTATCATTTCTGGGTTTTCTTTTTGTTTTTTTTTTTTTTGATGGAGTCTCACTCTGTCGCCCAGGCTGGAGTGCAGTGGCGTGATCTCAGCTCACTGCAAGCTCTGCCTCCCGGGTTCACGCCATTCTCCCGCCTCAGCCTCCGGAGTAGCTGGGACTACAGGCATCCGCCACCACGCCAGGCTAATTTTTTTATTTTGTATTTTTGTATTAGAGACGGGGTTTCACCGTGTTAGCCAGGAAGGTCTCGATCTCCTGATCTCGTGATCCACCCGATTCGGCCTCCCAAAGTGCTGGGATTACAGGCGTGAGCCACTGTGCCCGGCCCATTTCTGATTTTAATTGCATACTTAATTTTAAATGTAGCAAGTCTTCTATTTCCATTAATGTGCAACCTTATGTCTTGAGTAGTAAGGCATTCATTGAAACCCAGTGGATATTTGTGTGAATGAAATACTTATGGGACACATGACATTCATATGGTACAGATTGGACAGTGGCCAAATACTATTTAACAAATGGTTTATTTTGGATTTCAGAGGCTGGAAAGATTTACAAGAGCTTTTTGCAAACAAAATTGTTTTGATGTACTTATTTGGGATATTTCTCTAATTCTATTAAGATTTATTTAATTGGTAATACTGTTATTACTATACTAGCTCTTGTAAATTAGTAATCCTTAGCACTGAAACGAGTGACAACCTGTTACTGGGATAACAATATACACGAGGAAATTAAATCACTCATGTGAGATATAGCTAAATATTGCTGAAGTCACTATATGTGATGCCAGAAGACAATAGTGATCAATTTTGGGGTAAATATTTACTTAATGGAATCCACGTGTTCAGGAAAGTGAGGACTCATCTTTGAATAGAATGATTTCAGAAGGCTTCAAAGAGAAGGGAGTCTGGTGCCAGGATTTGAATAATGGCTAGAATTTAGTTAAGGAAAAGGCCATGATCAAAAGTAATCCAGGAATGGGAATGTAAATGATAAGATGCAGTTTGAAGCACTTTGCATAAAAGAACATTTAGTACACTACTGCTACAATGCAGTACAGTATAAGACAAAACAAATTAAATCGTATTTGGCACTTGAAACATGGAAATACTGTGGATACTTGCAAGAAAATTTGCAGTCCATTTTTATTATCTCTTTTTGTAGTTTGTCATTTCTTATATCTGACATTGTGAGTATATTTCAAAATTAAGAGACCTTAAATTTTAAAGTTTTATGAAAATACATTTTGTACGTTTTGAAAGACTAGAACATAAATTAAAAAGGCCTTAACTTTTAAGTAGAAAATGGATGACATTCTACTTTTATAAAGATCCAACCTAGGTCCTATGTTTACGAAACTACAAATTCTTAATAAGTTTAAATTTGAGAGAAGTTAAATGTGAGATTTGTTTAAAGAGTAAACCCATGCAAATTCATAAACATTTTCTTGATTTGCAGAAAGCATAGCTAATTAATAATTTAAATATGTTGCCTTTTAGGCAATTAGGAAGTATTGCTTTTCAATAATTCCTTTAAGCAAATAGTCTCCAATGTGGATTTTGTAAAAAGTTCCATCTAGAATGGTCCATCAGTCAGAGAATAATAATATTTGACTTATATCATTTTTAAATGAGTCATCCCTTTAAAATTATGTTTGGTGTATATTTTATAAAGTACAAAATACATTCATACAGTATCTATATCACATGCATTCCTTTATTTATGTGCAATGGTATGCAAAGTCAACAAAGTTTGGAGACAAATGATGTTACATTAATGAAAAGAAAGAAGATGAGTTCATGTCTTCAGTTTATATTAAAATTTGAGGCCAATAATTATGTAGGTGATTTTCGATATCTAAACAGTTTGGGTCCACAGATCTGTAAAGACTTTGCAGGTGGGGCTGTTTTAGGTTTGCAGCACCAACCTGCAGCTGCTCCCATGATTCAGTCTCCCATTTTTAGCTCTTAAAGCACTTCAGGAAGGAGTGGAGATCAAACTTCTTCCTCTATCAGACAGTCTTCTAGTAGTGTGGCTTTGGGGAAGATTATCCTGTAAGTTCCAGAGTAGTCTCTTACTCATTTTTTCTCTCTAGTGGTCATTGCTTCAATACACGAAGAATAGCTGCTTCAAGATGATGTTGTTCTTTTCAAAATTATCCACACCCCATTAGGAGATTATTGATAACCATAATGCTCTCCAGTGAAAGATGCCAATAGCCATGTCATTATTTACAGGACAACTGGTGGTGGCATTCTTAAATAATCTGTGTATGCAGGAAAGCAGAGTGTGTGGTGAAGAGCCTAGCTGCCTGTGTTGAATTCTAGCCTTTTCTTCCTCTAGGTCCCTCTGCACTTGCCTAATCTGTAAAGGCAGATGGTTGCATTAATTTTTGTTAAGGGAGAAAAAACAAATTAATACTTCTTGTCACACAGTGAGCACTATATAAATAATTATTATTAAACAACAAATAGATGAAATATATGACCACATTTCATGAGTGAGGATCTCAGTCCAGCAATGCTGATTCTAATCAAGACAGTGCCCTGAAATGGAGTTTATCCTTCTTGCATCTCTCAGAGAAGTTCTGAATCTAATGCACCTGTTTATTAGTCCCCAACTTCCCTGCTCAGTGCCTGTTTCTGTCAACAATAAGTGTATTTTAGCTTTCCCATTTCTTCTCCATCTTCTACTCTGCTACAAGAAATACATTTAGAACACATAACAGTGAACATATTATCTCCTTGCTCACATTTATGTATGGCGTCTCCCTTACCGTCCACCATCTGCCCATCATACAGGGCGTTGGCCCCCTCCCCGGTCCTCTCCAGACATATCTCCTGCAGCGGCCCCTGCTGGACCACACACGCTCAGCGGCGAGCGCACCTTCATTTTCCTGCATCATCACGTGGCATGCATTTTCACACTTCCGTATCTTTACTCATGTGTTCCCTCTTGATTAAAATGACATTTGTTCCTCTAATGATGGTTTCCTCAATTATTTTTTTTCAAGACAAACCACACATATTTCCTATCCTCCATAAACTCCCTTCCCTCAAGAATATTAAATTCCCGTCCCCATGTTGCTCCCATATCAGATGTCATATTGTGTTTTATTATATATGTACTTTCGAAGTAAGTACGAGGCCGAGCACGGTGGCTCACGCCTGTAATCCCAGCACTTTGGGAGGCCGAGGCGGGTGGATCACCTGAGGTCAGGAGTTCGAGACCAGCCTGGCCAACATGGTGGTGAAACCCCGTCTCTACTAAAAATACAAAAAATTAGCTGGATGTGACGGCAGGCGCCTGTAATCCCAGCTACTTGGGAGGTGAGGCAGGAGAATCGCTTGAACCCAGGAGGCGGAGATTGTAGTGAGCCAAGATCGCTCCACTGCACTCCAGCCTGGGGCAACAAGAGCAAAAGAAACTCCGTCTCAAGAAAAAAATAAAATAACATAAGGTAAAATAGTTACGAATACTATGAGGCCAGGGAATGCTATCTAATTCATGTCTGATTCTCTGTTAATGCTGCACAGTATTTGCAAAATTAATAAATGCGTGGGATTTTAAATGTATTTCCATGTGCACCAGCTGAATTTTCATGGTAGAACATATGTAATATCTGTAACCTCTGGAAATGTATTTTGACTGATCTGTTTTAGCACTTCGTGTGCTGTTTTCTCCAGCAGCTATTTATTGGAATGTGCGTTTGTGAGTGTGCATGTGGGTGCTTCTGTGATTTATTCTTAAAAAAAATCCTCCTCATTCTTTATTTTCTGCAACTCTTGTCCTTTCAGAACCCAAAAGCGAGATCAAAGACTGTATTCTGTTTTCCAGACAACTATCTAATAATTTGTGAACATTTTACATAGTGTTTAAGTGAATGATAGCTCTGGCCACATAGAAATTAAATGAGAACACCCTGATAGCTTTGTTTTAGCTCCTCAAACTTTCCCTGGATGATCTTTAGTATCTCTTTGATGTGCACCAAAAGTATATCTCTGGGCTTTCAGGGAAAACCCTTCTCTCATCCTGAAGTTCAAACAGAGCATTATTTGTGATTATCAGCTATTCCATTACACTTCTGGGGGAAAAAATGTCCTGAAATATACTGTACTGAAAAATCAGCAAATGTGCTCATTTATGATCACTTGGCTTTGATGTATTATTTCATATTTCCACTCCTCAGAGTGGCTGCCTCCCTCAGAAAGGCTCCATGTCGGCCCCTCTCCAATATCCTATTGTAAGCATGACTGACTTTGTGTAAAAACATAGAAAAAATATTTTCTATATTAGGGAAAGTACAATCTGCTTGTGCTGGAAGATTTTTGTCCTGTAGATATATTCACTTAAAATATTCTCTAGATTAGTCAGCCTGGTTTCATGAGCACTTGTGTGCTAATGCCATGGATGAAGAAAAAATGCTTCCTTGCTCATGAAAAAGCTTCTGTTTTTCCTAAAAAGACATCATAACTTTTACAAAATAATTCTACTAATATAAGAGTGTATATGATAGAGAGCAAAAGAGTATGCATCAGCACACGAGAACAAAAGCAGTCTAGAGAAAGAATTATCTTTGGAGGCTGCAGTATGTAAATATATTCCTATCAATATTACAGCGGATTCTTTTAAAGTAGCAGACTCCCAGCAATAGCCGTGGAAATGTATATTCCAAGAGAAAGTCTGGTATTATTTGCCTGGGATAGTGTGCTCCTTAAATCTAAGGATAGATTTCACATGTAAGTGATATAATACGATATTTATCTTTCTATGCCTGGCAATTTTTACTTTGCAAAGTATCCTCCAGCCTTATCTATGTTGTTGCAAGTTACAGAATTTTATTCCTTTTTTACGGCTGAATAGTGTTCCACTGTGTATAAGTACCATATTTTCCTTATCCATTCATGTGTTGATGGGCATTTAGGTTGATTCATATCTTGGCTGTTGTGAATAGTGCTACAATAAACATGGGAGTGCAGATGTCCCTTTGACATACTCATTTCATTTCCTTTGGATATATACCTAGTAATGGAATTGCTGGATCAGTTTTTAATTTTTTAAGGAATCTTCATACTGTTTTCTGTAAGGGATATACTAATTTACATTTCCACTAACAGTGTTTAAGAGTTCACTTTTCTCCACATCTTCACCAGCATTTGTTATTTTTTGTCTTTTTGTTCGTCACCATTCTAACTTGGGTGAGGTGGTATTACATTGTGGTTTTGAATTGCATTTTCCTTATAGTAAGTGATGCTGGAGTAGAGAGTAGAATAGTGGTTACCACACACCGGGGCACATGGAAGGGTCAGAGATGGGGAGATGTTGGTGAACAGGTACAATGTTACAGTCAGATGGGAGGAATAAGCACTGTTATTCTAGTTCACGGTAGGATGATCACAGCTGACAGTAATGCATTATATATCACAAATAGCTGGAAGAGAGGGTTTTGAATGTTCTCACAACACATACATTATTAGTGTTTAAAGTGATGTATATGCTAATTATCATGATTTGATAATTACACAATATATACATACATCAAAACCTCACATTGTTTGCCATGGATACATACAATTACTATGTGCTGATTTTTTAAATTTGAAATTAATTAATTAATTAACTCTGAGGATAAATGTATATCCCCATATATATATTCCACTATGTTAAGAATGACTCAATAATTATTAAAAGAAAATGTCATTTCCAAAGTCCATTCCTATGGACTTTTTGGTGCAGAATAAGAGCTAAAGATTATATTCTATCTCAAAGGAATTACCTTTTGTGTCTGTGACAAATGGGGATGTTAAATGCATTCTCTAGGGAAAATATTTATATTAATCCAGATTAATATATGTATTCTGGATAAATGGCAAGACTCATGGACTTCTTTGGTGATTACTAAGATAATAGCACAAGTTCAGAAATCTTTACAGTCTGTTTTCACAATTCCCCAAAGTATATAAAGCAAACACATTGGATTAGGCATCAAAAATCTTGGGTCTTAAACTAGGCTCCAATTTTAATTAATTGTGTTAATTTGGGTAGTTTACTTCAACTTGTTACCCTTATTTCCTTCTAGGTATAAACTGTATGTGTGTGTGTGTGAGTGCATGTTCATGCATGTCTGTGCGTGTGTGTATGCATGCATGCCTGTGTTTGTTGGTGACTAGGAATGCTGACATAGTGGAGTTTAGAGTAGGCTGGGGCAGTGGGAGAGGAAATGGAGAAATAGGAGTGTGTTCCTTCTTTTTGAAGTGATGGAAATGTTCTAAAATTGATTACAGTGATGGTTGCACACCATTGAGTATATTAAAAATACATGAATTGTACATTTTAAAGGGTTGAATTGTATGGAATTTAAATTATATCTCAATAAAGCTATTACCTTTTTATTTTTAGATTATAAGTATCACAAAAACTCTCATTATTTTAAAAATGTAGTACATGTACCATAATCCTTACTCCCCACTTCTTTGTGTGAATTTTGTGACATTGTTTTCATTATCTGAGAGTTCACTTTACTTGAGATCTTTCTCCTTTTCCCTTGCACCCATGTTAAGAATTCAATTTCAGGCTCATCAGAGTGTGTTTTCTCCACCTCTTAAATGTTATTCACCATGTTTTGCTGTAAATTGGCCACAAAATTACAACCTATAAACTAAGTATAATTTTTCCTCTGTTTCTTTTTTTTTTTTTTTAATCTGAAGACAAAGACAGGAATTTGTTTGCTGCAGGATGGTAACCAGGAGCCTTTCAAAGTGCGGCTGCACCTAGCCAAAGACATTTTGATGATCCAGGAACAGGATGTGATATGTGTGTCTGGTGAGCCTTTCTATTCTGGTGTAAGTAGCTTTTTCTTCTGTTGAAATTTTTCTGTTTGTTTTTTGTTAATAAAAATGTTTATTCACAGAACATTTTAAATATGTTTTTCTTTCAGTGTCTAGTCAATAGTTCTGCATGGAATTTTTGCTTACATCATTAAGTAATCAATGGCTCTGTATGAGAACCTTGCCTAGGGTCCATGAACACATGTTTTGGGCCCATCTCCAGCCTGTTGTCTATGACTCCTAGCTGTCATCATATGATGGGAGTGACACTGTATTTTCTGATTATTCTACCTTTTTACATAGAGAATTAATTGAGAACGGTGCATGGTGATGGCCTTTGCTCTGGTCTTATCTTTCATGACCTGGGACTATTGAGAGTGGTGCCAGGGTGGGGCCCATCCTTCAGCATCACTGAAGCAGGAGACGTAGGCAGCGGTCACCGAACTCAGCGTGAGTGACCTTCCCCGAGGATGGTGTCTAAATGATTCTGTGGGCCTCCCTAATAGAATTATGCCCAAGTGCTGTAGCAAATTCTTTTCTCCAATGCTCCAACCCATTGACACATTACACTGCTCCTAATCTAGCTTCAGAAAGAGCCATAAATTACAGTGCAAAACTAACTGCTGTATTTACTCATGTCGAGGCAGCATAGCTGTGGAAGACATCCTTAGATGAGATTAGATTTTATTCTGCTAAAAGACATTATCATAAAACAAGTTCCGGAGTTTATCATTCATTGTATAATAATGTTATTAAAGGCTTCTTTTTAACAATGTTGCCATATGTGATCTCAGAAGAAAATTATAGACAGTAGCATGTAGTCTGTTCCCTGCTTTCCCCCAAATATCTGCAGCTATTTAGCATGGGGACTTAATTTGTACCTTATTAACAGACTTACCTTGGAGTGTTTAGTTGGTGGTGAATAATGCTGAACTTGAGTTCTCACATCACTTCTTACTAACACCCTATGGGAATCACACAAGGCCCTAAATCAATAGGCCTTTGCCAACTAAAGATAATGGACATTTTGCAGACTGTTAACTATTCTTTTGTCACAGACCATTTAAATCATTCTGAATCATGGTCCTGGATGTCAAGGCTGATTAAACTGTTCTGATGGGGTTGTCCTTTCTTCCCTTTGGTTAATAATAGAGAAGTGACATGAGTCATATTACCCTCTAGAATAAATATATCACACTGGTCCCAGATCAAAAAATAAAATCAGTAAAATTTACTACTTCGATACTGAAATAATATTATTGATTTTCAACTTCACAGTCAATAATAGCTGATACACATGGACCTATTCTCTTCTTAAAAGATAATTGTGCATATAAATAAAGCTCAGAGTGCTAGGAATAACGAAGAGAATTAAGGAGAAACATCTTATGGCGTTGTCAACAAATTCAAAAAAGCATTTGACAAAATTCAACACCCATTTTTACGAAACACTTTAGCAAGATGTGAAAAGACAAGAATTTTCTTAATCTGACAACTGTCCTCTAATTAAAGCCTCTCACTAATATGTTAGTTAACATCGAACATTTTCTCTGAGATTGAAAGCAAGTCAAGGATAATACCTTGCTTACTAATCAACGTTGTTCACCATGCTCCTACAGCAAGTCACAAATGATATATAAAGAGCAAAAATTATAGAGGAAGAGGCAAAATGGCTTTACTTGTAGATTTCATGATGATATACATAGAAAACCTTAAGAATTCTACAAAAGATAGAATAACACTAAAATTTAGCAAGGTTGCTGGGAATAAGAACAATAGCCCAAGTTAATTGTGTTTCTAAAACTACCTACAAGCATCTAGAAATGAAATAAAAATGCAATCCACAATAAGTCAGAAAGACAATATACTTAGAAACATATTTAACAAAAGATGTATATGATCTCTATCCTGAAAACTGCAAAAACTATGTTGAAGGAAATTAAAAGATATAAACAAATAAATGGAGAGATACAACATAATCATAAATTAAAAGCTAAGTATTGATAAGCTGTCACATCTTTCTAAATATTCCAAACCAGTCAAAACCCCAAAATATTTTTTGTGGATATGTACAAGTTGATTCCAAAATTTACATGGAAATATAAAGGACTGACAATAACCAGAACAATCTTGAATAAAAAGAACAAAATTGTAGTGTTTATTCTACCTGATTTCAGAGCTTACTATGAGATTCTAATAATAAATACAATGTAATGCTGTAATAAATTCAGGCATATCAATCAATGGAACATTCTAAGGAGTCCAAAAATAGACCCACTCTTATATGGTCAGTTAAGTATTTTTTTTAACTGTGGTAAAATATACATAATATAAAATGTACCATCTTAACTATTTTTAAGTATAAAGTTCAGTAGCATTTCGTGCATTCACTTTGTTGTGTAACTATCACCACTATTCATTGCCAGAATTTTCATCATGCCATACTGAAACTCTACGCATTAAACAGTAACTCTCCATGCTTTCCTCCTCTTAACCCCTGGTAACCACTGTTCTACTTTCTGCTTCTATATTTGACTATTCTGGGTAAATCTTGTAGGTGGAATCATACAACATCTGACCATTTGTGGATGACTTATTTCAATTATCATAATGTCTTTAAGGTTCATCCATGTTGAAGCATATATCAGAATTTCATTCCTTTCAAAGGCTGAATAATATTCCATTGTGTATTTATACCACCTTTTGTTTGTCTACTCACTCGGTAGTGAACATTGAGGTTGTTTCCACCTTGGCTTTTTGAAAAATGCCTCTAGGAACATGGGTGTACAAATATGTTTGAGGCACCACTTTCAATTATTTGGTGTATATACCCAGAAGTGAAATTGCTGGATAAAATAGTAATTCTTTGTTCAACTTTTTAAGAAACTGCTGTACTCTTTTCCACAGTAGTTGTACCATTTTCCATTTCAACAAGCAAAATACAAGGGTTCCAATTTCTCCACATTCATGCCAAGCCTGTTGTTTTATGTGTTTTTGATAATAGCTATCCAAGTAAGTGTGAGGTTGAATTTCACTGTGGTTTTCATTTGCATTCTCCTATCAATTAATAATGTAGAGCATCATTTTAGGTGCTTATTGTTTACTTGTGCATCTTCTTTGGAAAAATGTCTATTCATATCCTTTGTCTGTTTTTGAATTGGATTGTTTGTTTTTTGGAGCTGAGTTGCAGGAGTTCTTAATGTATTTTAGATACTAGTCCCTTATCAGATATGTGATTTGCAATATTTTCTCCCAAATTGCAGATTGCCTTCTTACTCTATTAGTATTTTTGATGCACAAAAGTTTTTCATTTTAATAAAATCCATGTCAATTTTTTCTTCTGTTGGTTGTACCTTTTGTACCATCTCCAATAAATAATTGCCAAATTCAGTGTCATGAATCTTTTCCACTATATTTTCTTCTAAGAGTTTACAATTTTTGCTCTTACTTGTAGGTTTGGTCATATTTTAAGTTAATTTCTGTACATGGCATTAGGTAAAGATCCAACTTCATTCTTTAGCATTTGGATATCCACTTCAAAATCATGTACTGTATACATAAGGTGGTATTTGTGGCCTCTCTATTCTAGTTTATTAGTCTATATATTTGTCTTTATTACAGGAACACATGGTTGTGCCTTTTGTTTGTTTGTTTGCTTGTTTTTACTGTAGCTTTATAGCAAATTTTGAAATCAGCTAATTTGGGTTCCTTAAGATCTCAAATAAATTTTAGAATGAATTTTTCTATTTCTTGAAAAAATATCATCACAGTTTTTATAAGGATCATGTTGAATCTGTAGATCACTTTTAGTAGTATGGACATCTTAATAATAGTAAGTTTTCTGATAGGTAAACATAGCATCTTTCCATTTATTCATATGTACTTTGAGTTATTTTAGCAATGTTTTGTTGTTTTCATGTACAAGTCTTTCAACCCCTTGCTTAAGTTAAACCCTTAGTACTTGATAATTTTTGATAGTATTGTTAAAAATTATTTTCTTAGTTTACTTTTGGATTATTTATTGTTAGTGCATAGAAATGTAATGGATTTTTAAATTTTGATTTTGTATTCTGCTACTTTGTTGAATTTATTAGTTCTAATAGTTTATTGCGGAATGTTTATGGTTTTCTATGTATAAGATTATGTCATCTGTGATCCAAGATAAGTTTACTTACTCATTTCAAATTTGGATGACTGTTATTTCTTTGTCCTGCGTTATTACTGTTGTTAAGATTTCCAATACTATGCTGAATAAAAGTGGTAAAAGCAGGCATTTTTTTTCTTATTCCAGATCTTAAAGGAAAAGCTTCATTTTTGAGTATGATATTTGCTGTGGGTTTTCCATATACTGCCTTTGTTATGATGAGGTAGTTGTCTACTATTCCTAGTTGGCTGAGTATTGAGGCAGTGTTGAATTTTATCATCGAAAGGTATTGAAATTTCTCAAATGCTTTTTCTGAATCAATTGAGGTGATCATGTGTGCTTTTTATTTTTTTTTCTTCTGCTCTATAACTCGCTTTTCTTACCTGAAAGTACTTCCTGGGACCCCTGTCCCAGGAAGGAATTCTGTCTTCTAGGTCTACATCTGAGGAAAGCCAATCTACAACAGAGAAAGTAGTACACTGTACTTTCGGATAGCCAGATATTCTTTGGGAAAACTCCCTTTGTCTGTTTTTTAAAACCTCCAACTGGTAAAGGCCCACAGACACCTCTGTATTAAAAGATACCCTCTTTAAACTTGACCCTTCACAGTGCACTGTTTGTGTTGTATGACCACAACACATAGTCCATGTGCTCTCTGGACAGGGATCACCTCTCTTATCAGCTAATTATGAGATGAATTTGAGACACTGAGAGATTAGGGCAGAGATAAACATCCAACTTTGGAGAGCAGAAAGTCTCATCTGGGTATTACAACAAATAGAGTGTTAACTCTCAGTCTGCTTAAGTGAGTGGAAAGGTTAGGAGAATGTTCTAAGGAAAGGCAGATGTTAGTCTGAAGAACCGTAGGCAAGGATGCTGTTTTGTTATCTGGAAGCAATGCTCTTAAGGCCTGGGTGGAAAATAGGACAGTCAGGGGCAGGGGGCTGAAAACAAGATTGCTATCAGGCAGTTTACTCATGAGGGGGAAAAATGAAGCTCCACTTTGCTGAAAAATCCTGAGGATTATAGAATGTTGTAGTTTTTTCTCCAACCCCACAATAGGGAGGAAGTTGTTTATATTTTCAGGTCTATCACATTCACCGAAAGCTGCTTCTAGGATTGTCTTTGCCTGACACTTGTGACCTGCCTTGCTCAGGCTGAAAGAAAGTGTTACAGTTCAGTCAAGCTCTTCTTGCCCACTTCACAGAAAAAGCCAATACAATGAGACAGCCAGTATTGCATTAGATGAAGAGTTTAATACTTGCAAGGCAGTGAAGCAAAGAGGACAGGAGATATTTCTCAAATCTCTCTGCCTGGAGATTTGAAGACTAGAGTTTTAAGGATAGTTTGGTGGGCAGGCAGCTAGGGAATGGGTTCTACTGACTGGCTGGATCAGGGCCTAAATCACAGTGCTGCCAAAACTGTCTTCAGGCATTTAGTTAGCTCCTGGGTGGAGTCACTGGTCTGGGTGGCATTAGCTGGTCTACTGGAATGCAAAGTCTGAAAAATATCTCAAAGACCAGGCTGCAGTTTCACAATAGCAGTGTTACCTAGAGGGGCAACTGGGGAAGTTACAAAGCTTCGGACCACTGGCTATGTGAATCCTGAGCAGTAAGCAATTATAATTGCTAGCAAGCTAGGAAACAATGCCTAGGTGCTGTTTATGCCTATATCTTAGCAGAATTCAGGTCCGTAGCATAATTATAATCTTGTGACCTTTCATTAGTTTTACAAAGGCAGTTTCAGTCCCCAATACGGAAAAGTTTAACTTTGGGAAGGGACTATTATCATCCTTGCTTTAAAGTTAAACTATAAACTAAATTTTTCCATTAAATTATAAAGTAAATCCCTCCCATAGTTATTTTGGCTTATGCACAGAAATAAGCAAAGGTAGTTAGCTTATGAAGTTAGAAGCACTAGGGAGTCAGTTATGCTAGATTTCTCTCATTGTTATAATTGTGCAAAAGTGGTTCCAAAAGCCCTTGTGACTGGGACTCAGGGGTGGCAGTGGGACAAGGTCTGGGATAGGGAGTTAGTGGTAGGCCTGACAATTTCTCTGTATCTGCACCAAAGGCAGGAGAGGGTGCCATCAGCCCCAACATTAACCCACTGACCATGAAGGATAAACAATGGGATGTGAGCCCAGGTAAAAGACTCACTCTGAGGGAGAGGGCACAGAACTGAGCATTTGGAGAAGCTCCAGTCAGGCAAAATGTTGGTATCTGAAAATCAAGGATTGGCAGATGGGTCAAAATCCAGGCATCATGCCAAGTGACCCTCTTAGCTCCTTGTTCTGAATTCCTGGACATATTGTGGGCATAGCTCAGTTGCAGAAACCAGAACTGAGAATTCATGGTAAGTATGTAAGGGCAGCCTCTGTGAGAGGGCAGGATATAGGATTTGGATAGTAAAAGGACCCTTGGGAAAAGGCTTTGCTTCACAAAACTTCTAGAATGAGGAGAGGAAACTATAGGAACAGGTAATACAGGGTCAGAGCCAGAAAACCACAGGCTGATGAACCTGTAGCTGAGCTCCAGGGCTTTATTAGGGTGAGTTTCTAATGAAGGTGACTTAACAATAACCCCCATCAAATGGGGCTTAAACCTGCTCATCACTCCCTGATTAGTGGGTCTGGGAGTTTATAGTAGAAGTCAAGTAGCTCCTCAGAGGCTTCAGGACATGGCGCAGAGAAAAAACACTCTTGACATATTTAGCACATCTGACTGTGATTCTAGTTATGCAGAAAGTCCTATAAAATATTGATCATTTAGAAACGTGTGTCAACATTTTCACCTACAAGAGATAGCTAGAGAGTTAAAACTGAAATATCCAATGCATTTACTGTGACTTCTATCAGCAAAATACTGCTTTCCCCCAGTGCCTTTTATTAGCTACTTTTGAGGAACATTCTGTGATTTATTCAGAGATTATACAGTTGAAGTTTTAGCATTGAGTTCATATCAGATAAAACCTGTTTCATCTGTGATCATTTAAAAATAGTATCAAAACGTAGGCAGCAATTATTCAAGATCTTTAGACGCAGATAGTAAAGTGACTGTTGATCAGAATGATGCATGGCAGTTGTCAGATAGATGTGTTAAAGCTTCAGTTAACACATAAGAAAGCAATCATCTTCCCCTGGTGCTCCAGGGGAGCTGAAATCCAACATTCAGTTCCTGTCATCCTTCTGAATGGTTTACCACTCTAAGTCAGAGATATCTGTGGCTGTTCTCATGATAGTATATACCCTTCAATGAGCCCTGAAGGAAAATTAAATTTAGCCTGTGCTAGTTTTAAATATTGATGAAATATTTTTAAAAGGTAAATGAGGGTAAAATCAATACAAGATGGCTATCTATTTCCCCATAGAGACACCAGTTTCAAAGGTGTTGCTAGTAAAAAGATACGAAAACCATGAAGAATCATGGAGCTTAAATTCCAAACATGGCAGAACTATCAGATAAATAGCATCAGTACAATCAATACTTCAGTGTAATGGGCACCATTGGACTTTAAAATCAACAAAACAACTTCTTCCAGTTTCCTTGTGGAATAAAACACGCAATTAGCAATCCCACGAGTGAAACCACAATTTCCTGAAGATAACATTAAGAGAACTAATATCTACTATTAACCTTGGAATTTGTACTGGCTTCCACATGGGTGTGACATGATGTAGGATGTGGCTTTTTGAGGTTCATTGTCTGTGAAAATGTGATCCAGAGAGAGAATGTATCTAGACTAGTGCGCTTATTATGGATAGATTCTTAATAGGTCATGTGGGAGAGATGGTGTGTGCAGGCCTAGAAGGAAGTTTGTTTTTTCTTTTTCCCACATCACAGAGCTACTCACTGAAATCTGTCAACACAGAGATTAAAGTCTGTGTACACACACATGCACAAAATACACATTGTCTATATTTTTTAAACTTTAAAAAAAACTCTTGTATGCCAATGTTATCATTTATTTGCTGATTTTTATGATATTGCATTCTTCTTTTATTTAAAAATATTGAATTGACAAATAATATATATATTCAAGGTGTATAATATGATGAATTGATAGATATATATATACACATTGTGTAATGATTATTACAGTAACTTAACACATCTATCATCTCCCCTGCTATACATTAGACCCTGAGATCTTGTTCATTTTATAACTGAAAGTTTGTACCTTTTTATCAGCACCTTCTATTCTTCCACTCCCCAGCCCTTGGAAGCCACCATTCTACTTTCTGTTTCTGTGGATTGGACTTTTTTAGATTATGCATGTGCAAGGTCATACAGCATTTGTCTTTCTGTGCCTGACTTATTTCACTAAGCATAATGTCCTCTGTTCATTCATGTTATCACAAATGGAAGGGTTTCCTTCTTTCCTCTGGCTGCATTATAGTCAACTGTGTATATATATGCTTTATCCATTCATCTGTTGATAGACACTTAGGTTGTGTTCTATAAAATTTGACCTATTCTAAGTAAATACAACTGATTTTTTAAAATGTTTTAGGGGTAAAATTGGTCATTGGTTACTAACATTGATAAAGAAGCTATCAGTTTAATCCTGTTTTTACATTTGATTGTATGTTTATAAACTTTTCAATCAGAAGTATTTTATGTTTGCGCTTCTCCTTGTTTGGCATTTTTGGGTAGACTCACATTCCAAATGTGTGCAAATAAGATTAAGAAAAGGTGCAGTGGCTCACGCCTGTAATCCCAGCACTTTGGGAGGCCGAGACAGCCGGATCACGAGGTCAGGAGATCGAGGCCATCCTGGCTAACACGGTGAAACCCCTTCTCTACTAAAAATACAAAAAATTAGCCAGGCTTGGTGACAGGCGCCTGTACTTCCCGCTACTCGGGAGGCTGAGGCAGGAGAATGGCATGAACCTGGGAGGCGGAGCTTGCAGTGAGCCGAGATCGCTCCACTGCACTCCAGCCTGGGCGAAAGAGCGAGAAAGACTCCATCTCAAAAAAAAAAAAAAAAACCCGAAGGAAGAAGGGAAACATTTTTCAGGAGTAGAAAAATACTTGCAGATGGGCAAGTACTGTTTAGAGAGTCGTGATTTTGTAACAGAAAGATAATACAAAGGCCTGCTCTTGAAACCTAGAGTATCCCTGTCTTTTATTATTAGAGATTGTTAAATTGAAAAGACAGTGCTGGAAACCCCTTCTCTCTATTTCTTATGTGATGTTTCATTTTTGCCAGTCAATAATCACCACTGGGGACATTTATGTTCCTAATTTCCCAGGACTTATGCAGTTCCAGATATGGCAGCCCTGGAAGAAAAGATTATGGCGCGAGTGAAAACACTGTCACCGGAACCCCTGGTGGTGGCCGCAGTGGGATTAGCCCGAGGTGGTCACAGTTGTAGTCAGCCCGTGGCAACACCATCGCGGGTTCCATAGTCCGGGCAGCAGTCTCCAGGGACTACTGCCTGTGTCTCCTTCGATTAGGATAGACAGAACAGATGCAGTTGGAGATGTTGGTGTTGTTATTTGAAGGCTCCTCCAAACGTAGAAGCAAATGAATGATAACATTTACCACAAGAACAATGGCACTCACAGAAGGATACCTTATTAACAGAGTTAATTGTTTTTGTGAAATACATTGCTAAGTATAAGATGCATATTAAGGGTATTTATCTTAACATGTTTTGTTAAACCTAGCATTGTTAAAGCCACTTGTTATTGTGCATCTTGTTTTATTTTACCTCTAAAATAATTTTAATGAGATTTTCTTTATACATATAAAGCAAATTTACTGACAACCCTTTAATACTTAGTTTTTCTTATATTTTGTATCTATTTGTCTTTCTATGGGGCACTAAAGGTGACTCCTTCTGTGTTCTTTTCAGTTCATAACTCTTTCTTTGACAGATTGAGTCCATTATTTAAACTATTGAATTTCTGATTCTTATTATTATGTTTTTCACTTCTAAATGAATATAATACTATCTATCTTATCGGGTAATTGTGAAGACGAAATAAATGAATGCAAGTAAAAGAGAATACAGTCTCTGGCACATAGTAGGAGCTCAACAAATAATATCTTTATTAACATGACACATGATACAATGTGGGTGTGTACAGACATGGTGATACACAGAGTACAGAGGTCTAGGTCAGGAACTGCTTTCCAGAGGATGTGATTAAGGTCCCACCTCTTAAATAGCAGGTAGAATTGTGCAGGATATATGTAATTTTGCAAGACATATGTAAGTAGCATTTAAAGCAGACAAAAAGTGTATGCAAGATTACCAATTACCAAACTGTTAAAAAGCATGCCATAATCAAGGATGGTTTAGTCATGGGACACATTGCCTGCAGGATACAGTTGGGAAAGATGTAAGGTGGGATGCAAAGTGTATTGGTGAGTTCTGGTGCCATCAATGAAAGGAGCAATTTAAGTAGGAAAATCAGGTTTTAGAGCAGTATACAATGAGAGTTGAATTGAGACCAAAAAAGCTTAGACCATTTAGAACCAATGCAATTTTGTCATAGACTGATATCAAGATGGAAACTAAAATCAGTTAATTAAAGCAATGGTGCCTGGTTCCACTGGCTTATCAGTTACATTGCTCACATTTGTGATTTTACAGATTTGTCATACTTACAAAAAGATATGTCATTATTTACACAAATGAATTTTTATAACATTAAATTTGAATTTAAGGTTCAAGAGGGCTATGATCAATCATGTGTCCATGAGCAGCTTAATAATAGATAGAGATGGATGATGGATACATAGAGGCATTGATGGATGACAGTTATAGACAGATGATTGATTGATAGGTATCAATAGATTAATTTAACACTGTTTATTTGTTTTTTTTCTCCTTCCTTAAAATGGCTGACAGTTTGATGTATTTTGTTATATTTTGATCCCTTAGCTCTAATACTGAGTTTTGGAGTTTGAGAAAGTCTGCCATCTATCTATTTTTTCTTTGTAAGAAAACTGTCTCTTCTTTCTGAGTATTGAAGATTTCAGAATCCATGCCCATCCACGCCCCATGGTAATCTGCTGTGTCACTCTGATGTATTTATCTGAAGATATATTTTTTTTGCTTGAGAGTCACAAGACTGGAATATGAAAATTTATGTATTTCTTCAATTCTGAAGAATTTTTAGCCATTATCTTTGAAGAGCCTCCTCTCTATTATCTGTGTTCTTTCCTTCAGTAACATTTGGATGGATGTTAGATCACCTCCCTGGATTCTCCATTTTCTTACGTTTTTTCATATTTTGAACTTGTCTGCCCTCTGTGGACTGCTAAAGGCAACTCCTCCCATCTTCCTTTCAGTTCACTATCTCTCTCTTTGGTTACATTGAGTCTATCATTTAAACTATTTATTGAATTTCTGATTCTGGCTATTATGGTTTTCACTTCTGGAAGTTCTATTCTATCCTATTTTATATTTGCCTCATAGTATTTTACATCACGATTATACATTTGATATCTCCTTTCTATTAATATTAATCTTGTTAGACAATCCTATTTATATGCTGTATCTGTAATTGCAAGATCTGCAGTCTGTATAGATCTGACCCTGTTATCTGTTCTTTGTTCTGCTGCTGACGCACTCACTAAATTCTATTTCCCCCTGGGATTTCTCACTGTGGGCTCATGGTCTTGGCACTCTATAAGTATCCCTCAGTTTGGCTCTATAATGTGTTATGAAGACAGAATTTACATTTAGTTCTTCCAGGTGAAGGGGCTATTAGCAACCCAGATATTCTTTAAACTAAATTCTCAGTTGGGGATATGAGGCCACACAGGTAGAGACAACTCCTCACAAACTCACCTGTGGGCCAATTCACAAAATCTCAGAAATGGTTTTTAATTCTTTCATCCAGATCTAAGTTCAAGATTGGCAAGTTTTTTTACTATAATCCTTTGGGTGATAGGAATGGTTTTTCATACTGACACACTAAGAGAGTTTTCTATGCAGGTAATGATGCCTCTCCTCTCCTGCCTGGGTCCTTCCAGTGGTGGCCCTGAATGTTTGCCTTTGGGTCTCTGCTTGTACAGACTTCTTACCTGTGAATCTTTATACTTCGTCATCATTCCTGACAACCTAGACATTTTTCTTCTTTCCTTATTACTCTGGCTGCACGTTTGACATTATTTTTGTTTATTTTATTCATCATTTTATTGTGTGTTGTCTTGGAAAGGCATTTTAAGTATATCTGACTCAAAGGAGTATTAGGCTCAAGATTAGTTGTGTGTGTGTGCATGTGTGTGTGTGTGTGTGTGTGTCTGTGGAAAAGCTATCAGATCTGAAGTGTACAGGCCTGGCTTCTAACATCAGTCTCCCCATTTGCCAACTTTGTGAACCTGTGTGACTTCTTGCTTTCTCTGAATCATTGTTCCTATAAGGGAAAAACAGAGACCACCTACTATACATAGTTCACTGTGGCAAAATTAAATGAGATTGCATTGCCTAGGTAACCACTAGAGGTGAACAATAAAGATGGCTCTCTTCTTCCTTTCATCTGGATAATTGTTTCTTTCTCTAATTCACTTTGTCTAAAACTTTAAATTATTATCCTGGATGAGTAATTTGAGCTGCATAAATAATCTTTCTGTGTAAAATTAGAAAACAAAACTTCTCACCTTAAAAGAAATTTTTCGTGAGTGAACAAATGTTATTTAAATGCAAAGGAGTTTCATTATTATTGCTTTAAACCAAGGAGTTCTGAAAATGGCAGTAATGTAAAGCAGCCTAGAGGTATTCCAAAGACTGTAGTCTTACGAAGTTTATATTGTTTCTGCAGAAAAGCATTTCCATTAAGAAGATAATATTTAAATGAGATTGAATATGAACTAATGGGCTGAAATCTATATTGTTCTGGAAATCAGTAATCAGGACACACTAGAAAGTGAAATGAAATAGATAATAATGTAAAAATAAGGTTAACATAATTGATGTAAATATTTACTTATACCTATATATGGTAACATAATATATCAAGGAGTAAAATTTTTGATTAAAATTTCTCATTTTTGTCAACAATGTATTTGTAATATCCTCTTCCCATGAAACAGTTCCTCAGTTGTTTTAGTAGCACAAGTAGTTTTAGTTTAAAAAAATCTATTTTTCTCCTCTCCAAGCCAGTAAAAGTTCCTCTTTCAGTATATTATATAAAACTTAAAATATTTTTGTATTTAATCCACATGGTTTTGCATGACGCTCGCTATCATACATATTGTTAATTTTTACTACATATGTGGAAACAGGGTAAGATAGCCACCTTTTTAAAAAAAATTAATGATAAATTTATAAATGAAATGTGGGTAACCAAAGCCCAGAGTTTAAATAAGCCTTTTAATTTTCAGAGCATTAAGAAGGCAGTGATTGAAATTTATATTTGATAAATGGATTGCTGTTAATGTATCTAGGCATTGAAGAGACTTGATACATGATAACGATGGGTGATTATGATGAGAGAGTAAAGTGGAGAATGTTCTGAGTGTTCAAATATTGAGCCACATAGGCCATCCACTTTTCTTTGTAGCTTAATATTTTTATTTTTACAATGTCAATGCTTTTATCTTCATGTTAATTATTTTAGATTGTATCTTTTCTCTCTTCATCTGTGACAGCAGTCTGTGCAATCTTAAACAAAATGTCCCAAGTACAATTTAACTTGTATAATCATCAGTATGGATATTGGTTTTTGTACTGGGCATTCACTCAGTGATAATCTGTGGTTTGTGGGATCATTTGCTTGCACACTAAATATTCCTGGATTGCCATGAAGGTTATAAGCATAGTCATACATGTGCACATGCATGGAATGGTTCTATAGTTCCTCCTGCTTCATTCCATTCTAAAACACTAAGTCTGTTACTTTCCTATACAGTGGGCTTGTATCCACATAGCCAATATGTCAAATGTGTAGCACAAAAAGTGAGAATCTGAGTGAGAATTTAAGGCCTTCTTACATAAGAGCATAAATTTTGAAATATGTATTAAACAATAGTGGTGATTTATTTTTCTTCTTTATGGTTTTCAACACTGTTATTAATATATGAGTTTGCAGATTAGCTAAATCTTGGAAATTTGAGGTGTTACTGTGGCTTGTATTTGATTATACTTAGTTCTTGGTAATTTACAGAATATTTTAGATAGATTAGTTAAACTGTTTGAAGTGTATTTGAGACATTTTGTTTATGACTACTTATATTCATATCACATCATTATTTTGCTAATTTGTCTGTATCATTGCCTTTTTCCATAAATGAAGACTTTGAAGTCCATGTGATTTAATGCCAAGATCTGTCCATAATAGAGTGATAGCCATGCTGAACTCCATGTCATGGATCCCATTACCCTGCATAAGAGCAATGGAGTCAAGCAGATACTTGTTCTGTTCTATCCATAGCTTAACACCCGAGTGACTGTGATGATGATTCACTGTCTTTGCTTCAAATATCACATAAAGTAATATATTCAAATGCACTTTGGACACTATAAATTGCTATAGTATAGCAGGACTTATTTTTACTTGTACTTGAAAAAGTGTTTTAAAGAAGAAATTCTAGGTGGTTTTAAACCCACTGGAAAATTTGGTAAAATAATTGTAACTTATAAAAAATTTATCTTCAAAGATATGTATAACTTCAGTTTGAACCTCCATGATATATACTTTTCTAAGTGACATCAATAAAATCAAAGCAATTGCTTATATACACAAGTTGGAACATCTCTGCAATAAGAAGCACCTGCAGAATTTTGACATTCCTTGACTTTTCTACTAGTTATGAAGCATGTGCCACATTATCTTACTCTGCAGACTGTATATTCTGAGCCTTAGCGATTTAGAGGAGAGAACTGACTTCTATTTCAGAGTCTGTCAAAAGGCACCTATGTGATCCTCACACTTTACTTTCTCTAGACTTAATATTTGCTTTCTTAGCATGTAGAATTATACTTACTAAATGTCAACTAGTTATAATATTCCATGGCTTGCTTCTCTTTTTTCTTCTAAATCTCCTCTAACAGTGGAGATATTATATAATTGCCTGCAAGTGGCTCATGTAAGACATATATAAGAGTCTGCTTTTTTCACCTTTCATTAACTACATCACACTTCATTTTATTGTCCATTCAGTCCCTTGCTCCCTTAGATGACAATGTCATATCAACTTCTTTCTCCTCAAGTATCCAATAACATCTCTCCCATTCTCACTCCAAGGTGATGCCCTTGCTTCTTCCTTCACTGAGAAAATGAAGCCGAGAAAACAATGCCCCACTGCCATTTACATCTACCTTCCTGGACTTGTGACCTTATGTGTTTTCTCCCTTTCCATTACCACAGATCATCTGTCTTTCCTCCTATCTAAGGTCACCATCTAGTCATACACTAAATTCCACTCTTGCGTGCATCTTCAAAGACATTGTTCCAGCAATTTCCCACTGCATTTGATGATTCCCACTGTATTTGATTGCATCATCAAATGCTCATTTTCCACTAGATCATTCTGACCAGTCATCATTCTGATCATTCCAACCAAGCAACTATAATTTCCCCTTCTTCAAAAGCAAAACAAAACCAAACTCTCTCTTGGCCCCAAATTCTCCCCCAGCATCCACTGCATTTATCTGCTTCCTCTTCCAGAGCAAACCCATTGAAATGATTGTTTCTTTGCCATCATCCCCCAAATTCAGTAATTCATCCCCACTACTCCACTGACATTTCTCTCTTCAACTTCACTAGTTATTTCAACATTGCTCAATTTAATGGATATTTCTCATTCCTAATTTTACTTGTGTTTTCAACACCACTGACACTCCTTTCTCCTACAAATATTTTCTTACTGGCTTCTTGGATACCCTACATTCCTCTTTTCCTCCAATCTCTAAGCAACTTTGTCTCAGTCTTCACTGCTGAGTCTTTTCTTCATTTCCATCTATAGGCACTTTAATGGTGCAAAGCTCAGTTCTTTACGTTATTCTTTTCCTTTTACTTTCTGCACTTGCTCTTTCAGATGTCATCCATTCTCATGGTTTTGATAGTGACTAAGCTCCAGTTTATATCTTACGCTGTCCTGTTCCCTGCACTCCAGATGGAGATAGTGCAATGATTTGTACAATATCTGCAACTGGGGTCCAGTAGGCATTTTCAACTTAAACATGAAGTTTTAGTTAAACTTCATGTTTAACTAAAACATAAGCTTAAACATGTTAGGCAAACTAAACTCTTGATTATTCCCCAAATTAGTTCCCTTCACAACGTTTCCTATCCCAATAGAGTAAATGGATATGTCATCTTTCCAGCTGCATTAGGCAGAATCCCTGGAATCTCTTTTTACTCTACTCTTTCATTGAAGCCACATCCAATCAGTTTAAAAAATCATGTTAGCTTTCTGTCAAAAATATATCCAGGATATATCCATTCTTTCTTCTGGAAAGTAGGGATAGAATTGTTTTTCTCTATTATTTTTACTAAGTAAAAATTAAAAACTATGACTATTATCTTTAAAAAAAAATACCATAAGGCTCTGAAAGGAACAGGGAGAAAGACAGGTTGGCTTGGAATTTTAGGATTTGAGGACTGTCATAGAACTACGTTCTCTGATGGATTTTTGGCCTCAAATATCCCAGATTGGTTACAGGAGAAGCCAGTAACCTGGAAATGACAATAAGCCCAACCAAAACCTTTCTTTCTAGAAAAAAAGTGTGCAGCTTAACAAGAAAATAAATTCTTCCAAAATAAATGCTCTACTCTACCAAAATACCACACACACAAAAATGTGCCCTCTTTCTATCTCCAATGGCAATGGCCAAGTGGAAAACTTAGACTTATACCCTCACCAGGCTGCACTGATGTTCTCCAGCTCTGTCTGCCAAGGAGGTATTAGGGAAATCATAAATAGGAACAAGGACGTTCATCTCTATGGAGCAAGGCCAACAACAATCCCCCACAAACTCCACCTCACTGTGGTATGAGAGAAGATTATCTGGTTGTCTGAAATTCAAATCTGTGCAGCCCAGTGATAAAGAAGCCATCGCAAACAATGGAGTCAGTTGAGACCTCTCAGAGAGCAGTAATGAGGCTCTCCTCCTTCCCTCAACAAGGGTTGTATCAGTGGAGGCTTAGTAGGGAGCTAAAATTCCCACCTATTACCAGCAGAAACAAGAAAATTCTCACCTTGAATGAGAAGCAATAATTAACAGATATCAAATCTGAAATGATACAGATATTAGAATTATATAATATGAATTTTAAAAGTCAAAAAATTGCTATATATTAGTTACAAACACCATTGAAACAAATGAGAAAACAGAATACCTCAGCCAAAAAAAAATTCAAAATTTTTGAACTAAACAATACAATAATTGAAATAAAAACTCAATGGTTGGGCACGACAGCACAATGGATGGGATAGAGAAAATAAACAGTTAATTTGAGACAGACAGAACAATAAAAATTACTCATTCTGAAAAAAAAACAGGGAAATTGGACTGAAAAAAATAAGTGTCTCAGGGACCCATGGAAATGTGACAGAAGTTCTAACATGTATTTGAGCAGAGTCCCCTGAGAAGAAAAAGAGGTCAGACTCAGAGTATTTAAAAAACATAATGGCTGAAATTTTTCAAAATTTTGCAAAAAGTATGAACTTATGTATTCTGGAAATGGAGCACACCTCAAAAAGCATAAACTCAAACAAATTCATGTCAATCACTTCACAAGCAAATTCTGAGGACTAAAGACAAAGAAGAATACTTCAAAAGCAACAAAAAAGGAATAACAGCAATAGGAAGAAAACAATCCAAATGACAGTGTAGTTTTCACCAGAAACAATGAAGGCCAGAAGGAAGTGAAACAATAGTTTTCAATTGCTGAAAGGAAAAAAACTGTCAACCCAAAAGTCTATATCTGTGAAACACATCCTCCAGGAATCAAGAGAAAATCAAGACATCATAAGATATAAGAAATATAAGAAAAGTATTTCACTAAAGGAATGGCTACAAAGATCTCTCTCAACAGAGAGGAAATGGTTAAAGAAGGAATCCTGAAACATCACAAAGGAAGAAAACTAATAAAAATAATTAAAATATATGTAAATACAATACATTTTCCTTTTCCCCTTAAGTTTTTTAAAGTAAGGGTGATGGTTCAAGCAAAAATTTTAACATTGCCTAATATGCTTCTCAATGTATATAGAGAAAATACTTGTAACAACTAAAAATAGGGGAAGATAGGCCAGGTGCCGTAGTTCATGCCTGTAATCCCAGGACTTTGGGAGGTTGAGGTGGGTGGATCACGAGGCCAAAAGATCAAGACCATCTTGGCCAACATGGTGAAACCTCGTCTCTACTAAAAATACAAAAATTAGCTGGGTGTGGTGGCACGTGCCTGTGGTCCCAGCTACTTGGGAGGCTGAGGCAGGAGAATTGTTTGAACCAGGGAGGCAGAGGTTGTGGTGAGCCAAGACTATGCTACTGCACTCCAGCCTGGCAACAGAGTGAGACTCCACTTAATTGTCCCTGTTTGCAGATGCCATGATTGTATATCTAGAAAACCCCATTGTCTCAGCCCAAAATCTCCTTAAGCTGATAAGCAACTTCAGCAAAGTCTCAGGATACAAAATCAATGTACAAAAATCACAAGCATTCTTATACATCAATAACAGACAAACAGAGAGCCAAATCATGAGTGAACTGCCATTCACAATTGCTTCAAAGAGAATAAAATACCTAGGAATCCAACTTACAAGGGATGTGAAGGACCTCTTCAGGGAGAACTACAAACCACTGCTCAAGGAAATAAAAGAGGATACAAACAAATGGAAGAACATTCCATGCTCATGGGTAGGAAGAATCAATATCGTGAAAATGGCCATCCTTCCCAAGGTAATTTACAGATTCAATGCCATCCCCATCAAGCTACCAATGACTTTCTTCACAGAATTGGAAAAAACTATTTTAAAGTTCATATGGAACCAAAAAAGAGCCCGCATCGCCAAGTCAATCCTAAGCCAAAAGAACAAAGCTGGAGGCATCACACTACCTGACTTCAAACTATACTACAAGGCTACAGTAACCAAAACAGCATGGTACTGGTACCAAAACAGAGATATAGATCAATGGAACAGAACAGAGCCCTCAGAAATAATGCCACATATCTACAACTATCTGATCTTTGACAAACCTGAGAAAAACAAGCAATGGGGAAAGGATTCCCTATTTAATAAATGGTGCTGGGAAAACTGGCTAGCCATATGTAGAAAGCTGAAACTGGATCCCTTCCTTACACCTTATACAAAAATCAATTCAAGATGGATTAAAGACTTAAATGTTAGACCTAAAACCATAAAAACCCTAGAAGAAAACCTAGGCATTACCATTCAGGACATAGGCATGGGCAAGGACTTCATGTCTAAAACACCAAAAGCAATGGCCACAAAAGCCAGAATTGACAAATGGGATCTAATTAAACTAAAGAGCTTCTGCACAGCAAAAGAAACTCCCATCAGAGTGAACAGGCAACCTACAAAATGGGAGAAAATTTTCGCAAGCTACTCATCTGACAAAGGGCTAATATCCAGAATCTACAATGAAATCCAACAAATTTACAAGAAAAAAACAAACAACCCCATCAACAAGTGGGCAAAGGACATGAACAGACACTTCGCAAAAGAAGACATTTATGCAGCCAAAAAACACACGAAAAAATGCTCACCATCACTGGCCATCAGAGAACTGCAAATCAAAACTACAATGAGATACCATCTCACACCAGTTAGAATGGCGATCATTCAAAAGTCAGGAAACAACAGGTGCTGGAGAGGATGTGGAGAAATAGGAACACTTACACTGTTGGTGGGACTGTAAACTAGTTCAACCCTTGTGGAAGTCAGTGTGGCGATTCCTCAGGGATCTAGAACTAGAAATTCCATTTGACCCAGCCATCCCATTACTGGGTATATACCCAAAGGACTATAAATCATGCTGCTATAAAGACACATGCACACGTATGTTTATTGTGTCATTATTCACAATAGCAAAGACTTGGAACCAAACCAAATGTCCAACAATGATAGACTAGATTAAGAAACTGTGGCACATATACACCATGGAATACTATGCAGCCATAAAAAATGATGAGTTCATGTACTTTGTAGGGACATGGATGACATTGGAAATCATCATTCTCAGTAAACTATCGCAAGAACAAAAAACCAAACACCGCATATTCTCACTCATAGGTGGGAATTGAACAATGAGAACACATGGACACAGGAAGGGGAACATCACACTCTGGGGACTGTTGTGGAGTGGGGGGAGAGGGGAGGGATAGCATTGGGAGATATACCTAATGCTAGATGATGAGTTAGTGGGTGCAGCGCACCAGCATGGCACATGTATACATATGTAAATTACCTGCACATTGCGCACATGTACCATAAAACCTAAAGTATAAAAAAAAAAAAAAAAAAGGCGGGGGGGGTGAAGATAAAGGGACATTTAAGTGAAAGTAAAGTTTCTATTCCTTCCCTTGAACTGGTAAAATGCTGACACTGTTACCAGAAAGGGGTACCAATCCAAACCCCAAGAGAGGGCTCTTAGATCTCCACAAGAAAGAATTCAGTGTGAGTCCATAGAGTAAAATGAAAGCAGTTTATTAAGATAGTAAAGGAATAAAAGAATGGTTACTCCATAGGCAGAGAATCATTTGGGGCTGCTAGTGGCCCATATTTATGGTTATTTCTTGATTGTGTGCTAAACAAGAGGCAAATTATTCATGCTTCCCCCTTTTAAACAATACAGCATAACTTCCTCACATTGCCATGACTTTTGTAAACTTTCATGGTGCTGGTGGGAGTGTAGCAGTGGGGACCACCAGAGGACACTCTCGTCACCATTTTGTTTTTGGTGAGATTTAGCTGGCTTTTTTTTATTGCAACCTATTCCATCAGCAAGGCCTTTATGACCTGTATCTTGTGCCAACCTCTAATCTCATCCTGTGACTAAGAATGCCTTAACCTGCTAGTAATGCAGCCCAATAGGTTTCAGCTTTATTTTACCTAACCCGTTTTCAAGATTGAGTTGCTCTTTTTCAAACTACTCTGACAACACCAATAGTCAGTGTGAGGACCATAGGCTCTTGGCCCCCTAAAGATCTGCTGAAAGATCACTGACATGAGACATATTCATTAATAGGAAAAAAGCATACAGACTTAATTAATGTGTATACCTGGGAGTCTTCAGAATGAAGACTCAACTTTTCAGTAAGTAATAAAAGCTTATATACCATCTTGAAATTACAGACATAATGCAGATCCAGAGTATCTCCAAAAACGGGTTTTAATGGCAAGACAGGTTATGGGAGGGAGAAAGGAAGAAGATTGACTCTCTAAGTGGCCTTGCTGTGCAGACCAAGCCTCTATAGAGTAAATGTTTCTTTCCAGACTTTTAAAAATGTCACACACGCAATCTCTCCTGGACCTGGAAAAGGCATGGAAAGGAGAGGCCTGATTGAATTAATGGAGATGCTCTACAGATGCAAATTTTCTTCACAAAAGACAGGCTAACAAGACCACTTCTGTTTGCTGGCCAGAAGGCAGCCATTTCAAATATGTCAAAATATATATTTTGGGGTAAAATATTTGAATTTCCTTCAACAGTGATCTATCTATCTATCTATCTATCTATCTATCTATCTATCTATCTATGTAGATAGGTAGATCACATAAAATTGATTGACCAAGTAGACAAAAAGATACATCATATAGAAGGACTCAGAAACAGTATCAACCAACCAGATCTAATGAGCAAATGTATAGAACATACAGCAGATTACACACTATTTTAAAATACCAAGATCATTTACTGTAACTGTATGAGGGGTACTTTCTGCCTGCTGCACAAGTAAAGACTACAGTATTGCAGTAAAGAAAGAAAGAGTTTAATTGACACAAGGCCAGCCACGCCATGCAGGAGACAGAATTATTACTCAAATCAATCTCTCCAAAAGCTCATAGGTTAGGAGTTTTTCAAAGGTAGGTTGGGGGAAGGGGTGAGGTTGATCAGGTAATGTGTGAGAGATTAAATCATAGGGAGTTAAACCTTCTGGGTGTAACCACAGGAGTGGGGTTGGTGGGGCCAGATGGAACCAGGTGTTAGACATGTAGAAACCTGAAAAGATATCTCAAAAGACCAATCTTAGGTTCGACAATAGTGATGTTATTTGCAGGAATGGCTAGCAGTTATGTATGTCTACAACTTATTAGAATGCAGGCTCCTCTACTCCCCCTAGTCAGGTGATCTCTCATTAGCTTTAAAAGGTGGCTGAGTTTTGGGGGAAGGCTATTATCATTTAAACTATAACCTAAATAGCTTCCAAAATTAGCTCTGGCCTAAGCCCAGATGTAATTCAGGCATATTGAAAGTTAAAGGCAGGAGGTGGGTTTTGGGGGGTTAGCTCAGATCTTTTTAGCTAACCCTTTTTAGCTAAACCTTTTTAGCTAAACTTTTCTCACTGATACAGTTTTTGCAAAGCTGGCTTTATTATGATGATATACCATATTTTTGACCAAAAAATGAGTAAATATCAATATTTTAAAGGAATGGAAATCCATACAGTGTGTGTTCTCTGACTATAATGGAATCAAAGTAGAAACCAATAACAGAGAGATACAAGGAAAATCTTCAAACGCTTCACTAGAGTGTGAGCATCTAACAGAAATTTTTAAATCAATTTGTTCTCTGTTGTTGTGTTTATACCATGTAAAACAGTGCTTAGTATATAGTAGCCACACAACAATTACTTGAAATATTCAATATTGCAAAAACAATCATAAAAATCCTCTCATTTGTCCTGGTTCTGAATTCTGCATTTAAGTTTTATTGACTTTTTATAATTTAATTATCCCTTTCCAAAAGTTCATTTATTCACTTATTTTTTTGCACTCAACATGACTATAAAACCTTTAATTTTTAACTCAAGTTAACTTCTTTATCCTTTCCCCTATGTTCTTGCCAAAGGATGACCAAAACTATTCATTCAAAGGCCATAACAGAATGCTATCTGACAGAGAGATATTGTGGATATATTCACAAAGGCAGTATTTTCAAGCCAACTATGAAGAAGGGTAGCTTTCAAATAAATCAGTAAATTAAAGCTAAGTACATGAAATGACTCTCAGCTTGAGAAAATCTATAAAGAAAATGGAAAAGAAGCATAAAGCAAATGAGAGATGTAAAAAATATAATAAAACCTATGGAAATTGGCCAAAAAATGTGATGAGATAAGACTTAACTGACTAGCAGTCAGAGAAGGGTAAAGTCTGAGTGCCTGACATCGCGTTAGGGAGCCGACATAAAGTGGTCAAGTCCTTAACTTCAAATGGTGAAAGCCTCAAGCATTGGAAACCCAAAATTCTTCCAAAGTCTTGGATGTGGGGATGATCTAAAGATGGAGAGACTAATGGAACCTGTGTTTAAGGTTTTAGACAAGAGCATCTCTTGTCATAGACCAAAGACCCTTCTTCCCCAGTCTCTAGCCCTAACAACAAATAAACGTGATGTTTGCTTTTGGAATGGGTGAATCAAAGGTTCCGGGAATGTGCTCTAGGTGAAACTGTGATGAGGCATTGCACTGCAAATGAAGGGATTAAACATGGAGAGATAGCGAGATGTGCCAGGTACCCTCCCTCAGCGTCACTCCTCTCCCAGAATACAGAACCTAGGTCTGTAAGTCCTTGGCAAGTAAATGGAAGATTCTTTTCAGACAAAATAAACAAACAAAAACAAAAAAAGATAATCTCAAGAGAAAGCCTCAACAACAGATTTTGACATTTGGTAGCTCCTCAGCATCTGTAAGGTGTGCCAATCAAAAATCTAGCCACATATATACAGTTTCCACTATCATTTTTATACCATGCGTGGATGAGTGATGAAAGGTCACTAGTAAACACACTGAAGAAGTCAATTTTAAAAAGGAAGACACGGAGTTAGGAAACAGATCCTACATAGAAATATGATACAAGTTTCCAGGAATGGGATGAATAGAGGTCTCAGGGCAACAGCTGTGTAGCACATAAAGAACTTAATTAGCTGACATGGGAACAGGAGGATGTATGAGTCCAGGAGAGAGATAGATTTTTAAAAAATTAAAAATCACACTATCATATGATTGAAAACATTAAAATATGTGACTTTGTTAAGAGGAGTTTTACTGTTCTGTCAAATTTGGGGATCGATTTCATGACAGACAGGTATATAGAAAACTAGGAAAATTTCAAAAGCCATTTAGGAACTTCAGGAAATGCTAAGAATTGCACAAGATGGAAACATAATTATGCTATACTCATTGTATTTGGTGGGAATAATATTTCAAAGTAATTACTTAAACATTGAATACTGACTCACTAGAAAATTATAATCATATTTACAGGTGAAACTGGAATATAAAAAGTGTATGTGTGTAGCACTGTTTATGAAAAATCAATAGTTTTTTTCTGTAGTAGAGATACCATTTTAAAATGGAAGACGATAAATCACAAGTATATTATTTAGAAATATGGCATGAGTCACAAGAAGAAATGGCACAAGATTTGCGTCTGGGCAGGTGAAAGCTAAGTGGAGATAAGGGCAAAAAGTGATTTTTTTTGTTAATACAATTCATGTAGAATATTAGACTTTTAACACAGGGGTCCCAACTGGTACCAGTCTGTGACCTGTTGGGAACTAGGCCACACAGCAGGAGGTGAGCGGCAGGTGATCACACATTATGGTCTGAGCTCTGCCTCCCATCAGATCATCAGCAGCATCACATTCTCATAGAAGCACATACCCTATTATGAATTGCACATGCCAGGGATCTGGTTGTGCACTCTTTATGAGAATCTAATACCTAATGATTTGCACTGTCTCTCATCACCCCCAGATGGGACCACCTAGTTGCAGGAAAACAAGCTGAGGGCTCTCACTGATTCTACATTATGGTGAGTTGTATAATTATCTCATTATATATTATAATATAATAATAAAAATAGAAGTAAAGTGCACAATAAATGTAATGTGCTTGAATCATTCCTAGTCCAATCCCCACCACCTGGTCTATGGAAAAATTGTCTTCCATGAAACCAGTCCCTCATGCCAAAAAGGTTAGGGACTGCTATTTTAACATACATTACTTTGATACAGATAAAAATTAAGCATTAAACTGAATTATATGAAAGAAAGGTCAATCTGATATTATTGGTAAAAAATATTGGAGGGTGACGTTTGAATCAAGGAAAACACTTAGGAGATGCAATGAGGTGCTGAAATAAGCTTGCAGTGAAGAAGCAAACTGGATGAATTCCTAAATCCCAGTTGTTTTATATTCTTCTGTAAATCAAGTGCGAAGTACAGTGTCTGGCATTCTGGAAGTCTTCATTAAATTTAATTTCCTCCATTAAAATATGCTTTATTATTTAGGACAGTTTTAGATTGACAGAAAAAATTGCAAAAATAATATAGAGATATACCACACACCGAGGCTCCCTTATTAACATCTTACATAGTATGGTAAGTTGGTTACAGTGAATGAATACATTTTGATAGGTAAATTGTAACACAAGTCCATAGTGTATTTAGATTTTCTCAGTTTTCATCGATAGTCCAGGATCGCATCCAGGACACGTCTGTATGTAGTCCTCAGATCTCCTCAGATCTCTCAAGCACCTCTTGTCTGTGACACTGTATAAGAATTCATTTGTTATTGCTTTCAGCAATAATGATATCTGGTCAATGAAGGGCCACATATATTACAGCGTATCGTAAGATTATAATGGAGCTGAAAAATTTCTAGGTACATCTTAATGATCCTGACCCTGTGTAGGCCTAGGCTAATATGTGTGTATATGTTTTAGTTTTTAACAAAAACATTTTAAAAATAAAATAATAATAATAATAATAATAAATAGGCTTATAGAGTAAGAATATAAAGAAAATATTTTTACACAGCTATACAATCTGTGTTTTAAGCTAAGTGTTATTAAAAGTAAAAAAAAAAAGTTTATAAAGTAAAAAATGTTACAATAGGCTAAAGTTAATTTATTACTGAAGAAAGAAAAGTATTTTAAAATAACTTTAGTATAACCTAAGCATCGAGTGTTTATAAATTCTACAGTATTATAAAGTAGTGTGCTATCATTCACATTCACTCACCACTCACTCACTGCCTCACCTAGAGCAACTTCCATTCTTGTAAAATGAAAAATATTTGGGAAAAAAATACAACAATAAGAAGTAATACAAATTTAAAAAGCAATAAAGTATAATAACTACTTATTATATAGGCTATAATACAGCAATATGGTATAATAGCTTTTTAATAACTATTTATATAGAACTTACATTGTATTAGGTATTTTAAGTAATCTAAAGATGAGTTAAAGTATACCTGGAGATGTATGTAGATCACATGTAAATACTATGCCATCTTATATGAGGGACTTGAGCATCTGAAGATTTTGGTATTCCAAGGAGATCATGGAGTCAATCCCTCACAGATACTGAGGAATGGTTATGTATACTTCTACCTATACAGATACAAAATTTCTTACCCACAGTAAAGGTTTCACGAAAAGCAAAAATCAATGTTAATTCTTAGTTTTGTAGTAATTCACCCCTAAATTACCATTATGATAAACGTTACAGTCAAAAATATTATTTAACAACAATCTAAAATTACAAGACAATTTTACTAAGTAAAATATTAAGCTTTGCAGAAATGTAAACATAATGATTATTATTAATATCAATATTTACAAATGGTATGAATCTGTTTAAAAACTGTATTGAAGACACTGTTAAAGAAAACAGACGCTAATGCAAATGCAAATATTTGCATTTGCATAAAGAAAACAGACGCAAAGCTAATGCAAATATTCAAATATGTATATATACACTTTTTTTAATTTTTAATTTTTTGAGTCAAGGTCTCCCTCTGTTACCCAGCTTGGGTGCAGTGGCATGATCATAGCTCACCACAGCCTCAAACTATTTGGTTCAAGCTGTCCTGCCTCAGCCTCCCAAGTAGCTTGGCCTACAGGTGCGTACCACCGTGCTTGGCTAAGCTTTTTTATTTTTTGTACAGACAGGGTCTCACAATGTTGCTCAGCCTGTTCTCAAAGGCTCGGCCTCACGCAACCCTCCCACCCTGGCCTCCCAAAGCACTGGGATTAAAGGCATGAATCACTGCACCCAGCCTCAAATACGTTTTTACTAATAACTTAAAAATATTCTCGGAACAAATTTACTCAACTGTTCTTTCTATATTATGCCAAGAGGCACTGTTGGGACAATATGTTCAAATACAATTCATTAGATGATTTGAATTCTTGAATCTTTGTTTCACACAGCCTTTTAAATATATATTTGTCTAAATCAATTAGAAGTCCCATGGCAGAGTTTTCAGTTAGAGAAACAGTAGATTAGACGAAAGGAAATAATGATGTGTAATACAGGGCTCCTCAGAGACATTACCATCTAAATAAGTGTTAAGAAATAGGAGACGGGAAGAGGTGCAGTGGCTTACACCTGTAAACCCAGTGCTTTGGGAGGCAAAGGTGAGATCACTTGAGGCCAGGAGTTGGAGACCAGCTTAGACAACATAAACCCCATTTCTACAAAAAATTAAAAAATTAGTTGGGCATGGTGGCATATGCCTGTAGTCCTAGATACTGGACAGGCTGATGCAGAAGGATCTCTTTAGCCCAGGAATTCAAGGTTACAGTGAGTTATAATGAAGCCACTGCATTCCAGCCTCGGCAACAGAGTAAGACTGTCTCTTAAAAGAAAAGAAAAGCCATAAAAGACAGAATAGAACAGGGGATGAATATATGGGCAGCGGCTCCTAGTTCCTGCATTTCAATCCAGAGAATTCACCACTAACTGACCTTGGTAAAGTTACTTAACATCACTGTGGTTCTGTTGTTCTGTTTATATTACAGATGCATATTTGCAGAAACAAAAGTGGAATTGTGCAATTTTCAATTCTTTGCAAAGCTAACAAGGAATATTTAAATTTAAAATAGTCTCCACTATCTAACGACCTTAAGTCACATATGAAGGACCTGCTACAAACTACAGTTTTCAGTAGGCTTTAGGGAATGTTAATCTCCTTTTTCACCACTACACCTGTAGCAAGACAGAAAAACCCAAAACCCTGAGAGCTTGCTGGGGGAACAAATCAAAGGGAATGAAGCAAGTAACCTCAGAAGTGCTGTAAATGTGATCTCTAAAAGAATTTATAGGAAAGGGCCTTTTTTTGTAATGTATTCTCTTTAATTAGATTTTTGTAAAATTATCTAGGGAGGTAAGTTCTGTGCCTAAGTCTTCTAAGACGGAATGCGATTACTTCCTTGGGACCAAGGACCCCATTGTTCATTTAAAATAGCATCAAAAATACTTAGGAATAAATTTAACAAAATTATAAAATATGTATTCTGAAAACTAAAAATGATGAGTAAAAGAAATTAAAGAGAGCCTAAATAAATGAAAAGATATACCATTTTCATGTATTAGAAAACTCAATATTATTGTTTATATTATAATAATAGTCCCAAAATTGATCTACATTATAAATCCCTATAAAAAAATCCCAGCTAATTTCCTTGCAGGAATAGACAAGCTGATCCTAAAATTCATAAGGAGATGAAAGAGATTTCAAATAGCTAAAACAATCTTGAAAAAAAACAAAAGAGTTTGAGAGTTCATATTTCCCGATTTCAAAGCTTACTATGAATAGACAGTAATCTAAGGTGTGTGGTACTGGCATAATGATAGACATAATAGATCAATGGAATAGAATTGAAAGTTCAAAAATAAACAAATTCATAGTCGACTTATTTTTAGTAAGGGTGCCCAAACCAGTGAAGTAAGAACTGTCTTTTCAGAAAATGGTTCTGGGACAACTGAATATTTACATGTATAATAATGAATTTTGAAACCTACCTCACACCACATACAAAAGTTAATTCAAACTGTGAGAAAAATCTAAATTTAAGAACTAAAACTATTAAAACTCAGAAGGAAACACACATGTAAATCATTTTGACATTGGTTCAGGCAATGGTTTTGTAAATTTGACATCAAGGTGCAAATTACACAAAACACAGAAAAAACAGATAAATGGCACATCATAAAAATTTAAAACTCTTGCGCTTCAAATAACACTATCAATACAGTGAAAAGACAATACACAAAATGGGAGAACATTTTTGTAAATCACAGATCTAGTGTGGTATTTATATACAGAATGTGTAAAAAGTTCTCACAACTCAATTAAACGGGCAATCAAAAAATGGACAAATAATTTGACTAGATGTTTTGCTAAAGAAGGTATATTAATGGTAAGCAAATGAACAAAGTGCCATCAGGCAAATTTATATCAAAACCATTATATACAACTTTATATCAATTAGGGTGGATATAATCACAAAGATAGATAATAAGGTTTAGTGAGAATATGGAGAAATTGAAATTCTCATACATTGTTGACGAGAATATAAAACGACATGGCCATATTGAAAAGCAGTCTGACAATTCCCACTTTCAATACTTGGTATATATGCAAGAGAAATTTTTACAAATGTGCCAAAAAATGCTTGCACATGAAGGTTACAGCAGCTTTATTCATAGTAGCCAAATAAATTAATTGTGGTGATGAGTGCACAACTGTGACTATGCTAAAAGTCATTGAATTGCACACTTTAAATGGGTGAATTTCATGACATATGAATTATATCTCAAAAAATATATTTTTAGAAAGACAAAAACAGTGTATATTCACATATCTATAAATATTTTTATGCATAAACATCAGTATCAGTATTAAGCTAAACATGAGTTTATACTGATGTCCCCAACTAGTTTCCACAACCTCATGAAACTTTTTAGACTCCTCGTCTTGCTTATCTGTGAATTCTTCTCCAACACTGAGAAACCTGGCTTCCCTTCATCCACCATCCATTTACTTGCAGAATTTCAATATACATGTATAATAGTATTAGGATTGTTAACTCGTATGTACTGTGAAAGGGCCATTTATGCAAAGTAGCCCCCACATGCTGAAGAAGCCAAGAAACCAAAGAATGAGGCAGACAAATCAACTTTGTTCTAAGGGGTGTTTTATTGGCAGAACTTGCAGACAGAAATGTGGTCTTGGTTGACTTCAAGGCAAGTAGATCTCTGCACTGTTACTCCTCAGACCCAGGGCTTGTATACCATACGGAAGGGTATATATGCTCCAGCAAGACATTTAAATGCAACCATCCAGAAAAGGCAAGAATGACATGTTCTTACAACAGAGATGGTAAATCAGGATGGTAAAGCAGAAATCAGAATGCATTCATGGGACTGGGATAGTTAGAAATTGACATGGAATTACGAGATGGAATCACTCTTGTCTTCACACCATACCCTGATGTGAAACAACTTTATCAAGCAGAATACAGTTCCATGTGCAGTTCCTTTAGCCTTTCATCTTTAGCCTTTGTCTTACAGATGCCTGTGTCTTACTTCATTTCCACAGTGACTTAGGTAAGCACATCTTCCCCCTGCCCCATCACTAAGGTTGTAACATACACTCGTAATATAGTTCAAGTGTCACAGACTGCATTCCTTCTTTAGTCCTAAATTATTTTTAAACATTTGCATACATTAAGGTTACTCTTGGTGCTGTAAAAGTTCTATGGGCTTTGACAATGTATAATGGTATGCAATTTCTATTGTAATATCAGATAGAATAATTTCATTAACATGGAGACTCTGTGTCAATGTGGGTTTATCAGTTGTAACAAATGTTCCCCTCTGATAGGAGATATTGATAACATGGGAGGCTACGCATGCAGAATTTCCATGTCTTTTTGCAGCTTGATTGCTCATTTTTAAAATTATTCAATACTTCACTGTATAGATGTACCAGTTTGTTTATTCATTCACTTATTGAAGGATATCTTATTTGGCTATTTATACTTATTGGTGATAATGGATACAGATAGTATAAATATCTGCGTGCAGATTTTTGTATAAACATAAACTTTCAAATTATTTGGGTAAAGACCTAGGATTATCATTCCCAGATCATATGTTAAGACTAGGTTTAGCTTTGTAAGAAACAGCGAAAATCTCTTTTGCATTCACACCAATAAGAAGTGAGAATTAACCGTGAACAGAATTCTTGAAAGCATTTGGTATTGTCAATGTTTTGGATTTTAGCCATTTTAATAAGTGTATAATATTATCTCATTTTATTTTAATTTGCAATTCCCCTCGACAAATGATGCTGAACATATCTTCATAGGCTTGCTTGCTATTTGCATATCTTTTTTGATTAAGTGTTTGCTCAAATAATTTAGCCACTTTTTAATTGGGCTGTTTGTGTTCTTACTGAGTGTTATGAGTTATTTGTATATTTTGGATACAAGTCTTCTATCAGATATGTGATTTATAAATATTTTCCTCTAGTCTGTAGCTTGTCTTTTTATTCTCTTAGCAGTATCTTTCACAAAGCAAAGTTATTAATTTTAATGTATTCTAATTTATCAACATTTTTTATAAATCATGCTTTTGGTGTTGTATCTAAAAACTCATCACTAAACCAAAAATCACATGGGTTTTCTCCTATATTTTCTTCTAGTACTACTGTGTTTTTAATATTTAAGCCTATCTATGATACAATGTGTTAATTTTTGTGAAGAGTATAGTATATATGCCTTTCCTTCTTATGGATGTCCAATTCCTCCAGCACTGTTTGTTGGAAAAAAAATCCTTGCTTTTCTCTATTGAATTGTTTTTATTCTTTTGTCAAATATTAGTTGATTCTATTTCTTTGTTTCCTTTCTATTTGGCCACCTGTTCTGTACCATTGGTCTAAATGTTTTTTCTGTCAAAAATGCCATGTTCTGTTGTGTACTAAAACTTTATAGTAAGTCCTAGGTCAAGCAGCCTGAGTCCTCCAGCTTTATTCTTCTTCAGTATTGCACCAGTTATTATAGGTCTTTTGGCTGTCCATCTACACCTAAAAATTAGTTTGCTATTATCCACAAATACTTGCTGGGATTTTTATTGGAATTGCATAGATTTTAAAAATCAAGTTGGGAAGGAATGACATCTTAAAAATATTGAGTCTTTCAATTCATGAATATGGTTATCTCTTCATATATTTTGAACATATTTGTTTTTTCTCTAGATTTTTTAGTTTCATATACAAATCCTGTTAATATTATGTTAGATTTATATCAAAATATTTTTCTTTTATTTTTATTTACATTTTATTTTTTATTTTATTTATTTATTTATTTTTTTGAGACTCTGTCTCACTCTATTGCCCAGGCTGGAGGGCAGTGGCACAATCTCGGCTACTGCAACCTCTACCTCCCGGGTTCAAGTGATTCTCCTGTCTCAGCTTCCCAAGTAGCTGGGATTACAGCACACATCTCCATGCTCGGCTAATTTTTTGTATTCAATAGAGACGGGATTTCACCATGTCGACCAGGCTGGTCTCGAACTCCTGACCTCAGGTGATCCACCTGCCTCGGCCTCCCAAAGTGCTAGGATTACAGGCATGAGCCACTGCTCCAGGCCACAAAATATTTCCCTTTTAGCATGTATTATTGTAAATGGCATTATACTTTTAATTTTCAATTCCAATTTCTCATTGCTGATATGTAAGAAAGCAATTTAATTTCTATAATAATTCCATATTCTATGAACTTGCTATAATTACTCACCACTTCTAGAAGAATTTTTTTTTCAATTCTTTGGGATTTTATACATTGACGAAAAACAAAGACAGTTCTCTTTCTTTTCGTTCATTTCGTAAGTCTTTATTTCATAGTATTTCATCATTGCGCTAGCTAGGACATCAAGATGTTGAATGGCAATGGCGAACAGGGACATCCTGGCCTTATTCCCAATCTTGCAGGGAAAATATTACATTTCTCCCCTTTTTTACTACATTGCACCATGAGTTTTCAGTTTTGTTTTTTTTTTTTTTCATTCTAATTCTTCATTTTATCTCAGGCCTGTTGGGATAGAAAGAACAGCAGAGATCAGAGAAACCTTGGTTTCAATCACAACTTGGATCTTGGTCAAGTTAATTTCACTCTTTTACATTTTGATTTTCTCAGCTGTTAATTAGAAAAACAATTTCCTACACCAGTGGATTGCTGTGATAATTACTTAGAATAATGTTTGAATGAATATTTATTCATTTAACATTTTAATACCTAACTTTGATTCATGACCTGTGCTAAGTGCTTGTGAGATAACTTTGTGTAAGACATAGGTCCAGCTCTCAGAAAACTTGGAGGAAAAAAGTCGAGGGCATAGTTCTCTTCAATAAACAATTGTAAGTGCTATGAGAGCTATAAGTACACATAGTAGATTTTTATTTTTCATTTATTACTATACTTTAAGTTCTAGGGTACATGTGCACAACGTGCAGTTTTGTTACATATGTACGCATGTGCCGTGTTGGTGTGCTGCACCCATTAACTCATCATTTACATTAGGTATATCTCCTAATGCTATCCCTCCCTGCTCCCCCTACCCCATGACAGGCCCCAGTGTGTGATGTTCCCCTTCCTGTGTCCAAGTGTTCTCACTGTTCAATTCCCACCTATGAGTGAGAACATGCAGTGTTTGGTTTTCTGTCCTTGCGATAGTTTGCTGAGAATGATGGTTTCCAGCTTCGTCCATGTCCCTACAAAGGACATGAACTCATCCTTTTTTATGGCTGCATAGTATTCCATGGTGTATATGTGCCACATTTTCTTAATCCAGTCTATCAATCATTGATGGACATTTGGGTTGGTTCCAGGTTTTTGCTATTGTGAATAGTGCTGCAATAAACATACGTGTGCATGTGTCTTTACAGCAGCATGATTTATAATCCTTTGGGTAGATAGCCAGTAATGGGATGGCTGGGTCAAATGGTATTTCTAGTTCTAGATCCTTGAGGAATCGCCACACTGTCTTCCACAATGTTTGAACTAGTTTACAGTCCCACCAACAGTGTAAAAGTGTTCCTATTTCTCCACATCCTCTCCAGCACCTGTTGTTTCCTGACTTTTGAATGATCGCCATTCTAACTGGTGTGAGATGGTATCTCATTGTGGTTTTGATTTGCATTTCTCTGATGGCCAGTGATGATGAGCATTTTTTCATGTGTCTGTTGGCTGCATAAATGTCTTCTTTTGAGAAATGTCTGTTCATATGTACACATAGTAGATCTTTAATAATTAGAAGCCATCATACTCATTGTTCCTTTTCCAACTTCAGCTACTCTTCCTCAGTTGTCAAAAAGAACTATTAACATACTCTATTTTCTTTCCATTATTGTTCTACAAACAATAATGTATTGGTTTCTGTAACACAAAATTAGTTCAAACAATTTTCCAATGATAATCTCTTTAGTTTCTGCATGGTTTCCACTTCTTCCTAACTTTTGTACATACAAATCTCAAAATTTCAATACCTGAGATATGTGATGCCAACGTTTTTTTGGTGTCATGTATATTTTTCTTCCAATATAGTTCATATAATCTCTCTCTATATGCAACTTATAATATAATATTCCAAAAAGCAGGGGTGCTAGTTATATTTTTCTACAAAGCATACTAAGTATTTAATATAAGGCTTTTTTTGTAACATTGATGCTGATTATTTATGTGTACAGCAAGTCTTTATAAAGTCCGATATTAATCTTGGGCTCAATCCTTTGCATTTTTGTAATGAATAAGAAGATTAAATAAAGGAATTTTATATATATGAGATTGTATAGGAGCATCAGCCTGGATTTTGTGTTTTACAAAATAAAATCACTGACAATACTTCGGTCTCCCAAAGGACGGTGCTTTGTTACCTGGCAACAGTCTTTACGACATTCATGATGTGTTAACTAAATATATTTTCAGATCAGCTTCCAGGTATTGTCTGATTTATGAGCTGAGTATTTGAAACGGTTCATTTCTTCTTTTTATTGCATCTATTTTGGGAGGAGGAAAGAAGCAGAGGTGTAAGGGGATAAAGTGGCAGAGCTACTGCAAACGCAAACAATTGGGAATACATTAGCAGAGGCCACACCAAGAACAGTTATTTCCCCTTTCATGCTTCCTGCTGCCTGCAGTGACCAATGTACAATCTTGGTTTTAAAACACGAAGTAACTTGTTTTGCCTTGTCTCTCCTAACTTTCTTGAAAGTAAGCTAATGAAGAAGCAGCATCTGGAGGCACTGGCTATGGTTTGCATGTGTATGTGCGTGTGCCGAGGTGTTTAATAAAACATTAAGATAAGTGCTCTTTTTGAGATTTTTTTGATGGTTTCTGCTGACTCTTTAGTCTCTCCAAAATCTTTTCTGCAACAGCAATTTTGTATTTGACTTGGAACATGTTCTAAATATTCTCCACCAGAGATAAGAGGGGGCAGGCTTGTAGAGCATAGTAAAGAAGTTCAAAGAAACGGTTTTTGAAGACCCTGGGATGCTTGTTGTTTCTGTCAAAGGAAAGCAGCATTTCAGTACACATTTAGCTATTGAGCAGCAATTACTGACCAAGTTTTCCTCATGGCCAATTATTGCTATGCAAAACGCTCCACAAAATTTAGGGGATGCCATTTGCTGATTAAAATGCATTTGCTCTGACTGAAATTTGTATTTTAAGACAACTGATATGGGTTGTCCGGATGACTGCAACACTGATTTTGATACTGTTTTAAGGAATCACATATTTACTTTTTACAGAAAAGGAAAAAAGAAATAGTTCCTGTCATCCGAGAATTTTAGTTTAGTTGGGTGGTCAGTTTTATAAAAGCAGTTTACCTATCTATTTTGAAGGAAAAATAGTCACAATCTAATTCACCTATTCCTGAATCTTAGTCTTCCAGTATTTGAGTTATTCTATGACGTAAATATATTAAAATGACTATTATATAAGAATCCCTATATAGAATATCAGATTGTGTGTGTGCGTGTGTGTGTGTGCACGTGTGTGTGTGAATACTAAATTTCTACTCTATGCCAGGGTCTTTTACAAATGTTAATTCTCAAAACAAAGCTTTTAATTGCTATGTATTATTTATAAGCATTTTCCAAATTTGAAAACAGAGGCTCACAGGGCATAAGTAATTTGCTGAACGGATTAAGTTGTATGAAGTTGTGGCTATTAGCATCGTTGGCACATTGTCTAACTTCAATTCCAATATTGTTTGCAATATTCAACTTCTCTTTAATGAACCATTTAATGAGAAATAATAAATGTTAATTAATTATTAGACAGATTGCACTTCTCCTTTTCAATAAAAAGACATTCCTAATACATAGTTTATTTTAAATTATTGATATATTTTCTGTACTTATAATGCACACGTTTAACTTTCCTTTTTGCTTTTGTATATGCAGCCATGTTTATATGTGTAGGTTTTGCGATATAAATTCTAAAATACATCTTCCCATATTTGTGGTTGCATTCCTGGGGTAATGCAACAAACAGTATGCTGAAAAATAAAAACAGACTTTGTGGTAGTATTTAATACAAATAGTTTGTCTTATATTTCAAGTTGCTTTGCATAAATTGTTATACACATACAAACTTATTTGTACAACTAGAATTTTAATGTTGGTTTGAAACTATGATTAGATGACAGATTATAAGAGTAACATAAGTATTTTTGAAATAGATGAAATTACTCAGCACATTGTCAAAATAAAGAAAATTTATTTTATCGAATGCTACTCATTTGCATTCAATAGTAATAATAATAATTTCTAAGTAAACGTGCACCATCTTCATCAAAAAGTCTTATTTTCAAAATTCAAAATAAATCAATAATAGTATACCTCAAATTCTGGTATGGCAATCTTGTTCTTTAAGTATTATTTTGTTCTATTTATAGAAACCAAACTTTTGGCTAAGAAAGGAAGTTTTTAACCTTGCCAAAATGGAGAGTCTTATGCTATCTTAAAATATTTAGCAAGAGCCACCAGAAGCACACATTTTTCCAATTTTCACTAGTTCTTTTAAAATGATATTATCTGTTCCACACAGTTTCCGCAGAACAAGAGAATGAGGGAAGCAATTCATCTGTAAGAAAGAGGGCAGTATTTACATTTGGAAATGGATAATGTGGGCAAAAGGTATTTGTAGAGGTATAGGGACCAGATAACAAATATCTACCCCAGATGCAGGGGAAAAGGGTCAGTGTCTCAAATGGTTCTGCATAGGGGAAAGTTCAAGAAGACTGATGTAATGGAGCAAGCTATAAGTTAAAGCGTTCAGCCCTATAGCATGCCTCCGCAGTAAGCACTATGTAAAGACGACTGCCCAAAATCAGAGCAGTATCGATTTTTCAAATTGAAAATTACAGGATTTGTCTAAATGTAGCTCTTTGTTCTCATGCCATCATCTTTGTGATTTTGAAGTTTTATAGGCCAGTGATTGAATTACTTCTATTGTGGAGGGAAAAAGAAACTGATTTTTAAAGTTGATAATTCGATTATCATTACTACTTAGACGTGTAATTTATTCATTTTATGAACAAGCAATTAATTTATTTTGAACTTGGTTTATTCACTTTCAATCTAAAACACACACATGAATCATTTCTGTGCTGGCCACGGCAGCCTCCCAGCTTAGCTCCCAAATTCCAGGCAGTGATGGAGACAGGGACATGGTTTACCAAGATCATATTTACCATTGCCTCTGAGTTACTTTTACATAACCTAAAACTTATCATTTCTTAGAAAACAAGAATACGTAATGTGGAAATAAGAAGAGGTATAAAAGTTAAGATTCCAAAATATGTCCAAAATAATCATTGAGAAGAACTTATTTTTAAGAGTTTAGGAGTTGATAACACTTTAGTCCCTTTTATTTTAACAAGTAGCCCTTTGATTTAAAAGTCAAGGACTATTTATTACAAGATGTGAAGCCTCTATCCCAGCACAAAAGAGTTCTCTTTTTTTTTAAAGAGCAAAAGCAAAACCCAGAAGAAAACCAAAAAAACAACAAAAAATGGTGTGTAAGTATAGTATTAGGAAACACTAACCATTCTTAAAAATCCTGTCTTTCAGGAAAGAACGGTGACCATCAGAAGACAAACAGTAGGAGGATTCGGATTAAGCATAAAGGTAGCCTGCCTTTCTAGTCTATTCTTACAAAGGCCATGCCATAAGAGCTGAACTTTGGTGCATTTCAATGTTTGCTGATTAATAATTAGACAAGAATGGCTATAGCAAATTCCTTAATATTTGGACGGGGATGTAAATTAGTAGGTTCTCACAGAATTCCTGCAAACTCTTACCATTTAATTTAGAAAGTTTAGAAAGAATATGGGAACTTTACCTTACGATTGAATATAACTCATTAACTTTATCTGGTTTTTCTGAAATGTTAAATATGATGTCGTGTGCATATCTTTCTTTAACCAACTGGAGTAAGAAATGATGATCTGCAGTAAACAGAACAATAACAAGTTTCACACTAATAAAGCCCAATAGTAAGTGAGATATTGTATTCTGTTCATCTTGTTTATTTTTCATTTTAAAAAAAGAAATCAGTAAATTTAATTGTATAGTGCTAATCATATAGGATAGACTTAAATTCTTTGCATAGGCTTTATTTTAAAAGCGAACATATGTGTTCATTTCAATTTATTATCAAATTTTAAAGGCCTTTACTTTGTATATTATTGACTATTGGAGATGTACCATATCTGCAATTTATTATCATTGAAATAAAGGATAAATTTTTAAAGCATAGGAAATTATGTAAATATGGAGGAGTTAATCTCATGACTGCAACGCTTTTATAAAACCTACATCTCTTCATAGATAAATGAAGTTTATAATTCTTGGGTTACTTATTTGACTTATATAGGGTGAAAATAATTTATATATTTCTAGTACACGTTGCTTGAAATTTCAACACAACTCGTGATATATGTATGGAAAGCAGAACTCTAAATTTTGTGAACATCAGCTCTAGTTGACTTTCTGAAAATGACTCAGAGTAGAAATCAGTATGCAATAGTGTTGTATTGTCAGTGATAAGAAAAGAATATTGCTATAAAGAGCACTAGCTTTAAAACATATTTTGTACATTCAGTTTATCAAAGTGAAACTTTATCTTATCACCAACTAAGACCAGCGAGGCATGCAGAACAAATTATAGTATGTGCAATGTATGCCATGAAAATTTCATCACTCAATAAATGAGATTTTTTTTTTGGTTTTTCTTTCTTTTTTTTTTTTTTTTTTGGCCAGGCTGTTTATTGAGATTGCTGTAAAGAATGTAAAAGTACCACTAAAGATACTAGAAAATCCATGAATAAAATCCAATAGTGAGAGCTGATTTCATCTGAAATAATCATTTTTACTGAACCAGGCACTAACTCTATTTCTGGTAGTAGAGCTGCCATTAATTTTATGTCACCTAGAAATGTTCTTTTCCTTTGTTTGTTGTTTTTTGTATTTTTAATTTAAACCCAATAATGCAGTGCTATTTATTTTTACTAAAATGCCACATTTTAACCTAGATAGTTTTTAAAGCATCAATAATTTTTCTAAATAAATCTTTTCATTTTAATATTTTCATTATTTCAATCCAAACAAAATATTATATATGTAATAAATAGAATATTTTTTGAATTAAATAAGTATGCATTTTCCATTCAAATATTGACCAAAAAGTGGTATTTGAGCTATGATCAATATCTTATATTAGGGTTAACAAAAAAGAACTTTTTGCAAAATTCTTATGACACACTCTGACAAGAAATACAAACATCAAGACTTTTATTTAGAATATTACTCATTCATCCTAAAGAGATTCCTTTTATGGTTTTTTATTTTTACTTTCTCATACTTACCTCTGAACTTCATTTTTCTATTTTTAAAACTATCTTTTACTGTAATTATTTAGATCAAAATATGATTCTTTCTTTTAACTAGCAATGTTATTACAAAAATCTCTTTCTCTGTCATATATGAATTGAATAAACTACTGCGTTTATTTGTTAGCACTATTTTCCTTAGATCTGATAATTTAAAAACATGTATAAACATTTTTTTGAAATATCATTCTAGGCTAGAAGCAGAATTAGTATTTTAATGTTGAACTATTTATTTATAGTTTTCAGGAGCAATTTGAGTCACTAATAAAAGTATGCATATAAATACATAAACGCATATCTTACCCTTATTTGCTTCAGTTAAGTAATCCTCACCGGCACACACCCAAAAGATTCGTGGTGAGAATTATTAATTAAAACCTTTATGGTCTTGACTTAAGATCACAGAAGGAAGATGGTATGTCAGACAACTGAAAAGCCATTTACCAATGTAGTTAAGACTCCTACAGGTGCTTGTGAATTCCCCTGGACTCAGAACTCATGGTATTTTAGTTTTATGTTAAAAAAACACTCTTTAAAAAAAAAAAACTTGGTTAAAGGGTAACGAATGTCATTTTTAGACAGAATTCAGTCAAATGCTCTAACATGTGCTGCTAGAAGTCAAAGCCAGCTGGCCATGCCCTACACTCTTGACAGATCTTGGCTTGGGGACTTACCTGTCACAGTCACCACTGTGCACCATGGTAATTCCTCATATCTCCCCACAAAGTGGACAAGGACAGTGTGGTGGGGCTTCTTATGTAGGTTTGAGTCCATTGTTTTGTTGGTTAATATGTCTCAATGGCTGTGGGCTGTGGGCAACATGATGTCTCTGTAGCTACCAGTGTCCACAAATCCTTGATGTCTGCTGCTCATGTGCAATATTGCTGTCTCTCTCAAGCCCTGTCTCCAGCCAGAGTACCTTGTAGGGTACAAGTTGGTGGGAAAATAAAAGTTAGCCTTTACCTTCATTTTTCTTCTTTACCTTATATAAGACATTGTACAAACTTCTGGGACAAAACATGTGCAGGTGGCTTGGAGGTTGAGGCAGTTCTGTGTCCCTACGGCTTAATTCTAGGACTTTAACTCTTCCTTTGAAGTACTAATGCTAGATACGATGCAGACCACATTGAGGAGGGTTCCTATGTCAAGAATTCCTGAAATCCCAAAGAATAAGAGAAAAATATATATTTAGTAGAAATGAAAGGAATATTGAAAAAGCTTTACATTTTAAAAATATGACTTAAGTAAGTTCGAATCCTTTTTATTTTCAAATTTTGTCTAGTTTTCTTTCCATTATTCCTTAATTTTTCTCTTTAAATTTTTTGAAGCATATTCTTTGGAGTTTCTTACCAAATCTGAGCCTGTCCTTTGAAAGTCATACTTATCATTTCTTCAAATCATCTCCAAAAATGCTAGACACTCAATTTGAAACACAGCCACCCAAAAAGAGTTCTGACATCAATTACATTGAGATTGAGGGTAGGAATTACTGATTTATCTTCACGGACTTATTTGTCCTTTAGATTCCTAAACTCCTATTGTTTTATAACAAGAATGTTTTACCATTAATAGGTAAAGACCAAAATTGCCTGTTTCTCCTTGTTAATTCTAAATAATAAGAAAAGAAAAAAGCAAAAGTAAAGCCAGAAATGACATATGAGCACAATGTCCAGCTTTAGCTCATGCTGCACATGGAAAAGCAGATGCGTTGACCAGGGAGGTGCCACACACAGGCTGACACTCTCACATCCGCATCTCCCAGTTTTGATGAACTATTTGCCCTCAGCTCCTAAAGTGAAAAGAAATCCTTTTTAACCTCTGGGGAGAATGTCCCTTCCTGGTTGTGCTACTTTCTCTGCTTTTCTGTCTCATTCTAGTTATTCTTTCATTGCTGTTTAGCCACTATAGAAGGATCAAATGAGTAACTGAGCCATAATATAATGAGATGAAATTTGGAGGCATGACACACACATTTACACCGGTCCCTCCACTGTCTTTAAGTGAAGCAAAGTGAAGCAAATCCCTACTTTAGAGCCTGGAAGGAGAGAGCCATGCCTCCTTCCTCTCTTATTAGAACCCTTCTAGGGCTTTATGCACCTCGCTCACTCCTGCTCCCAGCCCTCTGGACATCCTTGCTTATCCAAGATGTTCTTTCTCTCAGGTTGCCTTTCAGAGGCATCCTCACTCCTGCTGTAACTTCTGGGATTTTTTGACAGTGATTTAGATTTCTTCCTGCCTGTTATTATTTAATTTTCCTTTGTTAAAACATCTCTCAGAAATCACACACTTGTGTGCCTTTTTTTCTTTGTATTAATTTGTCCATCAATAAAAAAAAAAAAAAGCTCTTCAGTTTACTTTTTACAAAAATTTCCACAAAAAGCCCTATCTGGGCTTCCCCCAAAGCTGGACAAAAGAACCACTAAACTTTCAACTCATAATCACATAGTCTGCTGCCTGTTCTCAGGCAGAAACTGCTCCTTTGAAGCAGGCAGATTCAGCAGGCTAGTGGCATCCTGCACATGGCCTTGGGCCTGGCTGCTTTTCCCTGCTTGCAGCACCATTTCTACTGGCATTTCCTGGTTCTTCTCCCAGCCCCACCAACTCTTGTCTCCTTCCCCTCTCAAGTGCCCATCCTCTGGGCTGGACCATCCAGAGACTTGGCATTTATATAAATAACTTTAATAGTTTCCTCAACTACATCTGCAGAAATCACCAAATTTCTGCGTCGTAGGATCCAATATTATTGTATTTTGCCTTATTCTTCCTATTGGAATCACCATAGGGATAGTCATGTTAAAGCAAGCCATCGTCTTGCCCTTGTGAGGCTTTATTTATCTCTCATATCTGTTAAAATTCAATACTATCTAGCTGCACATTATTAAATTGTACTTCTGTTCATTGTCATTTAAAAAATTATCTTTGAGGGAAAGGATGTTTTAAATGTTATTACTATAAATATATTTTATGCAGTATTTTCCAACAGACACAACTTTCTTATGCAAATAATAATCTATGTCCATTAAATAAATGTATGCAATCAAAGGTGATTTCTATTTGGAAGATTTAACACTACAGCAATAAAAAATATAATTATAATAATTATTACTCTTAATCATCTTCTCATTTATAAATAATTGCTAATATTTATGCCCCACTTATTAAGTGCCATATTCTGAGCTAAATACTTTATATTTAGTTTAATTTGCTTTTATTATCCAGTGGAGTAGATAACTATTGTTATACCTTCCACAGACAATGAGATTAAGTGTCAAGAGGTTAAGTAATTCATCTATTGTTAAAAGCAGTAGAGTTGGACCTCAGTCCCCCCAGAAGCTGATGACAAAGTCCTTACTCTTAATAACTATGCTTAGAACTATAAAACCTGAAATAAATTACCTCAAAACTCTCTACTCAGGGACACAGATCATGTTTCCTCTCTATGCTGTTTACTTTCTGGTTTATTTAAAACTGAAATAAGGCCAGGCACAGTGGCTCATGCCTGTAATCCCAGGACTTTAGGAGGCCGAGGCGGGCAGATCATTTGAGGTCAGGAGCTTGAGACCAGCTTGACCAACATGGTGAAACTCTGTCTCTACTAAAAATAAAAAAAAATTAGCCAGGCATGGTGGCACATGCCTGTAGTCCCAGATACTTGGGAGGCTGAGACAGGAGAATCACTTGAACTGGGGAGGCAGAGGTTGCAGTGAGCTGAGATCACGCCACTGCATTCCAGCCTGGGTGACATAGTGAGTCTCTGTTTCAAAAAAAATTACAATAAAATAAAATAAAATAAAACTGAAATAAATGTGTAGATCAAGTAAGCAATTTTGTAAGATAAAGGGTTGAGTACTAATTGTTTCAAATTTTCCAAATAAAATATATATATTAGTTGTAATAAATGTATGCCTTTTAACTTAGTGGTATCTGGGGAAAATATTTAAATAACAACTGTTGCTATAAGTGCATGGACATGCTTGCATACATTTTTCTGCATTCTGCTTCCCCTGTCATTTTTACTCAAGTCTGATTCACTTGTTTTCACTCTAGGCAAAATGAATATGTCCATTTCCATCATAAAAGTAGATAACAGGGACGGGTGCAGGGCTCACGCCTGTAATCCCAACATTTTGGGAAGCCGAGGCGGGTGGATCACAAGGTCAAGAGATTAAGACCATCCTGGCCAACATGGTGAAACTCCAGCTCTACCAAAAATACAAAAATTATCCAGGCGTGGTGGCACACACCTGTAGTCCCAGCTATTCTGGAGGCTGAGGCAGGAGAATCGCTTGAACCTGGGAGGCAGAGGCTGCAGTGAGCCGAGATTGCGCCACTGCACTCCAGCCTGGGCAACACAGCAAGACTCCATCTCAAAAAAAAAAAAAAAAAGGAAAGAAAGAGATAACAGGCAGACAGTAAAGCTTAAATTGAGGATTACGGATTAGTCCCAAAAATGAGTTGAAACCACTGGTCAATTATCATTTCAAAGACCATTACTTTTTTTTTTCATTAAATAGCTTTATTGAGGTATAATTCCAATACCACACAATTTACCCATTTAAAGTGTACAATTAAATTGTTTTTAGTATATCTGCAGATCTTTGCAATTATCACGACAGTCAATTTTAGAACATTCTATCACTTCCAGAAGAAATCCCATATTTATTCATCACCCTTTTATCCCCTATCTCCCCTCTTTCAACCCTGAGCAATGACCATTTCCCTATTTTAGACTTTCATATGAAGGTCATCATATAGCATGTGAGAAAGACAATTATTTTTTGCCAAAATCAAACGAAGTATGTTGGCAGGTAAAGATAGCATCCAGAAGGATGATGGCACTTGCCCGTATTCCTCCAGGTGATATACCTTTACTTGCCTCTTCTATAGTTGTCCATTGCAGCTCTTAACTCTAATTACTGTTATTCTCTGTTTACAAGTAGTTTCCTTTCTCTAAAAGGAAAAATAGTGGTTAGCTCTATGCATCTTCCCTGCACCCCCATGCCTATAACATGATTGATTGATTAATTGATTGATTGGAGTAATAATAGTATTGAACTGAAAAGATTACTTGGCAAGACTCCTGATGCTCTAAAAGCATTCCAGGTTTTATTTGGTGGTATTTCACAGTAATGCTGGTAAAATCATTGTGTAGAGTCATTCCCGAAATGCTTTAGATGGGATTATATATCCTTCTTCCTACAGAGCTAGCTATAAAATCCACTATGCTTTGTAAAAAGAATATTACAAAGCTGAACGATGTATGTGCGAACATTACCTGGGCTGTGCTTTAGAACACTGCCTCCCTTTTCCTAATCTTGTATTTCTCCATAAACTACAATAACAATGCTCAGTTAATTCAAGCATTCTCTAAACCACAGTCATGAGCCACAGTCCTGCCCAGGAGTGCCTTGGGGAGAAGATGGTGATGAAAGCCTTGCCTGGACCTCAGGCCATTTACACTTCAGTAGGAAAGTAGACTTTGATCAAATTGTTACCAGAATAAATGTAAATCACAGGCATGATCCAGTGCTACATAAGTGTATTATTTCAAGTAAGGAGACACTAAAGGAGGGGGCTTTAAACCAAAATTTCAAAAATGAACAGTTTCCAGTTAGGAGGGAAGGAGGAGCATACCTGGCCAGACAACAGTGCATGCTAGCATCCTTCAGGTTCAGGGCGATGGAGGTCCAGGAGCTGCACTGGAAGACGGGCAGTTTAAAGATTCTTATTATTATTCAACTGTCATGGAAGCCTATCACCTGTTTTAAACAAGCCACATGATTTGATTATTGACTGGAAAACCTTACATTTCCCCATTTAGGCCCTGCACTAAATCTAATTAACTGTAGCAGCTGAGCTGCTCACATTTTCTCCAGTAATGAAGGCAGTATGATTTTGAGTTCCAATTTTATCTTCTGAGTTTTGTCCTAAAATTCAGTCATTACTGAAGTCATTTTCAGAAATTAGTTTAAAAAGTACATCAGAGCTCCAAATGTCTAATTTAAAAGCAAAAAAAAACAGGCCAGGTGCAGTGGCTCATGCATATAAGCCCAGCATTTTGGGAGGTCGAGGTGGGCGGATCACCTGAGGTCAGGGAGGGGTTCAAGACCAGCTTGGCCAACGTGTTGAAATCCCATCTCTACAAAAATACCAAAATTAGCTGGGCATGATAGTGAGTGGCTGTAATCCCAGCTACTCAGGAGGCTGAGACAGGAGATTCACCTGAACTGGGAAGTGGAGGTTGCAATGAGTCAAGATCATGCCATTGCACTCCAGCCTGTGAACAGAGTGAGACTCCCTCTCAAAAAAATAAAATAAAATAAAAACAGAAAACCAAAAACCATGTTTGGATTCAAACCATTCAAATTTCAGGATAAATTTTACATGTAAGAGGAAAACTGTGGTAAAATAAATGTTACATTTTGCATTTCAAAGATTGTTACAATAGTTTCCCCTTAACCTTGGGAGATGCATTCCAAGACTCCAGTAGTTGCCCAAAACTGCAGAGAGTATTGAATCTTACACTGCATATAACATATTTGCTTACATACGCATATTCATGATAAAGTTTAATTTATAAATTAGCATAGTAAAATATTAACAATAACTAATAATAAAATGGAACAATTATAATAATACACTGTAATAAAAGTTATGTGAATGTGCTTCCTTTCTCTCACAAAATGTTGTATTGTACTGTACCCTGGATAACTGAAACCACAGAAAGCGAAACACAAATAAGCAAAGGATTGCTGTACAAGTCTGGGTGTTGAGGAAAGAATGGGATTATTGAGTCAACCCTCAGAAAAACTCTATCTCAAAAGCCTTTTCTCTGGACACCAAGAATAGGTTTCCCAATGTCCTGCCATGGTAATTTGCATTAATAGTCTATGCATTAAAAAAAAAATTGGGTTCAGTAGCAGAATAAGAGAAAAGGGTGAAATGCAAAAACAGCTGAAGGAAAATACTATGATAACAGCCTCACTGAGGAGACCAGCAAAATCATTGTTGTTCCCTGTCCCAAAATATCTGAATCACAATATCTGGGTGATTGTTTCACCATTTAATTCTACCTAAAAGTTCATCAGTTAATGATTCATTTGAGTTAACCAGCTTTTTCCTTCTAAGAAACATAGATGCATCCTTAACATCCTTTCTAATTTCCAAGTATCTCTAGAGGCTATCAGTGACCTTATGCTAGGCCTGGAAAAGCCTTAGACTTCATTCATTCATTCATTCATTCATTCAACTCAACAAACATTTCAAAGATAGACCAGATATTATTCCAGGCACTGGGTTTACATCAATGCACAAAACAAACTACGAAAAAAGTCTGCACCCTGAAGAAACGTGCATTTTAGTTAGGAATGGGTAGGAGAAAGAGAACAATAAGTGTGAGAAATGAAAAAATAGCATGTTAGACACTGATTACTGTAATGGGACAAAATAGAACGGATAATAGGGGATTGGGAATTTGGAGTCCTAACTCATAAATCTTAAGGGTCTTAGAAGGGATTAATCCTAACCTTATTTACCACTTTAATGCTATGTGAGTTTCCTCATAAATCTTAATAGATGGGCTGTGTTAGCATAATAGCCCTCCTTTATTCAGTGTCTACTGTGTGCTAAATAAGCACTTAATTTCCACCACACTATCAGCCACAAATCACTATCTCTGCTCAGATCAGAGGCAGGGTCATCTTAGACACTGTCTGTGTTTGTTAGGGACACACAGACCAAAAAGCAGAACAAATGGGAGCCATTGTAACCTACGCCAGTAACTTCCCCCACAGAGCTGACGGGTGCGGTGCATGAATATTAGGTTGCTGTGAAATAGTGAGGAAAAGGGAATTGAGCAGTGGGTTTGAAATTCAGTGTGAGTAGGACAGTTTTCATTATCTTAATTATCATATTACTTTTTAATATTCTGGAAGTAGAAAGGACTCTACTTGCCAAGAAAAAAAAATTCAATATTCCTGCTTTTCTAAAAAACTATTGACCGTTTTATATTTAAGTATACTGGCAATTCAGTGTTAAAAATGGCCGTGCAAGGGAAAAAAGAATATCTCTTCCAAAATAATTTTTTGTACTTGAAACGAAAGCTTAGGTGGTTTACATATTCTGAAGATAGAACAACCTCAATGGAATTCAGACTGTCTTTTCAACTAGGCTGTGTTACATGTTCTATGCTTGTTTTTATATATGACATTTTATACTTTTATGTACTGATTGCATTTTTCTACTACTGCTTTTAATCTTCTCAACTCTGTAATACAGAAACGGGATTTTTGTTCAGTTTTTAAGGATTCATTTTATTTTCTTTCACATAAGTTTAGCTTACTTGTCTTTCTTTTTCGTATCTCATTTGGTCAAATAAAAAATAGTACTACTGCAGGCCGGGCGGGGTGACTCACCCCTGTAATCCCAGCACTTTGGGATGCCAAGGCGTATGGATCACTAGGTCAGGAGATCGAAATTATCCTGGCTAACATGGTGAAACCCCGTCTCTACTAAAAATACAAAAATTAGCTGGGCGTGGCGCACCTGTAGTCCCAGCTACTCCAGAGGCTGAGGCAGGAGGATGGCGTGAACCCGGGAGGCAGAGATTGCAGTGAGCCAAGATCGCGCCGTGGCACCCCAGCCTGGGCGACAGAGCAAGTCTCCGTCTCAAAAAATAAAATAAATAAATACATAAATAAATAAATAATAAAAATAGTACTACTTCAATATTCTTGGCAGTATGTTTTACTCTGTAAATTGTTTAGTATGTGCTTTCACACAAAGAGGAATTCAATACTAAGGAAGGAAATGCAGATGAACCCCTCGTTTTTCATGCATATGTGCATTCTGATTTTGCTTATCCATTTGTTCTGGTAAAGGTCTCTCTGCTTCCTTGGTATCCCAACGGGTCACTGCACCACCAAAAGCCCTTAGCTGCCAGCACAGAATAACTTAGCAGGATAACAGTAATATAAAATTATCTGGTGTTTGGAATCCTAAATAAGAATTTCTATTGGACAGCATTGCTACACATTGAAGAGAGTGCCTATCGAAGTACATAATCAATATTTGTTGATAAATGAAAACTTTCAAAGCCAATTGTTATTATTGGATGTCTCAGCAAAATTCTAAACAGGTAGATAATTTTCATGGGCGCACTATCTACTTAGAGGAGAAATTCCACAAGTTTATTTAAATTCTGCCTGGTATCCACTTAACATTCCCTTCAGAGCCTGTATGGTTTCTTAGCTAAAAGCAGCATTTTTTTAGATTAAAAAGTACAATACGTGATTTTATCTTTTCAGGGAGGAGCAGAACATAACATTCCAGTTGTCGTTTCAAAAATCTCCAAGGAACAAAGAGGTAATATGTTTAGATAATTGTGTACCAGCCATTTCTTTAAGGCATTGTTTTTGAAGTGTGAGATGATATTCAAGAATCATAAATTACAATGTGATTGACTGGCTCCAGCTTCCCCACCTTCAGGCATTAGTGGCTGAGTCTGCTTCCTGGGTCCTTGCCCTTTATCCTCCTATAGGGGAGGACTTCTCTCACAGAAGGGTAACAAGGCTGAAAGACAGGAACCCTTGAAAGCAGGTATGAGTTAGGGATTACACAGCTTTTCAGTTGTTTCAGTAAACCAACAAAGATACAAAACTAATGATAACAAGTCCCATCGAGTACAGACAATTTCAAGTATCTGTTTTTCAGTTCTCATTTGCAATTTTACTCAGCTAACCATTCATAAGAAACTGTAGGAAAAATAATGGAGATATAAAGCAGATGTCGCAAGAACTGAAATTAGTAAAACAATGTAATGTTTAAAAATGAACTTGGAGCCAATTCCATAGCTGACGGATTGAATGTCTATGTCTTAAACTTTTTCACAGAGACCTAATAATCTTAAGTGCGTGAGAAAATGTGGTCTTCTACCCTTAGAAGAGTGGCTCATTTTTAGCAACTGTTAGGTCTGCAATAGTAAAAGTAAATGGAAATATGTCTGCATGTGCTTCAGTAATTAGACTGAATCATATTGTTTCGAATTTCCATTTTTTGTGGATCTTTTAAGATGATAACCATATAAAACACTTAATTTTTATATTTGTACATTTTATTTTTATTTAATTAAAAGTCCTTTCATCTGCATAACAAAAATAGTCAATGCATTATCAATTGTGCTTTTTTATTCACAGCGGAACTTTCAGGACTACTCTTTATTGGAGATGCAATTCTACAGGTATACATTTTATCACTATATGTGTGGTCAAAACATTAACTCAATTTACAATATGACATGGGAAACTATGCTTTTCTTTTCATTGCAGATAAATGGCATTAATGTGAGAAAATGTAGACATGAAGAAGTGGTGAGTTTACTTTTTCCTAATGTCATAATTTTCCCCATGTGCAAATAAGAATTTAGTGCATTGCTAAAGACTGTCATTTCATTCATTAGGCAGATATGACATTTATCCAGTTTGATATCAAATTTTCAAATGTTCTCTTAATTATTTTTTAAATTACATTATGAGTCCTATCAAGGATGAAATGTGTTTTGAAGAATTCTTACTTAAAGATGGTCATTTTCTATGTTTTTCCAGTTTTTATATCTACCCCTACCAGTCAATGCCCACTAAATACACCACTAGGCAAAATACATCTTTAAATCTCTGTAAATGTTTAAAAGCTTATAAACAATACATTTATGCCTGTAGAATCTCACACAGTACAGTCATCCCTCCCTATTCATGGGATTTCACATCGGCGGATTCAACCAACCATCTGTAGAAAATATTTGGGGAAGAACAATAAGAAATAACAATCAATAATAAAAATAATACAAAAAATAACAACTATTACATAGTATTTGCATTATATTAGATATTGCAAGTATCTAAAGATTATTTTAGGCATACAGGAGGATGTGCATAGTTTATATGCAAATACTACAACTTGTTATATAAGGGACTTGAGCATCCACGGGTGTTGGTATCCTCTGGGGTCCTTCCTGGAACCAATCCCCCACAGACAGATTACCTAGGAACAAATGGAAGGACATATAAAGATTGCGTGTGTGTGTAGTCTGTGTGTGTGAGTTTGTACGTTTGTGTGTGGGGGGTGGGGGGGAGAGAGAGAGAGAGAGAGAACCTTAACCTCAAGGCAGACAGGTTTAGCAATAGACAGAGTAGTCACCCAGTTTTATGGCAGTATTTTCTTAGATTTGTGAATGTGCAGATTCCCAAGCCCTGGAATTAGATACTCTAATTCAGCCAGTTTGGGAGGGCCCAGGGATGTGGATTTCAGCAACTGGCCTAAGTGTTTCCATTATAGGTGGCCTCTAAATTAAACTTTTAGAGAAGCTGAAAGGTTAAGGAACTTCTGTTGGGGGTGGTGAAATTACATTAAAAAAATACAGAAAGGAACAGGACTGTGGTAGGCATTCTGGGACATGTCTGTCGTGGTTGATTAAATATCATTCAAAAACCTCACTGATTTCTGTATCAGCTCCTATGGGAAAGAGTAGAGGAGAAATTGTGTTTAAAAGTTTATACTCAAAGGTCAAAGAAAATAAGAAATACTGTAGGCCTTTTGCTTGTCACAGCTCTAGTTTATTTGGTTTTTGAATAGATTGCTCCTCTGTTAAAAGCTATTTAGGGAAAACTATGTTGATACATTTCAGATTTAAGAGAGGCAACCTCAAGTGTCTGTGAAAAGCCACAGCTGCACAAGAACTGATACGAAGGAGGGTTTTTAATTAGGAACACTTGGCATAACTAATCAAGGATTTTTAGTATTTGTCACTTGTCTTTGTCTTCTTAAAATCTTATTGGAGCCATGCTCTTGCCACTCTGTGCTCAACTTCATGTAAAATATACATATCTCAATTCCCAAGTTTCCTACAAATATGTGCGAAGAAAACTAATATTTTAGAACAAATTTGTAAACAAGTGAGAAACCAGCACAGCACAGAGCCTTCTATTTTGCAGATTCCTATGTAAATTTTAAATATAGTCACATAAGCAAAGCTGCTTGTAACTTGACTCTTTTTTCAAAAGTACAAAGTGATTTTAAACTCATTACACAGGGAGTAAAGACAAGTGCATTCTCTTTTAAAACCACATGCTGTTAGATGGAATGCAATTTGCCCTTCAGAGGCAGGCAGCATGCTTAGACAAACTGAGATGGAGCTTTGATTAAACAGATTAGTGCGGCATGAAAGATTAGAACGTGCCAATAATTCCACTTCTGAATGGTGCTCATTCTGTGATAAAGGAAAGAAATTTGGGATTGTATTGCAAATTATATGTGGTCCTTCACAATAAACTTTTATTTTTTTCTGAGAAGCTGAACTCTACCAGCTTTGAAATATGAGTACTAATATTTTTATTTATTTCTAATATTTGACTTTCCAACAGCTATTAGATGCTTTGCCCTCACTGCTTATTAGCTAAGCCAGTAGACTTACACTTCGGTAGAACAGAGATATTAATTAAATGTTTAATAATAAACCTACATGTCAGAAAAAGGTATAACAAGCTGAGAGAATGTAGGTGGTTTTGAGCTAGCATGCTGATGCACCACATTTCTTATTCCAAATAGCATGCTGATATGCCACATTCCTTGTAAAACACCAAATTCAGAAACAAATTGGGCAGGTATGGAAGCATGTTGTTTGCGCATGTAACTTTTATTTTATATACCTACTCTATTCCTTGATGTTAGAAATTCTGCATTCAGCCTATGATCAGCTTTACTGTCAAACAGGCTTCAAAAGTGTAAATGTTACTTTTGTGTTGGAGTTATCAAGTTTGATTTACATAGAAGGGGGATTTTACATTGTCCAGGTAGTGGACAGTACCTGGTGCTGTGAGCAGTGGGTGCTCAGTAGATTTGTGGATGGGATTCTGTAACCAAATGCCTAGAATTAGATCATGGAATCATTTACATCTACTGTATATATTTCTCATGGGACCAGTACGGGAGTATAATAAGTGAATTATTGGCTTCACCACGTCACCCACTGCATTCTTGCTGGAAGATTGTTAAGGAAGAGAAGCTCACAGTTTCCTCATGAAAGGAAACTAGAACCAGTGCCCAGCACTGCTTGGCATGCAGCATGGTGCACACATAGGGCTTCGGTGCTCAGAAACAACTCTGCAAATTGTAGCTCAATCACTTACAAACATTGTAATTTAAGGTGAATGGAATGAACTAACCTTTTTTAGCCCTCTATTATGTATTCATAAAAATGAACCATTAATAAATGTTATGGGAATGAATGAGAGTACCATATATGAAACTATAAGCATATACCTGGCAATTAATTGGTAATACATTATTTTGATGCCACCAAATGCTGCTGCTCACATGCTGCTGCTCTTCTCCCTATTCCCCCTCCATGGGCACTGCTGTGTCAAGGTGGGACAGGGTCTGCTTAGGAGCCATGATGGGCCCTAGGGGGTCACACACAGGCAGAGCCAATGCTGCTGCTCAGCATCCCATGCTTCCTCCAGCAATTCCAGTGAGGAGTTGACATGGTCAAGAATGGCACAGCAAGAGTGGCAAGACCGTGTGAAAAATGGGGATTCCTTGTTCATTCTAGCAGCGTGTGTTTTTATTTTCCATGTGAACATGTTTTGGAGCTTATGAGTTGTGCCTCCGAGACACCAAAGCCCACTAAGGAAAACGATCTATTGCCACTGCTGATGTTAACATTGATGCTATTCTCCTTACCACTGAACCCTAGACACATTAAGCTGATGGCCATCTCTATATCTTGTCATCTGTATTTTTCTTTTGCTTAACAAGTAAACTGATCACATATCAAGAATTATCTGGGCCAGATTTGGTGACTCATGCCTGTAATCCCAGCACTTTGGGAGGCCGAGGTGGGCAGATCATGAGGTCAGGAGTTCAAGACCAGCCTGAACAACATGGTGAAATCCCATCTCTACTTAAAATACAAAAACATTAGCTGAGTGTGGTGGCATGCGCCTGTAACCCCAGCTAATTAGGAGGCTGAGGCAGGAGAATTGCTTGAATCCGGGAGGCGGAGATTGCAGTGAGCTGAGATCACACCACTGCACTCCAGCCTGGGTGACAGAGCAAGACTCCATCTGAAAATAAACAAACAAACAAAACAAAACAAAACAACAACAAAAAAAGAATTGTCTGAGTGACTGGGTGGCCGGGCACGGTGGGTCACACCTGTAATCCCAGCACTTTGGGAGGCCCAGGAGGGAAGATCACTTGAGGCCAAGGGTTCCAGACCAGCCTGGCCAACATGGTGAAACCCTATCTCTACTAAAAATACAAAAAAATTAGTCAGGCGTGGTGGCACGCGCCTGTAATCCCAGCTACTGGGGAGGTTGACACAGCAGAATTGCTTGAACCCAGGAGGCAGAGGTCGCAGTAAACTGAGAACTGAGATCGTGCCACTGCACTCCAGCCTGTCAGACAAAGCTAAAAAAAAAAAAAAAAAAAAAAAAGAATTATCTGAGTGCCATCTATGTGAAAAGCACTAAGACTGAGTACTTTCTGAGGCTGAGTACTTTGTGTGATAAGAAAGAATATATAAATAACTCTATATCGCTGTAACCTTATTGGTATGTAGACATCATTTCTTTAGATTTTAATAATTGAGTATACAAAAAATTTAAGACAACTATTAGAAAGGGGCAATATGAAAACAATGTTTATTTACAATGGTTTTTAACATATAACAATGATGGTCTTCCTCTCTTCACTAGAAATAATAGGAAATAAGATTTAACTATAGCAGAAAAGTATTTGTTGAGTAAAAAGCATCCTGGTTCTAACAGGATAATCTATTCGTATAACTGAAATTTCCATCTAATGAGACTTTTGAAAGAGATCATCATTAGGCAAAGCAAGATGGATGCATAGCTGATTCCAGAGGTTTCCTTTTAAAGTAGGATTTCTGCTTTCAGGCTTGAGATTTATGGGTTTCAAAAAAAAATATGTTCATCTGCTTTTTGTTTCTATGATTCTCATGAATAGAATTTATTAGGTAATTTGAATTGCAAAAATTAACACCTAATTCTGAAGTTATGATTCTGAACTAAACTCTAAAAAAATTCATAATTCTACATAATTCTAAAAGAACAGACTGAGTAACTAAAAGTATGTAATTTAAAATGACACCTTCATACAATGAAAACAAATGCTGATAAAACCTAATGCAAAAATCCTGGTTAATAGCATTTTGCTTGTTATGATATATGCCTAAGTTAATTTAAAATTTCCATTGGAGTAAGAACATATTCTTTTTTACTTTAGATTAATCAGACAAAAACAATACAAGAGTTATAACAAATTATCTGGAAAAAGGCATAAATTTATATATTGGAACAGTCTAGGAGGTTTTATGTGTCACCAAGGAACATATTTAGCATGTGAGTTGAGCACAAAGATCATTTTAGATTAAAATATCATGAGGCACAAATCATGTTTTACCTAACTGCTAACGATTACATTGTTTACAATCTGGAAATAGGTTTTGAGCTCTAAGTGATTAATACTTCCTTAAGAATTCTAACCATACTGAATAGTTTTTCTTTGAATTAACTTCCACCAAGGAAAGCCATATACAATGTAATTTAACTTTGAATATTTCTCAGTGCTCTGGGAACTGTTTAGTGCAAAGACAAAAGGCCAGAAATACTGTCTACACTATGTCTGCTTTTGAAAAGAAATAAAATATCCTTGCCTTATTTTCATACTTAGCTTTGCATTAATACTTTTAGGGATGCCTTTTTTGCTAGACCCACATGTCTGTCCCCTGTATAAGTTATGCATCCAGACAGCACAGGTGACATTTTAATGACATGCATGGTTGTACTCCTGACTGCTGATTCTTATCAAATCTTTATTTGTCCTCTTATTTTTTGAGTGAAGTTGAACAACTTAGAGAACTGAAAAGACCCAATTTTGCAAAGCTCCATCTAGTCCATCCCTTCAGCTGTAACAAAATACTTGCAACTGGGTACCTTATAACTAATAGAGGCTTTTTTTTTTTTCCTCACAGTCATGGAGACTGGGAAGTCCAAGATTAAGGCATCAACAGGCTTGGAGTCCACTGAGGGCTGCTCTCTGCTTTAAAGATAGTGTCTTTTTGCAGCCTCCTCTGGAAGGGATGAAAGCTGGGTGGGTGCTCACATAGCAGAAAAAATTTGAAGGGCCAAGCAGCTCTCTGAAGATCTTTTATGAGAGCATTAATTCTGTTCATGAGAGTGAAACACTCCTGATTTAATAACTTCCCAAAAGACTCCACCACTTGCTACCACCACAATGGGGGACAAGTTTCAATATAAAATTTAGAGGGACACAAACTTTCAAACCTTAGCACCTTCTAATAATGAGACAAAACCAGGCCTGAAAAGCCAATTACTTAGTAGGGCCCCAGACAATTTCCTTGGAGAGGAGTCTAAAAACAGGATACATCCCAGCAGGCACACCTAAACCAGGTCAAATTGGGAGGAGAAAGCTGGCGGGGCAGGCATGGGTGAGCCTGCAATCCCTTCACACATTCCGCAAGGATCTTCTCAGACACTCTCCTGTCTGGGCGGTTGGAATGAGGAATGTGTGTTATACAAATTCCATAATTTTCACATAGCTGACATTTTATTTTCAAAATAATCAGCTGATCAAACTGAAAGCCAAGAAGAAATTGTATGACAATGGAGGTTTTAACGCAAGGTAAAAGTTTTGTCACACTTTCCACTGCTTGATGTTGATAAAGGGCCTCATTCTGTCTCGCTCTTGTTTTTCTCATCTGAAGGATTAAGAGTTCGAAGTAGATTATTGCTTAGGTCTTTTTCAGGTAAAATGTTCAATTCTTTCATTGTCAAAGAATGCAAACATTTGTTAAAGCCCACAGAGCTGCAGCACACAAAGAGGAACCTCTAATGGGGCTAACTATGGGCCTTGGTGGATGACAAAGCATCCACACTGGCTCAGCAATGGTCACAAATGCACCATGCTGATGCAAGATCTTAATAAGAGAGGAACTCTTTGTATTCCTGACTCTTTCCAAATTCTCTATCAAAAGACAATTTTAAGGGCTTCCCAAGGAGCAAATGTACAATTTTAAGCAAACGAATACAGAGATGTGAGAGTAGGCAAAATGTTTTTACTTCTCTCCCCTTTTGAAACACTTTTTATATGACAATGAATAACTCTTTAAAGGTACAAGTCATAAAGACAAAAGAGAAGGAGAAGAGAAGACAGGTGGCAAGGGTTGTTGATAACTTTATTTAAGAATAGGGAGCAGATAGATGAGATGGGGGGATTCCTTAAGGGCCAAGGGGCTGTAGCCAAAGCCGCCATCTGGCAAACATCCCCACTGCAGGCCTCAGACAGGAATCACGGATGGGAGTGTTGAAAGGAAGGGTTGAAGAGGTGTAGCCAAGAACAGGCAATCGAATTAGTTCAAGAGGCTCTGAGTATTCAGCCCCAGGCACTGCCATAAGTACAGTGAGATGTACATTCTGGGCAGTAAGTGGTCTGCGTTTGTCCTTCTTTCAGCTCTCAGAACACTGGCAGCTGGTTTCACCACTGCCAGTGGTGAAAGGTGAAGAGGTGAGAGGATTCTTTTTAGTGAAATTGATCTAACAGAAATAATCCACAAATAGTACATTTGGACTCTCCTGTTGCAAACAGGGTTCACCCTAAACCCCACAGTGGAGTCCAGTGGATAAACCATGAATCCTGTACCCAACGCTGTCAATTTGCTTTTCAGTGTCTCACTCTCAAATACTTTGTGATACCAAAGGATCATTAAGATTTGAAGAAAATCAACCACATCAAAGGCAGAGGCTAAAACAGGAAAAAAAAAATTGAGGAAACAGACAAAGCAAGGTTTATTGAACAAAAGGATTTTATATTGTAATATTTTCAGATAGATGGTGAAAATTAATTTGTAAATGAATTAATGCTACCATTATATATAAAAGGAACATGCAGAAAAAGAACTCTTGGATATTAACACTTTGATATCCATCTTTAAAAATTAGATTACAAAAATGTCGGGAAACATCTCAAAATGGAATACAGTAGCAAACAAGAAGGTGATATGACAGACAAAGAATATGAGAGATACTACATTCAATAATTTTTACATTGAACCAATGGAATTCAGAAATAAAATATTACATGAAATAAAAGGAGCATCCATTATCAAAAGAATAATACAAGAAAAATATCCAGACTTCTTGTATATATTTTCCAGTAGAAACACAATACCAATTAAAATAAAATAAAATAAAAGCATTTTACATGTCTACACTTGCGATGAAGTAGCATCACATTTTGATATTACTTTGCATTTTCCTAATGACTAAAAATATTGAACATTTTTTCTTGTGTTTGTTATATATGCCATATCACCTTTATTAATTGAGTTCACTTCTTCTTACTGAGTTCTCAGAGTTTGTTTACAAAATCTGGCCACAAGTCAGATATACAATTCCCAAATATTTTTTCCTAGTCTGTGGCTTAGTCTCTTCAATTACTTAATGGTGTTTTTTGAAGCTTAAAGGCTTTGACTGTTAATAAGTCTACTTTATCAATATTTTAATTTTGTCAGTTGTGCTTTTGGTGTCTTACTTAATAAATCTTTCCCTAATCTAAGGCCATACAGACTTACTGCCATGTCTTATTCTAATGGTTATATAGTTTTAACTCTTGTATTTATGTCTAGGATCAATTTTGAGTTAACTTTTGTATATGGTAAGGTAAGGTGTCCCATTTATTGAGAAGACTATTCTTTCCTATTTTATTGTCTTGACACTTCTGTTGAAAATGAGTTGCCCTAAATGTTAGAGTTTATTTCCAAATTCTTGATGCTGTTCCATTAATTTATTCACATATACCAGTATTACATTATTGATTCTTGTAACTTTGTACTATGTTTTGAAATTAAATGTTGGTAAGCCATCAAACTTTGTTCTCTTTATATCTGATTGTTAAGCAAACTATTTGTATTAGAATGGTTTTAGCTTTTATTTTTATTTTTTCATTTGAGCATTTTATTTGAATCATCATAAAAGAGGAGGTAATTAAAATAAAATATTGAAATATATATTTATTTTGAATTTTCATGTATTTTTCTCCAAATGAAATATACCCTTTTTATGCATAATGATATACATTTTTTCTTTTTCAACTTTTATTTTAGATTGTGGAGGTACATGTGCAGGTTTTTTACCTGGGTATACTGCATGTTGCTGAGGTTTGGGGTATGAAAGACCCGTCGCTCAGGTAGTGAGCATATTACTCAACAATAAGTTGTTCAGACTTTGTACCCCTCCTTCCCTCCTGCTTCAGTGTCTACTGCTGCCATCTTTGTGTCCATGAGTACCCAATGTTTAGCTCCTACTTATAAAAGAACATGTAGTATTTGGTTTTCTGTTCCTGTATTATTTCACTTAGGATAATAGCCTCCAACTTTATCCATGTTGCTACAACAGACATGATTTATTTCTTTTTTACTGCCATATAACATTTCATGGTATATATGTACCACATTTTCTTTAATCTTCCATTGATGGGTACTTAGTTTGATTCCATGACTTTGCTACTGTGAGTGGTACTGCAATGAACATGTGAATGCGTGTGTCTTTTCTGTAAAATGATTTGTTTTATTTTGAATATATACCCAGTAATGGGAATGCTGAGCCAAATGGTAGTTCTATTTTAAATTTTTTGGGAAACCTATAAACTGCTTTCCACAGTGGCTGAACTAATTTACATTCCCACCAACAGTGTAGAAGCATTCTCTTTTCTCTGCAGCCTTTATTAACAGACATTCTGAATGGTGTGAGATGGTATCTCATGTGATTTTAATTTACATTTCTTTGATGATTAGTGATGATGGACATTTTTAAATATGTTTGTTTGCTGCTTCTATGTCTTCTTTTGAGAAGTGTCTGTTCTAAAACCAGAATACAGAACCCAGAAATAAAACCGTACACCCACAGCCATTTAACCTTTACTCTAATATAGTAGGGTTTTTTTGTTGTTGTTGTCTTTTGACCATTTTTTAACAGGGTTATTTGTTTTTCGCTTGTTCTATTGTTCCAGTTCTTTAAAGACTCTGGATATTAGTCCTTTGTTGGATGCATAGTTTGTGAATATTTTCTCCCATTCTGTAGGTTGTGTGTATACTCTTTTGATGGTTTCTTTTGCTGTGCAGAAGCTGTTTAGTTTAATTAGGTCTCACTTGTCAATTTTTGTTTTCACTGCAATTGTTTTTGAGGACTGAGTCATAAATTCTTTCCCAAAGCCGATGTCCAAAATGGTGTTTTCTAGGTTTTCTTCTAGGATACTTACAGTTCGATGTCATGCATTTAACTCTTTGATACATCTTGAGTTAATTTTTGTATATAGTGAAAGGTAGGGGTCCAGTTTCTTTCTTCTGCATATGGCTAGCTAGCTATTCTAGCACCATTTATTGAATAGGGAGTCCTTTCTTGATTGTTTATTTTTGTTGACTTTGTCAAAGGTTAAATGGCTGTGGGCGTATGGTTTTATTTCTGGGTTCTGTATTCTGGTTTTAGATTGATAGAAAATTGCAAAGATAGTACCAAGAATTCTAATATACCCCTCACACATATTTCCCTAATATTAATATCTTTTGATATTATGAAATTATTACTAATATATTACTAGTAAGAAAAGCTTGCACTTTATTCAGATTTCATTAGTTTTTACCTAATGGCTTTTTTTTTCCTCTTACAGGATCCCATCAGAATACACATTGCATTTAGTAGTCATGTCTCTTAAGGGTCCTTGCTTTTGATTTTTTGATGACTTTGAAAGTTTTAAGTAGTACTGGCCAGGTTGTTTTGTAGAATGTCTTTCAGCTGAGATTTTTCTGGTGTGTTTGTGTGTGTGTGTGTGTGTGTGTGTGTGTGTGTGTGTGTGTGACTGTACTGGGTTTATGTGGTTTTCCAGAGGAAGACCACAGAGTGAAATTGCCATTCTTATCACATCATATCAAGAGAAAACTACCAGCATGACTTATTACTATTGATAATAACCTTGATTACCTATCTGAGATAGAGTTTTTCAGAATTCTTCATTGTAAATGTATTTTTTTCTGACCAGACTATGTTTTCAAGAAGTATGTCACTATGCCCAATGCCAATTACACAGTTGAAAACTGTGCTTTACTGTGTAAGGGCAGGCTATCTACATAAATTATTTAGAATTCTGTTAACATAGATTTATCTATTTTCTCAATTGATTATTTATCTGATCATTTTGATAAATCACTATGGATGCATATATATTTATTTTACACTTTGGGATATAATCCAATACTATCTTATATATTTTACTGGTCAACTGGTTCCAGTTTTGGGTATTGGGAGCTCTTTCTGTGGACTTCAGTGTCACTTTTAAATACTCTAGTATAGTAGGGTTTTTTTTTTTTTGTTGTTGTTGTTGTTTGTTTTGTTTCGTTTTTTGCAGCACCTCAGCTTCTGGCACTAACATACTTGTCAGGCTGATCTTGCATATTTCCTGCCAGTCTAAGAATCAGACATTTCCCCTAGAAGTTCTGCTTGCCTTTCTTAGAGAATGGTACTAGAAATCAAAATCTGGGTTCTAGATGTGCAAAGTAGTGGTGCTTTCTAGGCCTTCTAGCTAGGGAGGAAACGTGTATACATGCCTGTTCATATACACATAGAGGCATACCTTGGTGATACTGTGGGTTTGGTTCTAGACACTGCACTAAAAGACTACATATTTGGTACAGTGTAGTCTGCTCCAATGACGGATGCACCAAAATCTCAGAAATCATCACTGAAGAACTTACCCATGTAACCAAAAGCCAGCTGTAACCTCAAAACTATTGAAGTCAAAATAAAAAATAAAAAGATAAAAAAGAGAATATCACACTAAAGTGAGTCTTGTAAATTTTGGTTTGTGAAAATATCTATATGGAAGTACATATACAAGCTATATTTAAAATATACTATAGTCTATTATGCATGCAATAGGATTATTTCTTAAAAATGTACATATGTTAATTAAAAATACTTAATTGCTAAAGACACTAACAATTATCTTAGCTCTCAGTGAGTCATAATCTTTTTGCTGGGATAGAGTTTGCCTCAATGTTGATGACTACTGACTGATTAGAGTAGTGGTTACTGAAGGCTGGGGTGGCTGGGGCAATTTCTTAAAATAAAACAACAATGAAATTTGCCACATCTATTGGCTCTTCCTTTCATGAAAAAATTTTCTGTAATGTGATGCTGTTTAATAGCATTTTAAACTTCTTTCAGTATTGGAGTCAATTTTCTCAAATCCTGCTACTGCATTATCAACTAAGTTACATAATATTCTAAATTCTTTGTTGTCATTTCAAGAATGTTCACAGCATCTTCACCAGGAAGAGTTTCCTTTGCAAAAAACCACTTTCTTTGCTCTTCCATACAAATCAGCTCCTCATGTATTCATTACATGGCAGCAACTCAGTCACATCTTCAGGTTCTACCTTTTTTTTTTTTTTTTTTTGGAGACGAGGTCTCACTCTGTTGCCAGGCTGGAGTGCAATGGCACGATCTTGGCTCACTGTAACTGCCGCCTCCCAGGTTCAAGTGATTCTCCTGCCTCAGCCAGCCTCCCAAGTAGCTAGGACTACAGGTGTGCACCACCACACCCACCTAATTTTTGTATTTTTAGTAGAGATAGGGTTTCTCCATGTTGGCCAGGCTTGTCTTGAACTCCTGACCTTGTGATCCACCTGCCTTGGCTTCCCAAAGTGCTGGGATTATAGGCATAAGCCACCACGTCCAGCCCAGATTCCACTTCTAATTCCAGTTCTTTTGCTATTTCCACTGTTACTGCTGTTTCCTACACTGAAAACTTGAAGCCCTCAAAGTCCTCCATGGGGGTTAGAATCAACTTTTTCCAAACTCCTATTAATGTTGATATTTTGGCCTCTCCCATTAGACAGAAATATTTTTTAAATGGCATCTAGAGTGGTGAATCCTGTCCAGAAGGTTTTAAATCGACTTGGCCCAGATCCCTCGTAGGAATCACTATTTTTGGAGCTATCACCTTACAAAATGTATTTCCTAATAATAAAACTCGAAAGTTGAAATTACTCCTTGATCCATGGGCTTCAGAATGGATGTTGTGTTAGGAAGCATGAAAACAACATTAATCTTATTTTACGTCTCCATTACGGCTCTTGGGTGAGCAGGTGCATTGTCAATGAGCAGTAACCTTTTGAAAGGAATCTTATTTTCTAAGCAGTATGTCTCAACAGTGAGCTTAAAATATTTAGTAAACTATGCTTTAAACAGATGTCCTGTCATCCAGGCTCTGTTATTCTATTCCTAGAGTACAGGTAGAGTAGAATTAGTTTAATTCTTAAGGTCGCTAGCATTTTCAAAATGGTACACAGACATTGGCTTCAACTTAAAGCCACCAGCAGCATTAGCCCCTAATAATACAGCCAGACAGTTCTTTGAAGCATTGAAAACAGACATTGACTTCTCCTCTCTAGCTATGAAAGTCCTAGAAGGCATCCAGCAGAAGGCTATTTTGTCTACAGTGAAAATTTGCTGTTTGGTGTAGTCACCTTCATCATTTATCTTCACTAGATTGCTTAATAACTTCCTGCAACTTCTCTATCAGCACTTACTGCTTCACCTTGCATTTTTGTGTCATGGAGATGGCTTCTTTCCTTAAACCTCATGAATCAACCTCTGCTAGCTTCCAACTTTTCTTCTGCAGTGTCCTCATTTCTCTCACATTTCATAGCATTGAAGAGAGTTAGGGCCTTACTCTGGATTAGGCTTTGGATTAAGGGGATGTTGTGGCTGGTTAGATCTATTCAGACAACTAAAACTTTCTCCATATCAGCAATAAGCTTGTTTTACTTTCTTGCCATTTGCATCTTCACTTGAGTAGCACTTCTAATTTCCTTCAATAACTTTTCTTTTAAATTTACAACCTGGCTAACTGCTTGTGCTAGAGGCCTACATTTGCCCTATTTTGCCTTTCAATACACCTTCCTCACTAAGTTTAATAAGTTCTAAGTTTTGATTTAAACTGAGAGGTGTGTGAATTTTCCTTTCACTTGAACACTTATAGGCCATGACACCATTATTACTTGGCCTAATTTCAATAATGTTGTGTCTCAGGGAATAGGAAGGCCTGCAGAGAGGGAGAGAAATGGAGAAATGAACAGTCAGTAGAACAGTCAGAACACACACAACATTTATCAATTAAGTTTGCTGCCTTATACAGGTGTGGTTTGTGGCACCCTATAAATACTTATAATAGCAACATCTAAGATCACCGATCATCGAGAGGCTGAAGCAGGAGGATCACTTGGACTGGGAGGTGGAGATTACAGTGAGCTGAGATCACACCACTGCACTCTAGCCTGGGTGACAGAGTAGAACTCTGTCTCAAAAAAACAAACAAACAAACAAAAACAAAAAAACACTGATCACAGGTCACCATAACAGATACAATATCTGTTAAAATAGTATCTGTTAAATAATATCTGAAAAAAATACCATTTTTCAAGTAGTTTGACTAACTGAAAAAGTCAAAATATTGTGAAAATTACCAACTACAACTCAAAGACACAATATGAGCACATGCTGTTGGAAAAAAAAAAAAATGCTCTGATAGACTTTCTCCACACAGGCTTTTTACAAACCTTCAATATATGAAATATGCAATATGTGCAGAGGTCAGTTAAGTCAAGCACAAGGAAACAAGGTGTACTTATATCTACTCATACACATTTCTGTATGTAACTATTATTGGCTACCCCTGAGTTTATACTGCTGTCTCTAACTCAACGCTTTATCACATGAAACACCACAGCTTCCTCCCCTTGCTCATCTCATTCTAACAAATGGTTATATTATCTGTCATTCATTTATTTAATTGTTCAAATCTAGTATATATGTACAGCAGTATCAGAATAACCCATTCCACAGTGGGAAACAATTTTATCGGTGGAGTAGAAGAATTATGCTCAGTCCCTTTCCCCTTTGCCTTACAGACCTTAAGTAAAGTTGCTTTAAACATTTGTAATACAGTAAGATTCTCTTGTCACATTCTGCATTTTATCATATCTCTCAACCTCCTAAGTTGTTTTTATTCTAAGATTTTCACACACTAAAGTTAACTCTTTGATTGTAAATTCAATGGGTTTTGACACCTGCACAGTATCATGTATGTAGCCACTGTTACAATGTCATGCAGAATAGTTTCACTGTTCTAAAAAATTCTCTAGGATCCATCTGTTCCTACTATCCTGGCCATGGCCTTCACGAAGCAATGGATCATTTCACTGTTTCTTTAGTTTTTCCTTTAGCAGAATGCCAAGTAATTAAAATTGTAGGAAATCTAGCCCTTTTAGATTGGCTTTTTTCTTTTTTTTTTTTAATCATATTTTGCTATGTTAGTTTTTTTTTCTTTTCTTTTTTTTATTATTATTATACTTTAAGTTTTAGGGTACATTTGCACAATGTGCAGGTTAGTTACATATGTATATATGTGTAGATTGGCTTTTTTCACTTAGCAAGATGCATTTAAGATTTATGACTTTTTTCCTGGCTTGAAAGCTCTTTTCTTTTTGTTACTGAAGAATATCCCATTATATGGATGCAGTATAATTTGTTTATCCATTCACCTGTTGAAGGGCATCACAATTGCTTCTACTATTTGTCAATTATTATATAAAGTGCTATAACATTTCCATGCAGGTTTATGTGTGGACATATTTTTAAAAATCTGTTGGCTCAGAAGGCAACTGCTGAATTATATGGAGAGATGATCTTTAGCTTTGTAAGAAACTGCCAAACTGTCTTCCAAAGTGGCTATACCATTTTGTGTATATCCCTGTAGTAAATGAAAGTTCCTGTTGCCCTACATGCATGCCAGCATTGCCATGCATTGACATAAAAACTAATTGTAAAGCTGAAGGTTATTTTATACTCTACGTTCTTTTAGAATTTTTATAGTATTGCATTTTAAATTTGGGTCTATTATTAATTTTGAGTTCATTTTTGTGAAAGGGGTAACACATATCTAATTTAATTTTTATTTTTTGCATATGACTTTCTAATAGTTTCAGCACATTTGTCAAAATCTTACCAATTTCACATTGAATTGCCATTGCTTCTTTGTTGATCAGTTGATTATATTTATGTGGAGCTATTTCTAGTCTTTTTGTTTTCTTCCACTGATCGTGTGTATTCTTTTGCCAACACCATGCTGTCTTAATTGTTGTAGCTTAATAGTAAGTCTTGAAATTGGGAAACATAAGCCCTCTAACTTTTTCTTTCCCAATATTCTGTTGCAATTTAAATTCTTTTGCTGTTTCATATAAATTTTAAAATCACTTTAAAATATCTACAAAATAGCTTTTTGGATTTTGATGGGAATTTCATTAAATTCATTGATCAGTTTGAGAAAATCAGCATCTAAGCAATGTTGAGTCCTCAAATCCATGAACATGGAACACCTATTAATTTAGATTGCCTTTGCTCTATCAGCAGAGCTTTGTAGTTTTCCACATATAATTCTGTACATATGTTATTAAATTTTGACCGAGGTACATCAATTATTTGGTGTTATTATAAACAGTATTTTTTTCTAACTTCAAATTTAAATTGTTTATTGTTGGTAAGTAGAAAGCAATTAACACTTGTATATTAAATGTCTATCCTTCTACCTTTCTATACTTCTTTATTTGTTCTAAGAGGTTTCCTGTTTTGTTTTGGTTTTGTTTCTGGTAGATTTTTTGATATGGTGGGTTTGTTTGGATTGCAAACTTTGATTCATACATGCTTAACTGGAATAAATCTCATTTGGTGTGGTGTATAAATCTTTTTATACATTATTCAGTTTGATTTTCTAATATTTTGTTCACAATCATTGTAGCTATATTCATGAGAAATATTGCTCTTACTTTTTTTTTGTAACGCTTTTAAAAACTTTTGTGGGTGTTAGGTTAATTATGTTATCACAGAATGAGTTACAAACTGTTGCCTCTCCTTCTGTGTTCTAAACAATATAGTGGAGGATTAGTATTATTTCTTCATTAAATATGTGATAGAATTTACTAAGAAAACTCTCTAGATTTGGTGCTTTCTTTTTGTAATGTTATTATTTATTAAATATCTTTAATAGACATAGGCCATTTCATAATATCTATTTCTTCTTGCAGCAATTTATCCAGATCATGTAAGTTATCAAATCTCTGGGCATAGAGTTGTTCACAGTGTTCCTCTATTAGCCTTTTGGTATCCATGGGATCAATAAGTATGATCCCTCTTTCATTTCTGGCACTGGTAATTTGTATCTTTCTCTCTTTATTTCTTGGTGAGTTTCCTAGCAATTTCTCATTTTCTTTATCTTTCAAAAAACAAGCATTAAGTTTCATTATTTTTTCCCTGTTGTTTTGTGTGTTTGCTTTCCATTTCATTGATTTCCTCTGTAGTTTTTGTTATTTGCTTTCTTTTTGCTTTAGGCTTTGATTGCTGCTTTTTCTAATTTTGTATTGTGAGAGCTTAGATCACTGATTTTAACCTTTATTACTAATACATGCATTCAATGGTATAAATTTATCTCTAAGCACAGCTTTTCCTGCATGTCACAAATATTGATAAGATGTATTTTCACTTTTAGTGAGTTCAAAATATTTTTAAATTCTCTTCAGACTTCTTAATGACTCACATACTATATAGAAGAGTACTGATTAACCTCCAATTATCTGGAGATTTTTGAGGTCTCTTTATTTTACTGATTTTTATTTTTAATTCTTCATTATCTGGGAACATATTTGTATGAAAAATATTTTTTTCAAAAAATAGTTAAAATTTGTTTTGTGGCATAGAATATAGTCTGCTTTTATAAATTTTCCATATAAGCTTGAAAAAGTATGTGTTTTGCTACCTGTAAATGGTATATTCTATAAAAGTCTATTATAACAATAGTACTGTTCAGTCCAACTATGTTTTTAAACAACTGCTACCTGCTTCAACTATCAGTTTTTGAAAAAATGCCATTGTAGGCTACAATTATAATAATGTATATTTCTCCTTTCAGTTCTACCATTGTTTTTGCCACACATATAGTAACATGCTGTTGTTAGATTGTTTAATATTGCTATGTCTTCTTTAAGATTCTACTGGTTCATCTTACTTAATTCCTCACTTAATCATTATTTAATTCCCCTCCTTAGCTTTGGTAATTCTCCTTGCTCTAAGTTCTCTTTGTCTGTAATTAATATATCTCCTCTAGCTACCTTGATTAATGGTAGCAAAGTATATTTTTTCCATCCCTTTACTTTAAACCTATAGGAGTCTTCATTTAAAATGGGTTTCTTGTAGAAGTTAGAGTTGGGTCTTTTATATTCCCTAGATAATATGTCTTTTTGTTGCTATATTTATGCCATTCAAATATAAAGTTATTGATATAACTGAATTAACATACAACATGTTTGTAACTTTTCTCTGTTTATTGCTTTGGTTCTTTGTTCCCCTCCCCCACTTTTTAAAACTTCCTTCGTTTACATTAAGCATTTGAGTAAGCCCATTACATCCTGCTCTTATTGTATCAATTATCTTTTGAAAACAATTAGTGTTTGTTTTAGTTTCCATTATGCGTTTTTAAAAATCTGTATGCTTTTTCAGATAGCACTGTGCTGCTTCTTCATGTGTAGTGCAGGTACCTTTTAACAGAATGTTCCCAATTCCTCCCTCCCATCTCTTATGACATTACTATGATTTATTTTACTTATCCATAATCTTTAGTCACCCCACATATTGTTAGTACTATTATTTTAAACAAAGAGTTAAGTTGACAAGAATGAGAAAAGCAAGATAGTTTATTTACTTTCGTTTATTCTTTCATTGACATTCTCCTTGTGTGGATCTGAGCTTCAGACTTATGTAATTTTTCTAATCCCTGTAGGAATTCCTACATTTCTTGCAGTGGAGAGTTCCTGGCAAGGCATTGTCTACTATTGTTTGCCGTATTAAGTGTTTATTCCTCTACTTTAGAAGGACAGTTTTATGGGACATAGGCTTCTGTTGGTGTCGTTTTTGTTTTCAGCAATTGACATGATTCACTTTTCTCTCCTCTTGTTTTCTTGGGTTCTAAGGAGACCCAGTAGTCTCAGGACTGCACTCCCTGTTCTCCTGCTGCGTGTCCACCCCCACTACGGTCAGGGTTCCATACTGCAGTCAGGTTCTGCCAGCATCCTGAAAACCTTCCAGAGGCTTCCCAGCATAGAAACGATGAGTGCAAAGTCATTATCTGGGCTTCAATAACTCCAATATTCAAAATTCATCTAGTTCCTCTACCCTCTAACCCAGCATGTGCCAGCCCCCACTCCCCCACTTGTGCTGGGGCTCACACTCACCTTAAGGCCTTTGTCCTTGTTGTCTTCTTTTCCTGCATTTTTCTCCCCTTATCTCTTCATGGTTTAGATTCTTGTCATTCAGACCTTAGATTAAAAGCCTCCTTACTGCAGCCGTGGTGGCTCACCCCTGTAATCCCAGCATTTTGGGAGGCCAAGATGGGCAGATCTCTTCAGGCCAGGAGTTTGAAATCAGCCTGTCCAACGGGGTGAAACCCCATCTCTACTAAAAATACAAAAATTAGCCAGGCGTGGTGGCGTACGTCTATAATTCCAGCTACTCGGGAGGCTGAGGCAGGAAAATTGCTTGAACTGGGAGGCGGAGTTTACAGTGAGCCAAGATGATGTCACTGCACTCCAGCCTGGGCAAGAGAGAGACTGTCTCAACAAATAAACAAACAAATAATTCTCCTTATCACAGAAACCTTCTCTGGTAAGTCACATAATAGAAGCCGTTTGCCATTTTGGGCTGCCCAGCACCACACAAACATTCTTATATAAGGGAACATTCCAAGACAATTGGGAAATAAGTCCTTGTCTAGAACAACAAAAATGAATGGAAGGAATATAAATTCCCCCATTAAGTTCTCTACAAAATAGAATGTTAACAAAGTAACAAAGTTTAGCTGAACCTAATACTCCCAGTAATGAACTTTAATCCTAAGAAATAAGAGTGAAATGTCAGTATAAGATTATGTTCTGTGACAGAATGGCCAAGACATTGTGTCTGGAATTGGTTCCTTCCGGTGGGTTCTTGGTCTTGCTGACTTCAAGAATGAAGCTGCAGACCCTCGCGGTGAGTGTTACAGTTCTTAAAGATGGTGTGTCTGGAGTTTGTTCCTGCATATGTTCAGATGTGTCTGGACTTTCTTCCTTCTGTTGGGTTCATGGTCTTGCTGACTTCAGGAGTGAAGCCACAGACCTTCGCAGTGAGTGTTGCAGCTCTTAAAGGTGGCGCGTCCAGAGTTGTTTGTTCCTCCTGGTGGGTTTGTGGTCTTGCTGGCTTCATGAGTGAAGGTGCAGACCTTCGCAGTGAGTGTTACAGCTCTTAAATGTGGTGCATCCGGAGTTGTTCATTCCTCCTGGGGGGTTCGTGGTCTTGCTGGCTTCAGGATTGATGCTGCAGACCTTCGCGGTGAGTGTTAAAGCTCATAAAGGTAGTGCAGACCCAAAGAGTGACCAGCAGCAAGATTTATTACAAAGAGCAAAAGAACAAAGCTTCCACACCATAGAAGAGAACACCAGGGGTTGCTACAGGGGGAGCTGGTGGCCAGCTTTTATTCCCTTATTTGGCCCCACCCACATCCTGCTCATTGGTCCATTTTACAGAGTGCTGATTGGTCCATTTTACAGAGTGCTCATTGGTTCATATTTACAGACTACTGACTGGTGAATTTACAAACTTTAGCTAGACACAGAGTGCTGATTGGTGCATTTACAATCCTTTAGCTAGACAGAAAAGTTCCCCAAGTCCCCACCTGACCCAGAAGCCCAGCCGGCTTCACCTCTCAACATCAGTGCCACAGTATAAATGTCCAGGTGTCAGCCCTGGTAGAAACATCCCAAGCAAGGCGTTGTTTAAAAATCACATAATTTTTGGTTTTTTGGAGACACCCTTGCTCCTATCAGAGTGTGTTTCGATAGACATTGCTTCAATTTTATGAGCTAATACTTTTGCGATATAGTCTATGTAAATTAAAAATTGTCATCTATGTATAATACTACATAGGAAATAATACTAAATAGAAAACAGCAAGATATTACTACAACCTTATTAGAATGGCTACAATTCAAAAAATCAAGCATACCAAATGCTGGTGAAGATGCAGAGCAGCAGAAACTCATTCACTGCAGCTAGAAATGCAAAATGGCACAGCCACTGTGGAAGGCAGTTTGACAGTTTGCTACCAAGTTACATATTATCTTAGCATACAATGCCACGTGCCCACTCATAAGTATTTATCCAAGATAAATACAAACATGTCCACACCAAAACATACACAGGAATGTTTGTAGCAGCTTTATTCATAACCAACAGAAACTGAAACCAAGAAAGATGCCCTTCAACATATGAATGAAAAAGCAAACTGTGGTGAAATGAAATACTATTTTGTAATAAAAAGAACACAGACTACATGACCCTATATTTAGAAATCCCTAAAGAGTCCATAAAGCAAAGTTAGAACTAATAAATTTAGCAAAGTTGGCTGATTGAAAATTGACACATAAAAATCAGTTGGATTTCTATACACTAACAATAAACTACCTAAAAACATTAAAAGAAATTTTATTTAAAAGAACATAAAAATAAAATATTTAGGATTAAACTTAATGAAGAAGGCAAAATATTTTTACATAGAAAACTCAAAAATATTTCTGAAATTAAAGAAAGTACAAGTAAATGGGAAGACATCCTATATTCATGGACTGGGAGACAATTTTTATTAATACATCAGAACTACCCATTGTAATTTACAGAGTTGGTGTGATCTCTCAAAATTGTGATGGTGTTTTTCTGAGAAATAGAAAACTCTATTCTAAAATTCATATGGAATTGCAAGAGACACCAAAGAGCAAAAGTTATATTGAAAACCAGGAACAAAATCAGAGGCATTACACTTCCTGATTCCAAAACTTATTACAAATCTACAGCCAAAACAATGTGGTAGTGATATAAAGACAGGCGCCACATTGTAGATGTGATGAAGAGAATAGTTAGCTCAGTCAACGATTTTAAATAAGATTTTAAAGACCATTCAATTAGGAAATATAGTCTTTTCAACAAATGGTATTGGGAAAACTGGATATCTATATGTGAAAAAATTAAACTGGGCCATTGCATCATACTATATAAAAATTAACTCAAAATGGATGATTAAAGATCTAATAAGACCTAAAAAAATACTAAACTCATACAAGAAAACATAGAAAAGCTTCATACCGTCAGATTAGGCAAGGAATTTTTGGATGGAACACCAAATCACAGGCAACAACTGAACAGATAGATAAATTGTACTAAATCAAAATGAAAAACTTCCGTGCACCAAAGGACACAGTCAAGAGAGTGAAAAAGGCAACCTATGGAATGGTATAAAATACTTGTAAATCATATATCTGATAAGAAGTTAATATTCAGAATATATAAAGAACTCCTACATTTCACAAAAACAACAACAACAAAAAAATTACCCAATTAAAAACTGTCTAAAAGACTTGAATGGACATTTCTCCAAAAAATATACACAAATGGCCAACAAAACATATGAAAAAATGCTGAACACACTAATCATTAGGGAAATTCAAATCAAAACCACAAAGTGATATTCTCACACCAGTTAGGAATGCCACTATTAAAAACAAAATCAAAACAGAAAACAAGTGTTGGCAGGTGATATGGTTAGGCTTTGTGTCCCCAACCTAATCTCATCTTGAATTGTAATCCCTATGTTCCCCAAGTGTCAAGGGAGAAACCAGGTGGAAGTAACTGAATTATGGGGGTGGTTTTCCCCATGCTCTGCTCATGATAGTGAGTGAGTTCTCAGGAGATCTAATGATTTTATAAAGGGCTCTTTCCATTTCACTTGGCACTTCTCCTTCCTGCTGCCTTATGAAGAAGATGCCTTGCTTTCCCTTCACCTTCTGCTGTAACTGTAAGATTCCTGAGGGCTCTCTAGCCATGCTGCACTGTGAGTCAATTAAACCTCTTTCCCTTAAAAATCACCCAGTCTCAGATATATCTTTATAGCAGTGTGAAAATTGACTGATACAACAAAGATGTGGAGGAATTAGAACTCCTGTGCACTATTGGTGGAAATGTAAAATGGTATAGCCATTATGAAGAGCAATATGATGGTTCCTCAAAAAGTTAAAGACATAGCTACCATATGATCCAGAGTGTCTCCTCTGGGTTTATATTCAAAAGAATTGACAGCAGTTGTGAAGAGATGCTTGCAATCCCACGTTCGTGGAAGCATTTTTCACAATAACCAAGAAGTGGAGGCAATCCCAATGTTCATTAACAGATGAATGGATAAACAAAATGTGATATATACTTGCAATGGAATATTATTCTTCCCCTAAATAGAAGGAAATCCTCTTACATGATACAACATGGATAAACCCTGATGACATTATGTTGAGTTAAATAAGCCAGTCACAAAACAATAAATCCTGTATGACACCACTTATATGGGGTACCTAGAGTAATAAAACTCATAGAAGCAGAAAACAGACTGGTGTTTTCCAGAGCCTGGGGGAAGAAGGGAGCAGAGGGTTACTGTTTTAGGGGTAGTTTTAGTTTTTAGTTTTTTTTTTCTTTTAGTTTTAATTTTTAGTTTTTTTTTTTCTTTTCCCCACTGGCTCCAGCAACAGGTCCATGGAGTCTAGAGTTTCAGGCTTTAGAGTTGAAAACATTGTGAATGTTTGTTGCACAACAATTTGAATATACTTAAAACTGCTGCACACTTAAAAATGATTAAGATGGAAGAAAACCTAGGCAATACCATTCAGGACATAGGCATGGGCAAGGACTTCATGTCTAAAACACCAAAAGCAATGGCAACAAAAGCCAAAATTGACAAATTGGATCTAATTAAACTAAAGAGCTTCTGCATAGCAAAAGAAACCACCATCAGCGTGAACAGGCAACCTATAGAATGGGAGAAAATTTTTGCAACCTACTCATCTGACAAAGGGCTAATATCCGGAATCTACAATGAACTCAAACAAATTTACAATAAAAAAAACAAACAACCTCATCAAAAAGTGGGCAAAGGATATGAACAGACACTTCTCAAAAGAAGACATTTATGCAGCCAAAAGACACATGAAAAAATGCTCATCATCACTGGCCATCAGAGAAATGCAAATCAAAACCACAATGAGAAACTATCTCACACCAGTTAGAATGGTGATCATTCAAAAGTCAGGAAAACAACAGGTACTGGAGAGGATGTGGAGAAATAAGAACACTTTTACACTCTTGGTGGGACGGTAAACTAGTTCAACCATTGTGGAAGTCATGTGGTGATTCCTCAGGGATCTAGAACTAGAAATACCATTTGACCCAGCCATCCCATTACTGGGTGTATACCCAAAGGATTATAAATGATGCTGCTATAAAGACACATGCGCACGTATGTTTATTGTGGCACTATTCACAATAGCAAAGACTTGGAACTAACCCAAATGTCCAACACTCATAGACTGGATTAAGAAAATGTGGCACGTATGCACCATGGAATACTATGCAGCCATAAAAAAGGATGAGTTCATGTCCTTTGTAGGGACATGGATGAAGCTAGAAACCATCATTCTCAGCAAACTATCGCAAGGACAAAAAACCAAACACCGCATGTTCTCACTCATAGATGGGAATTGAACAATGAGAACACCTGGACACAGGAAGGGGAACATCACACACCGGGGACTGTTGTGGGGTTGGGGGAGGGGGGAGGGACAGCATTAGGAGATATACCTAATGCTAAATGATGAGTTAATGGGTGCAGCACGCCAACATGGCACATGTATACATATGTAACAAACCTGCACGTTGTGCACATGTACCCTAAAACTTAAAGTATAACGATAATAATAATAATTTAAAGAGCATGCAGTGGCAAAAAAAGAAAAAAAAAGATTAAAATGGTACATTTTATATGTAGTTTGTCACAATTAAAATTTTTAAAAAATCATGACAAATCACATAAAAATTCAGATATGTGGCTCTTCATTTAAAAATCAGAAGTTAAACTGTGGACCTCCACTGTTTCTCAGATATTTCACAGATTCCAGTTATCCTCCTCCTTGTCCATTTGCCTACCTGACTTCTGTAGATTCCTGAATGGCAATGCTGAAATGGCCAAATGCCAGAGTCAGACGCCATTTCCCTGTGTTCCTTCGCATGCTATATAGTAGATCCCAGTAAAATTCAACCATATCATAAGCATCTCTTTACCGGCATCCCAGTAAAACCTAGAGGCAATGGTGACAATAATGCTGTCTTTCACACCATGGTTTGTGCTCCTAGAGTAATGCCTGGTAAACACAAGATAACTAAAAAGTTTGCTGAATAGAAAGATTTCCAAAAAAAATCATTTTAGAAGTTTGGAAAATCCCAGGATGGAAAGAAAATGTGACAACATAATGTAAATGCATTGCAAAGAAGGTGCTGACTTTGGAAATGAGGAAAAGTTGTAGATTAAAGGCAAATAAACTACATAAATACTATACGGTAGTCCCCTCCTTACCCATGGTCAACAATGGTACAAAAATGTGAAGTGGAAAATTTCAGAAATAAACAAGTCATAAGTTTTACATTGTGCACTGCTCTGAGTAGCATGACTGGAGCACTGCTTCAGTCCCCCATGGACTTGAATTATCCCTCTGTCCAGCATATCCAGATTGTATACACTACCCACCCATTAGACACTTAGTAGCCATCTTCATTATCAAATTGACTGTCAGAGTATCTCAGTGCTGTTTTCAAGTCACCCTAATTTTACTTAATTATGGTTCCAAAGTGCAGGAGTAATGATGCTGGCATATTATTATAATTGTTCCATTTTTATTACTATTAGTTGCTGTTAATATCTTACTGTGCCTAGTATATCAATTAAACTTATTCATAGTTATGTATGTACAGGAAAAACATGGTATATATAGGGTTTTGTACTATCTGGTGATTTCAGGAATTACCTGAGTGTCTTGGAACATATACCCTTTGAATAATGGAGGACTACTCTACTCAGCTGATAAAGTCGTTTTTCATGGATTATGGGTTAAAAATTTCTGAAACTGCTATACATTTACACTGTATTGGAACTATTAAAACATACTGGATGGCAGAGCTAGGTTTCTCACTGTTGGAGTGGGAGGTTACAGATAAGCAAGGGGAAAAGATTAGAATGGTCTGGGTGGTAATGGATAGGATACAGTTGGGAGATGTCATTATGAGCTCCTGTTTTGCCTAAATTAGATATAAGTCATTGCACATAGAAACATTTATACACTTACGTAAATAAACAGGTTTATAAACCTACTAGATTTTTCTTGCTCTCCCAGCTGGAGGGCTTAGAAGGTACTGTCACTCCAGTGGAAATGAGCACACCTAGTACCTAGATCTTGGTATCTAATACTTTTCTCCAGTAAAGAGAAATGGATGATTCAAGGACTGGGGCAGGACATATACAAAATGAGCCTGTGAGACACACACACACACACACACACACACACACACACGGAGATAAACATACACACACAGTATTAATAGAGCATGTCAAAGGAGCAAAGGAGCCAACTGAAAGAGCCCCCAATGGCCAAAGCTGAAACCATTTGAACAACAAAATAAATCAGGTAATATTGGATTTTAATTCATTATATGAAATACATATCTATGAGTCCTCAGTAACATAGATGATTGAATAATTAAACTGGGGAAGAATAGAAAAATCTGTGCAGAACAATTTCAAATAATTCATGCAGATAGGCTGTACTCATGGAGGTGAAGTATAACTTGCCACTTCTTAAGTATGGGCTGTCCATACTGAGTTCCTTATGAAGAATTCAGTATGAAAAGGAGGGGTGGGGAGAGGAAATTTAGCGTATAGAAACCTGACAACACGGCCTCAGCAAGTTTATCAAGGATAATATCCACAACGAGAGTCCTATCAATAGCATGTACACCTGATGTGATATGAGGAAAATGACACTTTACTTCTGTGGTGCCCATCCCCAGATCACATATACCTAGTCTAATTATGAGAAAAAAAAAATCAGAAAAAATACAATTCAGGAATATACTACAAAATACCTGACCAGTACCTCTCAAACAGTTAAGGTCTTCAAAAACAAGAAAATCTGGAGAAATTGTCAAGCCGAAAGGAGCCTAAATAGACAGAACAACTAAATATAATGTGATATCCTGGATGAGATCCTGGAACTAGAATGAAATAGAATGAAGACATTAGGGGAAAAACTAAGGAAATCTGAATGAACTATGGACTTTGGTTAGTAAGAACACATGGATACTGACTCATTAACTGTGGCAAATGTACCATAGTAATGAAGGATGTTCATATAGGAAACTGGATGTGGGGTACATGGGAACTCTCTGTGCTGTCTTCTCAAGTTTCTGTATATCTAAAACTGTTTTAACACAACCGTTCTATATTTACAAACAATACATTTGTATTTACAATGATCTCATTTTTTTCCTTTTTTGTTTACTTTTATTTATTTTTCTCCCTCCCCTCTCTGGAATGTCAGCTCTTTGAGAGTGAAAGTTATTTCTCTTTTATTCAAAGTGTTGTGTATTGATATAATGCTAATGGGCAATACATATACGGGTACAATGAATGAAATACTGAAATACCCTCTCTGCTGTAATCTAGATGCCCCATTAATTTCAGAAAGAGCTCTCCTCCTCTCCTGTAGATTTTGCTTCCTTCTTCTTTTCTGTTTTCAAATAATCCTCTCTACTTTCATATTCATCTGGCATATCAGCTCTTCTACCAGCTTCAGGAAGGAACCTCCAGACAGCAGCCCTTGGTTTACCTATGTTTGTACACAATTTGGATTTCAACCTATTTTGAAAATATTCCTTTAAAAATTATTTGGACTTGAAGTCATCTCTAATATATTTCTATACTTGATGCTTTAGGATTAATCTTGTATTATTTTTAATGACAGGTTTTTTGATTCCAACATATCTACTCATGCATAGTACCAATTGTAGATTTCTGAATAAGCAATACAATTTGATAAGCTAGAATTAAAGTTCCTTCTTGTTTCCAAAATTCCCAGTTTATTATCAATCGTTTCACTCTGCTAACCACTGAAGCCACTTCCTAATCAGTAGTTTTTGTTTTTCAATTCTAGCACTTCTGGGATAACTCCTCTTTTGCTATAAGTTGTAAACTATATCCATTGAACATATATTTTCAAATATGCTTTCCTTCTCTTTCTCTGAGTAAAGTAGTGCATGTGTGTGGCTGAAACTATCTTTGTTTTTCTTAGGGATTCATCTTATTCCAGACAGCTATGTTATTTAAATGTTCGGTGTGTTCTGGAGTTTGTACTATGGTCCTTGAAATGAGAAAGCAAATGGGTACATATGGTCAGGTACTTTTAAGTCTATTTCACTGGAGTGCCATATATTTATTGAATAATTTTGTTGAATAAAATATTTCTCTTATAGGAATACATAGACATCCCATAATAAAACATTTCATATGAAATTCCTCTTATTTTAATTAATCTAATACTTTTTCTAGTAACAAAAGCTAATATTTATTAAGTAAATACAAACTTCCAAGCTCCTCTCTAAGTAGTAAAACACATAATCTTTATAAAACTGCTAGATAGATATGATTATTACTATTATTTCATAGATGAGAAAGGTGTAATGTGGAGAGATTAAATCAATTGCCCAGGGATATACAGCTGTCAAACTATGGAAATAGAATTAAAACTAATAGAATCTAGCTCCCAAGCCCAAATTTTAACAAGTACATGCCATTTGAAGAAAGTAGTTTGGGGATGATTTTGTGACAATAATCTTTCTTCTGAGAATATAATTGGAATTAAAACACTTGGCTTTTTTTTTTCTTCAAGAATTTAATAGGGCTTGGGCATTGAGGGACTGTTGTAATTATCCAGCTTTCTGCCAAGAATTTGAATCTCATCTGATGCCAAGTGTCTGACTGTTTTTAAGCGTTCCAAATCTGTGGTGTGTAGTGTGTTAACAGAAACATGCTTTCTTTCCTACAGAATTTGAAATTAATTTTCTTAGTGCCTGTCTTCTGCTTACTTCCCCAATGGGGAATATTCTTGGCTTCTTTCTTTTCCCATTGACACTTCGCTCCACATTCTTAATGCCTTTGATGCCTCATTTAGCTCCTCACCTACACAGAATTTGATTTCACAGGGCCTGAGACTTGTCTAATCCCAGCTTTATTCTAAATCTGCCTGAGAGCCCTTCCTCTGCACTCACTGTGGGGTCTAGCCTTTGGTCTAACACATGGTGGACCCTGGGCCCCTGTGCCATCCTCCTCTTCAGCTGTCCCCCATGTCGGTGGTGGTGGGTTTCTACCGTTTCATGTTGCCTCACATTTCCCTGTTGAGGTTTTCCAAGACATCTCATGTTAAATTACCATTTGAAAAACCTGAATTGTTTTCTATTGACTAGATCCTGACAATTACAAACGTTTGTCAATATTTCAAGTTTTCCTGGGCCCTTAATGAATGTTGCTGTATTTCTCCTTGCAGAGGTTCAGTAAATGTTAGTTGATTAGGATAATAAGTTGGATAAGAAAAGATACAAAAATAGACACAATATCAACTGTGGAGACTTTAAAATAGTGAGACCTTGTCTAACTGAGGATAGAGCACCTCTGGCTAGAATTATATGTCAAACATCTTGAAATATAATACTTACAATTATAAAATAAAAATGTTAAATCGTAAGTTTTAACATCTCAAAGCCTTTGCTGTAACAATCTTTAGTAAGTCACTCTCCTCCCACCTTCTTGCTTTCACCCCACCCGAATTTTAATTCGCTCTGATCGTGGAGCTTAAAATTAGTGATGGGTATGGTCATCATCTTTTTCTTTTTTGAGATGTTTTCCAACATGAACAAATTTAATGTGAGGACCAGCCTGTAATCAGGTGTGTGTAGTCTCTTTCGGAATGAATGGGGCATTGTCATTCAATGACTTGAGATATCTCAAAAGTATACAGGGAGAAATATGTGTAAGGCCACTGCAATGGCTGGAGTTATAATGCTTGGTTTATTTAAATTTATTTTCTGTTTAGCTGGAGGGCTGCTTAGGCTAATTAACAAGCTCCTGACATGTAGCATCACACAATCCAAGGAAGTAAATGGAAACAAATTGCTAATTAGTGCTGAAATAATTAGAGAAGTATCGTCTTTTGGCATGAAAACGTTAACAACATAAAAAAGTCCACCACACATTAGTAATCTTTGAAGTGTTTCTTTCACAGTGACTCAATGTTGAAGGTTTGGTCAAAGAGGGTTTTGTATTCTTTACAAGATTATATTTGGATGATCAGATATAAACTATATTGCATGATTTAATAATAAATTAGGAAAATATTTTGACTTTCACAATAGAAATCAGCCTATATTTAACAATGTTAAGTATTTCACTGAAAGAATTACAGGTTGTGAAAACGAAAGAATGAACAGTTGTTTTTATTGGGATGTAGCTCAAATGGAAGACTCAAAACTATAATTACCACACTATTTTCATTAAAAACAATCATTGAATATTCAGTATACACATAGTATCCTCTTGTATATAAAAAGTATTACTAAAAGTTGTTTCTTCCCATAAATAACTTTATCATTTAAGGTGGCAGCACCCACAAAACAAGGCAGTAATAGTTTGAAGGCACAGCTGATAAACATACTGCACAGGCCGGGCGCGGTGGCTCACACCTGTAATCCCAGCATTTTGAGAAGCCCAGGCGGGTGGATCATGAGGTCAGGAGATCGAGACCATCCTAGCCAACATGGTGAAATCTCGTCTCTATTAAAAATACAAAAATTAACCGGGTGTGGTGGTGGGCACCTATAATCCCAGCTACTCGGGAGGCTGAGGCGGGAGAATTGCTTGAACCCGGGAGACGGAGGTTGTAGTGAGCGGAGATCATGCCACTGCACTCCAGCATGGGCGACAGAGTGAGACTCCATCTCAACAACAACAACAACAACAACAAAACATACAGTATAAAGTATTATTAGATTCTACAATGGACAATGTGTAACATTTGCTTTATTTGGGGATTTTTATACTATCTCCCTATAATTGTGCTCTGTATATTCAAGGAATGTGAAGATTTTATGTTTAGTGAGTAGCAAATAATTATCACCACAGCAAGCGAAATTTAAAAACTTAACTGTTCTATGTTAAGAAAAGCACTGAGATTGCATTTTAAGGACAAGAGGACTGCACTTTGGATTCCTATTACTCTAGATGTCATGAAATAAATCACATTGATTTCAGATACTTTTCCTCATCAATAATTGGAATAAAGTTATGTACTTCTACTTATATCAAGGAATGTTTTGATGATTGGTGTGAAAAATATCTATGAAATCCTTTTACGTCTCTTTCATTAATCAATATCAAAAAGAACAATGCTTCATTGCTCTTAATGGCTTCCCTTAATGTGTAATGTTTTTTGTTACTAATCAGTTTTGTGATTTCTGCAGAGTCATGGAAGTGAGATGGTCAATCCCAGCAGTGAATGGAAACTGTTCTGGTCCTGGATTTTCAGCCCTGCATGCAACATGTTATGGACATATTTATTCAGTCCACAGTTTATGAAGTGAACACAGGAACAGAATAAGCAGAGCTGTAGCCATTTCCCAGTCCAGCGATCTGACAAATTGCTGCCCCAATCAATCTGTCAAGATGTGTCTGTCATGCCTCCTCTTTCCTCCCACTAAGTTGTAGTTGTGGACTAGCTCTGTCTGGAGGCTCTGCTGCCCCAGGTTGCTATGGAGACCACAGTGATAGGAGATATGAAAGTAAAAGCTGCTCTTTTTCCTCCTCTTCTTACTAACAAACATGAACTGCTATCCTACTCCAGACTCCAAATATAACTGAGGCAGGTAGGGTGAGAATGATGGGACTTCAAAGGCATGTGGGGCTTCCTTTCTAATCCTCCACATGGGCAGGAAGCCCAGCTTCCCCATCCCCACCTACTTACCATCTGCTTTGAAAAGGAAATGTTTGTGAGAATTACCCTCAGTAGTTTTTGTAACACTGTCTCATTTGAAAGTATTACATGTGAGTTCTCACACTCTCATTGTGAGTTCGCAAACTCCCAATGAGCACTCATTCCTCTAAAATCTCTAACAGAACATAACCCATTTCAATCTTACAGATTATAAAATCAGCAATCATTTACTTCAATTCATTTAGAGAGTAGAGAGACAGAGCTTGAATTCCCTGTTTCTACACCATTGCTGAGGACACGTAGTTGCAAGGATTCTAGGCAAGTGGCCTCTGAAAAATGCAATTATGAAACATGAGGGGGCTAATACTTTGGCTCCAAACTATGCCTAATATATGGCCATTGATATGTGTACTCCTTACCTGGAGGTTTCTTTGCATTGAGATAATGATGCATTTAGTTTGGAGGAGAGTTGGTATGATGCTGACATCTAAGCCTGAAGCTCAGAGCATGAACACAAGAAATTTCCCAAAGATGTTTTATTTATTGATTTTTCTTATCATTCAGATACCAGGTGATGGGAATGCCCTTTGGGACTCTCTTGGAAAAGAAGCAAGGCTTGAAGTGGAATAGTAGATTAGAAAGAGGTCTGAGATAAAATAGAAAGGTGACAATATTATAATTTTAAGGGTTATTTTTAGATATTCGCACTAATTTTCATATAAGTAAAATGGGGGCATAAATTACTTCCAACTACGTATTAAATATTGAACAGACTCATAAAGTACATGCATCTTGTACAATTTGATAAATATCTTAATGGTTTTTATAGTTATCCTATGTCTGGCATTTTTGTGCATAGCAGACCTCTCTGAAGGCTTAAATTTAAAGTAATCATGAAGTGATAGAATGGATCTATGTATTTTTTTTCATGTATTAAGCAACATATAAGGCAGACAGTTTTCTCCCTACTCATTTAATACATTATATTTGGGATATACACATCTATTTTTAAGTGTTTAAAATTACTGGACTCTCAAAGAAACCACTGTTTTCTCATGGCGGTACAGCTGTGTTTCTCCCTATGCAGGCTTCAGTCATCATGAAAGTGCTAGCACAGCTCACTCCGTGGTGGCCCCAACAATGCTGCTAATGGTATCAGGGTATTTACACTGTACTCAGTGTATATCAAAGGGGATGGCATTTAAAATTCAGAATAGCATGTTCAAATGACTCACGCAATGGACTGAAATGACGGTATATGGCAGGGAACAGTGTAAGCAATTCTACAATATTTACTTCTTAGTTCCATGTTGTGTAAACATTTTGTGATAATGTGCATAAACAAATATTTAGCAACTGTATTCTGCAGCTGCAAATCTAATGTGGGTGTGATAGGGGTTAGCTTTGTTTTTCAGATCTTGATAATTCTTTATGCTTGAAATAACCTATACAAAATTCTATTAAAATAAGGATAAGTGCTATGAATTATTTCTTTTTCTTCACAAATTCTATTTAAATATGGTACATAGGTTTCAAGCTAAACATTTATATAGCTGTGGTTTTACTATTATGAATTTAGAGTGAATATGTGTATAAGTTATTTCCATCTAATGTGGTTATATCAAATACGTATATATGTATGAGGCTTTAAGTAAACACTCTGGATTTTCTTTCTTTCTTTTCTCTCTTTCTTTCTGTCTTTCTTTCTTCTTTCTTTCCTTCTTTCTTTCTTTTTTTTTTTTTTTATGGAGTTTCCACTCTTGTCGCCCAGGCTGGAGAGCAATGGCACAATCTCAGCTCACTGCAACCTCCGCCTCCCAGGTTCAAGCGCGTCTCCTGCCTCAACCTCCCAAGTAGCTGGGATTACAGGTATGTGCCACCATTCCTGGCTAATTTTTTGTATTTAGTAGAGACAGGTTTTCACCTTGTTGGTCAGGCTGGTCTCAAACTCATGACCTCAGATGATCTACCCATCTTGGCCTCCCAAAGCGCTGGGATTACAGGCGTGAGCCTCCATGCCCAGCCTGGATTTTCTTGATATAGACATGTTCTCTACTTCAGTATTCTGCCTGTATAAGAAATATGCTGGGCCCAGCACAGTGGTTCAGGCCTGTAATCCTAGCACTTTGGGAGGCTGAGGCTGGTGGATCATGCGAGGTCAGGAGTTCGAGACCAGCCTGTCCAAGAGGAAGAAACCCCATCTCTACTAAAAATACAAAATTAGCCACATGTGGTGGTGCCTGCCTGCAATCCCAGCGACTTGGGAGGCTGAGACAGGAGAATCGCTTGAACCCAGGAAGGGGAGGCTGCAGTGAGCCGAGATCGCGCTGTCACACTCCAACCTGGGCAATGAGAGAGACTCTGTCTCAAAAAAAAAAAAAAGAAAGAAAGAAAGAAAAAGAAAAGAAAAAGAAAGAAATATGCTATAACCTTTCAGTCTGTAAAATATGTCTTTTCTTCCCATCTGCAAGATTTGAACTGAGTACACTTAATTTCATGTGCAATGATTGCATTTTATAGGTATACTCTCTGTCATTGAAGGAAGGTGGAGGGACATTCAACATGGGTCTGAATTAAGTATTTTGGGGCCTCAGTAAACATGTGATTACATTTGATTTGATAATGGAAACTTTGCTCATTTGAGGAAGTCACTGGTAGTCTCTGAGATATGACCAAAGGGGCACTGTAGAAACTTGTGGAAAAACTGCTGGGACCATCAGGTTGTATGTGCAGGGTTGCCCAGGTTTTGTTGGTTTCCTTGTTTGTTGTATCACACTAAGCAATGAGACAACTGTACCACATTTCAGTGATGTCAGTATTATTAGCACAGAAGCTAAAAAAACACTTTGACTCCTTTTATGCAGACTAGATTTGGGCCTGGGTTTTTTACATAATGCTATTTACTTTTAAAAACTTTTCTTATGCCTTTTTTTTCCTTTTAATTGGTTGTAAACATTTGTCTTCCCACCAGCTTAGAAGTCTCTAGAACTAAAGGGCTTTATCAACTTCATTTCTTCATTGCTTATTCTGTGTTACTTCATATGGTGTTTTGAATGTGATAGATATTTGATATATGTTTGCTGAGTTAATTTAAACTCTGCTTCTGGATCTCAAAATAAAATATACACAAGTAAGTAACTTAAACAAATGGAGTCTTATCAATGTGGAAAGAAGCTACTTAGTCCATTCTATCTTGTTTTCTGTATCTAGGTAGAGTCTTCCTTCTCAGAACTAGGGCTGTGAAGTGATGCTGTGCAGCTGGGCTCTATAGATAAAGATGCATGAAGAAGTTGATAGATGATGATCATCCTGAAATTGCTATGAAAGTAAAATAGGTTTTTTTAAGAAATTCTGCAAGATTTGACACTGACTATTTTAAGAAAATGGCACAGTGGAAAAAATGGAGAACTCATGTTTACACGTAGTTTTATTTGTCAGTCTGCCATATATTAGGTGCTATGTTTGAGCAAGTTACTCAGTTTTTCAATGTTTCCAAAGAGTCTAGCATGCCCTTTACCTAAGTATCTGTATGGCAAATATGCTTACCTCCTTCTGTCCTTTGGTCGGAAATCCTATCAATGGGTCCTACCTTCACTGATCTATTTAAAATAACTCTCCACACAGCTCTGTTCTTGCTTGTCTGCTCTCCCTGCCATTGTCCTTGCCTATGAGCACCTCTCAACGTCTCCCTTTCTGGGCTTGCATATTGTTTACTTTGTGCTCACCTAAAGTCTATCTTCCATCATCTGTTCTTGCCCTTTGAAAATGAACGCTAGGCAATGACCATGATGACAGCAAGCCATGTTATTGACAGACGGGTTCCAAGAGCCCAGCATGACACTTGGCCCATAAAAAGTATTCACTAAATGGTCATTAATAAATAAACGTAATGAAGTCTTTTTTATTATACTTTAAGTTCTGGGATAAATGTGCAGAACGTGCAGGTTTGCTACATAGGTTTGCTGCACGTGCCATGGTGGTTTGCTGCACCCATTAACCCATCATCTACATTAGGTATTTCTTCTAATGCTATCCCTCCCATAGCCCCCCACCCCACAACAGGCCCCAGTGTGTGATGTTCCCCTCCCTGTGTCCCTGTGTTCTCATTGTTCAACTCTCATTTTTGAGTGAGAACATGTGGTGTTTGGTTTTCTGTTCCTGTGTTAGCTTGCTGAAAATGATGGATTCCAGCTTCATCCATGTCCCTGCAAAGGATATGAACTCATCCTTTTTCATGACTGCATAGTATTCCATGGTGTATATGTGCCACATTTTCTTTATCCAGTGTATCATTGATGGACATTTGGGTTGGCTCTGTCTTCGCTGTCGTGAACAGTGCTGCAATAAACATACATGCGCATGTGTCTTTACAATAGAATGATTTATAATCCTTTGGGTATATACCCAGTAATGGGATTGCTGGGTCAAATGATATTTCTGGTTCTAGATCCTTGAGGAATCGCCACACTGTCTTCCACAATGATTGAAGTAATTTACACTCCCACCAACAGTGTGAAAGTGTTCCTATTTCTCCACATCCTCTCCAGCATCTTCTGTTTCCTGACCTTTTAATGATTGCCATTCTAACTGGCATGAGATGGTATCTCATTGTGGTTTTGATTTGCATTTCTCTAATGACCAGTGATGATGAGCTTTTTTTCATATGTTTGTTGGCTGCATAAATGTCTTCTTTTGAGAAGTGTCTGCTCATATCCTTTGCCCACTTTTTGATGGAGTTGCTTGTTTTTTCTTGTAAATTTGTTTAAGCTCTTTGTAGATTCAGGATATTAGCTCTTTGCCAGATGGATAGATTACAAAAATTTTCTCCCATTCTGTAGGTTGCCTGTTCACGCTGATGATAGTTTCTTTGGCTGTGCAGAAGCTCTTTAGTTTAATGAGATGTATTTGTCAATTTTGGCTTTTGTTGCCATTGCTTTTGGTGTTTTAGTCATGAAGTCTTTGCGCATGCCTATGTCCTGAATGGTATTACCTAGCTTTTCTTCTAGGGTTTTCAAGGTTTTAGGTCTTACATTTAAGACTTTAATCCATCTTGAGTTAATTTATGTATAAGGTGTAAGGAAGGGGTCCAGTTTCAGTTTCCTGCATGTGGCTAGCCAGTTTTCCCAACACCATTTATTAAATGGGGAATCCTTTCCCCATTTGATTGTTTTTGTCAAGTTTGTCAAATATCAGATGGTTGTAGATGTGTGGCATTATTTCTGAGGTCTCTGTTCTGTTCCATTCGTCTATTTATCTGTTTTAGTACTAGTACCATGCTGTTTTGGTTACTGTAGCCTTGTAGTATAGTTCGAAATCAAGTAACATAATGCCTCCAGCTTTATTCTTTTTGCTCAGGATCATCTTGGCTATATGAGGTCTGTTTTGGTTCCATATGAAATTACATGTAGTTTTTTCTAATTCTGTGAGGAAAGTCAGTGGTAGCTTGATGGGAATAGCATTGAATCTATAAATTACTTTGGGCAGTATGTCCATTTTCATGATATTGATTCTTCCTATCCATGTGCATGGAATGTTTTTCCATTTGTTTGTGTCCTCTCTTATTTCCTTAAACAGTGGTTTGTAGTTCTCCTTGAAGAGGTCCTTCACCTCCCTTGTAAGTTGTATTCCTAGGTATTTTATTCTCTTTGTGCAATTTTGAATGGGAGTTCACTCATGATTTGGCTCCCTGTTTGTCTATTATTGGTGTATAGGAATGCTTGTGAAGTCAATTTTTGAAAGCAACAAAAATTGTCCTAAAGGTTAAAACCATAAATCCACATTGGAGGAACTGCAGGGGTGGGGGCCCCGGGCAGCCCAGCCCCGGGGGTAGGCAGGCAATGGCTCCCTCAGCGGACCCGATGTGCCTGCAGCAGGATTCCTCAGCCTCTATCCACTTGACCTCGACCTTGCTTGTGGACCTGGCGACTCCAGCCTGGGCCTGGGTCCCACGTCCTGAGACTGCCTTAGCTCAGATTCTCCTGCTCCGCTAGGTCCTCCTCAAGGCGGCTAGTGCTTCTGGCACTGCAGATAGAGTGGTAGCATATAATGTATAATCAACGAATTTCAAGACAATTTTGGAGCTGGAACCCAAGCCTATCATCAATCATGTCTACACTGCCCAGACAAGCTCTGCATCAGGAGACTGGAAAAGCCATGCTTGGAAACCCCGGACACAGAGAGTGACCTCACAGATGGGACAGCAAGGACGTGATACAGTCGTCCTCGGCCCAGGGCCCTTCCTGCCCCGCTGGGGATGCAGCCACCAAGGGTTCTGCCGGGAACCTCTGATCCGAAGCTCCCCAGAGTTTACACGTGACCTGGAGAAACACCTGGGACAGCCAGCAATTTAGTGTTTTGAATCAGTCAGGACAAAACAACGTGACAGTATCAGAATGACGTACCTTAGAAAGAATGACATATTCCTAGGCCTCTGGGAGTTTGCGACAAGTACTCAAGTTGTACACTTTATTACTGGAAAGCTTCATGTACGGGAAAGAAAACAGCCAAGACAAACACAAATGCGTTTTTGATGGATATGGATAAAGGGGAAACCACCGTTCCAGTGTTCAGTGATTCCATCCGAAGACTACACAAGACGACGGAAAGCCCCAGCGAGTGAGCCAGCCGCGGGACAACAGCAATGTCCTTCCCGACGATCGCGGAGCCAGCAGTCAGCAGCCCCTTAACTCCCATGCGCATCAGGGTACGCGCGCAGCAGGCAAGGGCGACCCCGCGGAAGGACGCGGGCTGAGCTTAGAGGGGCACCCAGCGCTGCTGGAGGCGCCCATGCTGCAAATGCTGTGCTGTGATCCAGAACTTATTTATTTATTTATTTATTTTACTTTAAGTTCTGGGGTACACGTGTGGAAAGTGCAAGGTTTGTTACATAGGTATACTTGTGTACTTGTACCATGGTGGTTTGCTGCACCCATCAACCCGTCATCTACATTAGGTATTTCTCCTAGTGCTATTCCTGCCCTAGTCCCCCACTCCCCCTACCCCCTGCAAGCCCCAGTGTGTGATGTTCCCCTTCCTATGTCCACGTGTTCTCATTGTTCAACTCCCACTTATGAGTGAGAACATGAGTGAGAACGTGTTTCATTTTCTCTTCCTGTTACTTTGCTGAGAATGATGGTGTCCAGCTTCATCCATGCCCCTGCAAAGGACATGAACTCATCCTTTTTTATGGCTGCATAGTATTCTATGGTGTATATGTGCCACATTTTCTTTATCCAGTCTATCATTGATGGACATTTGGATTGGTTCCAAGTCTTTGCTGTTGTAAACAGTGCCACAGTAAACATATGTGTGCATGTGTCTTTATGGTAGAATAATTTATAATCATTTGGGTATATACCCAGTAATGGGATTCGTGGGTTAAATGGTATTTCTAGTTCTAGATCCTTGAGGAATCAACACACTGTCTTCCACAGTGATTGAACTAATTTACCTTCCCACCAACAGTGTAAAAGCAAGCGTTCCTACTTCTCCACATCCTCTCTGGCATCTGTTGTTTCCTGAATTTTTTAGTGATTGCCATTCTAACTGGTGTGAGATGGTATCTCACTGTGATTTTAATTTGCATTTCTCTAATGACCAGTGATGATGAGCTTTTCTTCATATGTTTGCTGGCCACATAAATGCCTTCTTTTGAGAAGCGTCTGTTCCTGTTCTTTGCCCACTTTTTGATGGGGTTGTTTTTTTCTTGTAAATTTGTTTAAGTTCTTTGTAGATTCTGGATATTAGTCCTTTGTCAGATGGATTGCAAAAATTTTCTCCCATTCTGTAGGTTGCCTGTTCACGCTGATGATAGTTTCTTTGGCTATGCAGAAGCTCTTTAGTTTAATGAGACGTATTTGTCAATTTTGGCTTTTGTTGCCATTGCTTTTGGTGTTTTAGTCATGAAGTCTTTGCCCATGCCTATGTCCTGAATGGTATTGCCTGGGTTTTCTTCTAGAGTTTTTATGGTTTTATGTCTTACGTTTAAGTCTTTAATCCATCTTCAGTTAATTTTTGTATAAGGCATAAGGAAAGGATCCAGTTTCAGTTTTCTGCATACTGGTACCAAAACAGATATATAGACCAATGGAACAGAACAGAGGCCTCAGAAATAACACCACACATCTACAGCCATCTGATCTTTGACAAACCTGACAAAAACAAGCAGTGGGGAAAGGATTCCCTATTTAATAAATGGTGTTGGGAAAATTGGCTAGCTATATGCAGAAAACAGAACTCTTACTATAGTAGAATACATGGAAGTACAAACGGGGATTTTGGAGCATGACGGTACAACCACTTCCAATTTTGTTGTAATTTTTAAAACTCTGACACTTTCTACGCATATGATCCTTTAGATGATATATTCTGTACAGAGGAAGAACCAGATCATCCAACCAAAAACGAATGAATTCCTTACATATTCCTGAAAGAACTTTTGAAGAGCTTTTGAGAGGCTGACTTCAAACCATGTAGGAAACTAAGATAGAAATTGTGCAAACTTTTCTGGGACTTTTCTAATGTTTGTAATACTGTATTTAGATTCTTTTTCTATTTTCTTTTAAGGAGTACATTTGGAAATTCAAAACAATTGGCAAACCTTCAATTAGTGTATTAAATGCAGGAGACTTCTATGTTTTGGGCACCTTCCTAATATGCTTTATCATTTAGCACCTTGACTTGAGTGGTGTTGATTAAACATTTGACGAGTAACTATGTTTTTATAAATCTACTGTACAAATTATACAGAGTTTAAGATTTAAGATACAGCTTCTAAGGTCAACGCTGTATATACATGTGTAATTTTTTAAAAAGATTTTGTATATGGAAATTTTCTATTTACATATATAATATTTTTTACTTGTATATATTGAGAGTATTTAGTATACTTTTATATGAATAAAGACAACTGGTAATTGCTGAAAAAAAACAAAAATAATAAAACCTTGTCAACTACAGTCAGGTACCAAATAAAGATGACCATTATCTCCATTATTTTTCAAAAATATTTTATGAGTTCCAGCAAATACGGGTAAATAAAAAATTGAAATTTCTTTTAGAAATATTAAAGAAAGCCCTAAGTTGGAGGGTTGCGGGGGACATGCCAGGGAATTTTTTTTTTTCTATTCCTACTTTTCTTAGCGTTTTCATTAGGAATTGCTGCTCAATTTGACCAAACATCCTTTCAGAATCTTTAATTAAAGGGAGAAACATGTAAATATATATACACACACACACACGTACATATGTATACACACATATATATGTACACACACATACAACTTGTTGAGGAAATTAATTATATTCATAATAATTCATTGATATTTATTCAGGATTTCTCTTTTGAAATAAAGACCACTTGCTCATAGCAAAATTTCATTTCTCACTTGCTGAATTCCATATGCTAATACTGTATTCAAAATACAGTATTGGCATATATATTTATATTAATAATTGTCTCTTGTTTATTTTATTTGTACTACTATATCTGCCTTTATTTTTAATTTTCATTTAAATTTACTTTAATAAAATGGTTTGAAGAGACATGATTTTCTACTGGAATCATCTCTTCTTTAAGAATTAGATAAAACTCAGTTTTATCACTCTGTTCCTGATGCTTTTTCAAAGTAGAACTTTTATCAATTGTAAAATTTAAATTAACTTGCTTAATGGGTCTTGAGCTACTCAGTTGGCCACATTAACAATTAAAAGAAAAAAGAAAATGTTGCTCGAATCATTGAGGAAATCATCTTGGAATTATAATAACTGCTGAAATAGTATTTCCATAGCCACGTGAACTAGCTAATAATGTATTTTACTTCAATTAGTTTAACTCAGAATGATATGTCTCTTTATACACTTTTATTACATAGAATCTTGTTTTATTTGAGTCTTTCAACAAAATGAATTATTTTCAGTCATAGCCTTAAATATTGTCATTATCTTAAATAAGTACAATTTTATCAAATGTTTCAATATTCTTTTCTAACTAAAATAGATGGCTCTTTTCTATATTGACATTCAGTGATTTATTACTATTGTATTATGATTAGTTTCACTAAGATTTGTTATATTTATTAGAGCTGAGAGCTGAAACTGCATTCTTAATTGTAATAAATAATTATCAAAATCAAACATTATTGCATAATTATACACTATTTTAGGCTGAAATTTTAGGAATTGTGTAATTTTAGGAATTCTGAAATTTTAAATTATTCATAGTTCTTTCTTTCATCATATAACCAGATGGACCTTCTTGTTGGGACTTTTCATTTTAAACGACATAAAATTTAGACTAGAAATGCCTATTGAAATATTCCTATGTCATTTCTATATATTTACGAAGTATTTTTAAAAATTAAAATGCAGAAAAAAATAATAAAACGAATGAATGCATACAATGCCTCCTCAGGAACATCACATTACCTTCCTTGAGCTATTATGTTGACGGTAATCTGACTCCCCATCCCTAATGTGACGTATTTCTAGCTTTTCCAGCTCTGTCTTGTATCCTGTGGTTGCAGCAACCAAGATGAGAGCTGATGTGTCTCAATCATGTCAAATTCTTTTTTTTTTTTTTTGAGTTGTTTCCTCCACGTTCCCAATTATATTTGACTTCACATAGTTGATTAACCCACTACTTCCAGAAGTTATGCGATAAGGTCTTCTTAGATGCAGCTCTATACCCTACTTTCCAGCTGGGTAATTTCTGCTGCTGCACTTGATTTACTTTCCAATCCAACAGTAACAGCTCTTGTGAATATTACAGACTTATTTCTTGCTCGAATGCTTCTCTCTTAAGAAGGCCTTATCTCCTGCCCATGGCTAGCAACTGCCATGACCCTGTGAGCAATCTGCAGTTGTGAATGTATATACCTGCAGGAAACCATAGAAGAGCAGTATGCTCCCTCACCTTGCCACCAGAAGGCTCCTCTGTAAACCTGAACGTGCTAGTAGACGCACAATGGCAGGAGGACTCCCTAACCCCGGCATGAAACCCTTTACATTACAGTTTCAACCAAAGCTGTCACCCAGTAATACCTGTAAAAAGCCAAGTTCTTATTTTTCCTTCAGTTCATAAATGAGTGCATAAAAAAGATTCATTTATTTGGTTTCCACATATAGTCAGTATTTTAGAGTGAACAGTAAAGCATGTTATAGTTTCTAGATTAGCCTAGTTATTTTATCTGTAAAGTGACCAGTTTCAAAATCAACCCTCAAAGTCAAGTTTAAGATCCTTCTCAGATAGGATCCAGAATAAGGAAATAATTTACTTATGACAAGTGGGATGAGTCCAATATCTAAGTGACTGTTTTCCATCATTGTTACTAGCAGGCAGAAATACGTCAATCTGACTCTCTTAAAATCAAAATCTTACTTGATTTCCTGACATCATGTGAGGCCAGTAACTATGATCCTCACAAGCTAATCTTCCTGCCCTTGCTGTCTGTGAAGGGAGGTGTGTGCATGTTTCCTGATGTGTGCTTAAAATATGCCTAGACAAAGCAGCAGTGCCCTCTTTTTATCAATTAAAAGCAAGCCCAGCTATGGGCATCCTTGGCTTTATATTGCAGAGCAGTGGCAGGTAGCTAAATTCTTCCTTAGAATCTCATAGAAGTTAGAACGGCCTCCAAGGGGAAACCAGAAAGGGCAAAGAACCAAAAAATGTTGTATGAACTTTTCTTCTTAATAGATGAATGGAACTTAAGTTTCAGTTCATGAACTGAGCCGTTAGATTTGTAGTGGTTTTAATATTAGATTAAATCCATAAATATCTATTGAATTTAATTTCTCTTTTCTATTCTTATTGATTGTCACCATTTATCAACCCTCTTGCTTGGGTACTCACGTATAGCAGTTTGAGAGAATAACTGTGCTAATACTTTATCTGATTAAAATTCACAACATTTTATTTGAATTATAAAATGTGAATGAAAGTAAAAAGGACAACTGGATTTATTGGTTATTTCTTATTTGGCAGGAATAATTTATTCATTATTATTCAAGATATAGAACCTATATTTTCCAACCTGACAGTATCAGGCTGATATAATATGCATTTAAAGCACAGAAGAAAACTGAAAAAAAAAAACACTATCTCAATTCTATTCCCTGAAAAGATTAATAATCCTGCATTAATTAAGAAATGTGTATTTGTCAAAGGCTTAAAATTATGATTACACAGATACTCATAAGTGACCTTATATTTTAAAAACTCATTATCTCTTTAGGATGAGATTTTGTTATTGTTTAACGTTCTTATATTTTTCACTTATACTTGAAAAAAACTTTACGATTGAAGCACAAATGTAAAGCTTTAAAAGTAAAGCAACTGCCCATTGCCTATTTCAAAGGCAACCATATTTAACCTATACATGTCATATTTTCCCACATCTACACCCATATTTACATATTTACATATTCCCATATTTATATACTTATTCAAAATTGATTTTCATACCATTATTTCTTTTTGTTTAATCCTAGATATTATCTATTGTACACTTAATATAGAATATGAGTACTTAGCTATTTTTTCTACTGCCCCATATATTTTAATTTGTGAGAAATTCCCAATAGAGTCACATAATATTGATTATATCAATATTTAGAGGATATAATATAATGCCAATACAAATACATAAGCCAAGTTCATAAATTCATTCTAAGCCAAAAAAAAGTAAGAAAAAACACTGGAAATTTCAATGAGATTTTCCTAAATCTATAAAAAAATAGGGCAGAATTTTTATCTTCACAGTACTGTGTCCAGCAATCCATGACATAGAATACCCACCAACACAATCAAGGTAATAAGATACTCATTTACCCTAAAAGTTTAATCTTGCCACTGTATAATCTGTCCTTCTGTCTCTTCTCTTCTCCCCATTCCCTGAACAATCACTAAACTGCTTTGTGGCACTATACATTTGTTTACATTTTCTACAATTTTATGTAAATATAATCATATAATAGTATGTTTTTTGGCTTCTTTCACTAAATATAATTATTTTATATTTATTCACCTGGCATCATGTACCCATCACTCGTTCCTTTTTTTTCTTGTTATGTGGAGTCACATGCCATTATAAGGATACATCTCAGTTTGTTTACCCATTTACCTTTTGATGGACAGTTGAGTTTTCTAAATTTTCTGATTAAAAATACAGCTGCCATGAATATTCATGAAAAGTATTTGTAAGGACATTTACTCTCATTTCTCTTGGATAAATTTCTAAAAATTAATTTACTAGATCATGTAGTATGGCATGTTTCAATTTTATGAAATTGCTAAATTATTTTCCAAAATCGTGACATTTTCAATTTTTATTCTTAGTCTCTGAGCATTCCAGTTCCCCCAAAACCTTACACTCACTTAGTATCTGAGGCATACATAATTTGGACATTTCAGAAGATTTATAGTGGTATCTCTTTATAGTTTTAATTTACATTTCCCTAATTGCTATTATGTTAAGCATTTTTTCATGCACTAATTTGCCATCAACATAAGTTCAAGGATATACCTGCCGAAGATTTTTTCTCATGTTTTATTAGGTCATTTGTATTATTATTGAGTTTTGAGTGTTCTAAAATATATTCCGAGTATATACTATTTATCAGAAAAAGATTTATAAATATTTTCTCAAAATTTGTGACTCTCTTAAAAGCATATTGCATAGAAAAGAATGGTTCAATTTTGTTTACTCCCAACTTAACAATTTGTGTTTTTATGGGTTGTACTTTTGGATTAATAACTACAAAAATAAATCCTGCCTTAATGCCACAATGGTTTTCTCCAAAGTTTACTTCTAGAAGTTTTATAAGCTTAGACTTTACATTTAGGTAATTGATTCACACTGAGTTAGTATTAGTATGTCGTGTAAGGTATAGATCAAAGCTCCTTTTCTTTTCTAACGAGGATTTGAAATAGTCCCAGCACAATTTGTTAAAAAGATTTTACTTTCTCTACTCCATTGCAACATTGTTGAAAAATAGTTGTTTATTTTTGTTTGCATTTATTTCTGGACATATTATATTATGTTATCTTAATTATATTACATTATATCATATTATTATTTTATTTTACTTTATCTATCTTTTTGATAACACATGTCTTGATGATTACAGTTTCTTTATATCTCTTAAAATCAAACGATGTTGGTTTAATAGCTTTGCTTTTATTTTCCAAAGGTTGTATGGTTATCCTGGATTTTTTAAATTTCCACATGAATTTTAATAACAGTTTGCCAATTTGTATAAAAAAGTCTGCTGGGATTCCCATATGTGAATTAGGGTTGATAAATATTGAGTCTTGTGACACATATATTTAAATGTTTAAAAATTACTCATAGCAATGTTTTGTATACAGGGCTTTTACTACTTTTGTTAGATTGATACATAAATATTTCATGGTTTTGTTGATTTTATAATTTTTTTAAATTAGAAATTCAGATTGTTTATAAAGAAATATAATTATTTTATATTTATCTTATTTCCTGAAACTCTGCTAAAAAGATTAGTTATGATTAGTTCCAGGACCATTTTTTTTTTTTTTGGTAGATTCTAGTGCACTTTTTGTAAGCCATCATGTCATCTGCAGATAGACACTTTAATTCCTTCTTTTCAAATATAGATACCTAATTTTTTTCTCTATATTGCCCTTCCTAGTACCTTTATGGAAATGTTGACTAAAAGTAGACAGTGTTGACGCTCTTATTTTTTCGAAACTTAGGCCGTTAAGGCCTTTAGTCTGTTACCATTTAGTAATGATATTACCTGCAGGTTTTTTTTATAGCTACCCTCTGCCAGTTTGAGGAAGTTCCGTTCTACCATTACTTTGCTTAAAGTGTTCAACAGATATGAATTTTGAATATTGCCAAATGTTTTTTGATATTTCAACTTAGGTTTTTATGTGGTTAATTATACCAATTGATTTTCTAATGTTAAACCAACCTTGTATTCCTGGATTAAACTCCATTTGATCATTTTGTATTATCTGATTTGCATTGATCACGTTGTATTGTTTGATTTGTTAAAATATTTAATAATGTTTACGTAAGTCCTTTATCTGGCTCCTTGTAAAAATTTTAAAAGTTTGTTCTTTTTTCTCTTTAGTTTGCAAAATTTTAATTATGATGTGTCTTAGTGTAGATTTATTTGGCAGGATCCTTTTGAGGTTTGTTAAGCTTCTTAAATCTGTGGGCTCATGTCTGTCATCCAATTGGAGAAATTTTCAGACATTATATGTTTAAACACTCTTTCAGTCCCTCTTCTTTCTCCTCTCCTCTGTGACTCATATGATATGCATTTTATACATTTTGTTACTATCGTTCAGGTTACTTTTTCTTTTTTTTTTTTTGGTCTATATACTCTATTGTTCAGATAGGGTGAATTCTATTATTCTGTCCTCAACTTTGTTAATTCTACTCTCTCTCATTCCTACTTTGTTATTGAACTATTCCCAAGTGTTTTTAAATGTATGAAAAAATATTTGTATAATATCTGTTTGGATATTATAACATAACTTTTTTGCTGAGATTTTATAATTTTTCACTTGAATCAAAAAACTTGTAATTTCTTATGGCAACATTTTTGTTGATTGCTTCAAAATCCTTGTCAGAGAGTTCCAATATGTGATATATCTCATTGGTATTAGTAGATTATTTCTTCCCTTTAAAATTGTGATTTTTCTGGTTCTTAATATGACATAAAATTTTTACTATATCCTGGTCATTTTGTTTATTATATTAGGTGACTCTGCCTCTTACTTGAGATTTCTTTTTTTAAGCAGAAATTTACTATTTAGCTCACGGGTTTGTGGTCCATGGTTCCATTTACGATATATGTTTTAGAGCCGTTTGGTGCTGCTTTGTTCTGACTGATTTATCTCCTGTCACTGGGCACCCACTGTTCCCTGCTGGGATTGTTTGAAGGGATGGAAAAAGCTTTCCCAGGTCAGTGCTGGTTATGGAGGGTCCCTCCCTGCTGTAGAGGAGGTAGGATAATGGGGACCTTGGAGCAGGTCTATCTTTGCTGATACTCTCCACTAGGATGGTGTCTCTAGGCAGGGGAGGATAGTCTCAGGACCTTGACAAAGTGGCCTCCCTCATTGGGCGCGTATGAGGAGGTACCCCTAACAATGATCCTGGTTACACAGTGCCTCTGAGTGGGGCAGAGTATTCTCAGGCCCAGGGAGAAGGCTAGCACTTCTGCTGGCTTCCCGTTGTCACTACTCACTGATGTTTGTGGCCTTGCCTGGTATTAGTGGGGCTCCTTTACAATCCAGAGCTGGTATGAGCCTATCTGGCGTGCTTTCTGTTTTAATGATGGGGCTGAGAAAGTGCCCGGCCTGTTTGGTGTTCCTCTGGTGGAGCAGGTAAGGTATCCGGCCTCTGTGCTGTCCAGTGCTGGCCTGAGACCCCTAATCAGATTTTCCTTCTCCTTCTGTCTTTCAGAGTTCTTATTTGGTTGTCTTTTGTATTTTCTTCAGTGTTTACAGTTGTACTTCTTGGGGAGGAGCAGAGAGAGATGAGCCTGTGCCTTTTTTTTTTTTTTTTTCACGGAGTTTCGTTCTTGCTGCGCAGGCTGCAGTGCAGAGGTGCAGTCTCAGCACGCTGCAACCTCCACCTCCCAGTTTCAAACGATTCTCCTGCCTCAGCCTCCCAAGTAGCTGGGATTACAGACGCCCGCCACGAAGACCGGCTAATTTTTTTTTTTTTTTTTTTTGTATTTTTAATAGAGATGAGGTTTCACCATTTTGGCTAGGCTGGTCTCGAACTCCAGACCTCAGATGATCCACCTGCCTCGGTCTCCCAAAGTGCTGGGATTACAGCCATGAGCCACCATGCCCAGCCGTCTGTGCCATCTTGTCAGGGCCAGAAGTCATTCTAAATTGGTTTTAAGTAGGCAATTCTTTAATGATTTGCAGTTGAACAATTTTTCTATGTATTTAACGAGATATAGTTCCATGTTTATTAACTGCTTTTTCACTGATTATTCTTGTCTCCTTATTTTACATGATAGTTTAAAATTATAAACATATTAATATCTTTTTCAAGTGTGTTCGCTATAAATAACTCTTCAGCTTCTTGTTCTTTTATTTTTTTTTTAATTTTAAAATTTTTACATGGCTTATATTTTTGGATATGATTTTTGGAGAAATTGAAATTATTTTAACTGGAAGAACTAGACTTACTAATTCTATATTTTAAAAAATGTTGAGAGTTATTGATAATAACAGACTTCAACATTATATTACAACTGATGCTATTGATAATAACAGGTTTGCAGGGAAAAGAAAAGAAAATATTAAGTAGAAGATGTAATGCCTGTTTATTTTTTGCAAGAGGATTAGAGTGAATTGGGTCAATTTGATTTAACCTGAATTAGTACTTTGGTCAATATTGGCAGAATCAGATTTTTATGCTTTTAGAATCATTTTCTCTTATATCTTAGCCTATTTTATGTTACGTAACATATGCTCCAAAGCTTATCCAATTTATTGGTACAAAATAGGTGCTCAACAATTATTAATAATTTACCAATAAATACAGTGACCCGAACATTCTATCTGCCTTTCTGTGGACTTCTTGATTCCTCATATTGCCTAATATAGACCATAAACTCAGGAAGACCTCGATAAGTATGAATGAAAGATTCATGTTGTGTATAAACAGGTGATCACAGAATGTGACAAGAGGATGAACATTGATGGCTCTTACTGCAATGATAAATAATTAGCTCCCTCTATCTTTTATAAAATGTTTCTGACCACTAGGGAAAAATGGAAGGTGGAAGAAACAACCAATAATTTCAAGGCTTTGCCATCATATAAAATGATAAATGTAATGATAATTGTATTCTTTTTATTCTTTTTTTCAGGTTCAGGTTCTTCGGAATGCTGGAGAAGAAGTGACTCTAACAGTGTCATTTTTAAAAAGAGCACCTGCTTTCCTCAAACTCCCATTGAATGAAGATTGTGCATGTAAGCATTTATAAAGAATAGATAAAAGTGCTCACATCATTATAGTTACATAATTATTATTTTGACAATAATTGGTGGATTTCTTCTTAAAGTTGAGATTTTTGCCTGACTGTAAACATTTTTGTATTACAAAGTGTTCTACTAACCCTTATGAAAAGGGAACAAATGTTATTTTTCTTGAAGAATAGATTCAACACATTACAGTTTTTTTCTAGCCTACAATTGGAGAAGTATTATTTGTTTTTAAAATAAGCATATCAAATATCATGTATGCATTATGCATGTCTATTAAATTTCATCAGAATATTTGGTGAATGTATTTTCTCTAACTAAAAATTAATACTAAACAAGAATATGTGCTTAAGTTATTCTGATGAGAGAAGATGAAAAAAAGCGTTTGCCTTTGAGGGAATGTACCAATTTACATAGAACTACTTAAAAAGTTATTTGTCAATTTTATTTTCCTGTTCCATTTTCTAAAATGAAATGTATATTATCTAATACTTTTGCTGAAAAATTGAGGAATAATATATTTTTCACTGAGACATAATTTGTATGCAATAAAATGCAAAGATCTTGCACAGTTGGATCAGTTCTGAAAAGGCACACATTTGCTTAATCCACTTCTTACAATCATAAAACTGTTCCCAGTAAATAACAGCCCAGAAATGCCTACTCACTTACACTCTCTTCTTCATACATTATTTTGACTCTTCTAGAACTTTACAGAATGGAATTATACTTTATTTTTTATTCTGGCTTATTTCATTATGAATAATTTCTTTCAGATTCACTTATTTCTCAGATTCACATATTTCTTAGTTTGTTCATTTATATTGCAGTTTATTTTGCTGTTTATATTGCTGTTTATTATTCCATTGTATGAATGTACTATATTTATTAATGCATCTTTCTGTTGAAGATACCAGCACTGTTCCCAGTATTTTGCCATAATAAATAAAGCTGCTGGAAATGTTCTTTTATTTAACTTTTATTTTAAGTTCAGGGGTACAAGTGCAGGGTTGTTACACAGGTAAACTTGTGTCATGGGGGCTCATTGTACACAAACCAGTTATTGAAATTAGTACCCATTAGTTATTTATCCTGATCCCGTCCCTCCTCCCACCCTACATCCCACTGAAAGGCCACAGTGTGTGTGGGTCCCCTCTATTTGTCTAGGTGTTCTCATCATATAGCTCTCACTTGTAAGTGAGAATGTGAAGTATTTGGTTTTCTGTTCCTGTGTTAGTTTGCTAAGGATAACGGCCTCCAGCTCCATCCATCCATGTCCCTGAAGTGGATATGGTCTCGTTCTTTTTTATGGTGACATAGTATTCCATGGTGTATATATACAACATTTTTGTTATCCAGTCTATCGCTGATAGGCATTTAGGTTGATTCCATGTCTTTACTATTGTGAATAGTGCTGCAATGGACGTACACACGCATGTGTCTTTATAATAGAATGATTTATATGTTTTGGGTATATACCATTTGACCCAGCAATCCCATCACTGGAAGCTTCTTGTATAAGGCTTTTGGCAGTTTTGTAATTTTATTTTACTACAATAAGTACCCAAGAATTGAATTGCTGAGTGACTAGAAAGATGTATAATTAACTTGTTAATAAATTGCCAAATTTAGGGGGGGTTCAGTGGCCCATGCGTGTAATCCTATCATTTTGAGAGGCTGAGGCCAGCAGATCACCTAAGCTCAGGAGTTCAAGACCAACTTGAACAACATGGCAAAATGCCATCTCTACCAAAAATACAAAAAAAAACACCCAAAATAGCCAGGCATGGTGGCATGTGCCTGTGGTTCCAGCTACTTGGGAGGTTGAGGTGGGAGGATGGCTTCAGCCTGGTAGGCTGAGGATGCAGTGAGCTGAGATCATGTCACTGTACTCCAGCCTGGGTGACAGAGTGAGACCCCATCTCAAAAATAAATAAATAAATTGTGAAATTTATTTCCAAAGTGAGCATATCATTTATTGTGGTAAATAACACATAACATAAAATTTACCATGTTTAGCATTTTAAGTGTTCAGAAGAGTAGTCTTAAGTCTATGTACATTATTGTGTAACATATCACCAGAAACTTTTGATATTACAAAATGGAAATTCTATACCCCTTAAACAATTCCCTATTTTCCCCAGATCCACCCCCTGGCAAACACCATTGTATTTTATGTTTATAAGAATTTGAGTACTTTAGACACCTTATGCACTTGGAATAATCCAGTATTTTCTTTTGGTGATTAGCTTATTTCATTTAGCATAATGTCTTTAAGACTCATCTATGTTGTAGAATAGGACAAAATTTCATTCCTATTTAAGACTGAATAACATTCTTTCGTATGCATACACCACATTTTCTTTATTCAACCCTCAAACAGTGAGCATTTAGGTTGGTTCCACATCTTTGTTATTGTGAATAATGCTGCAATGAACATGAGTGTACAAATACCATTCACAACTCTGCTTTCAGTTATCTTGGATATATACTCAGAAGTGGGATTCCTTGATCATATGTTAATTCTATTTTTAATTTTTTGAAGAATAACCATATTGTTTTCCATAGTAGCTGCATCATTTTACACTCTTAAGTAACAGAGGCAAAGCTTCCAATTTCTGCATATCCTCACCAGCACTTCTTATTTTCTGTTTTTTTGCTTTGTTTTGTTTTGGTTTTGATAGTGGCCATTCTAATGGTTGTCAGATGATAACTCACTGTGGTTTTGATTTGAATTTCCCTGATAATCAGTAATGTTAAGCGTCTTTTCACATATTTATTGGCCATTTGCATATTTTCTTTGAAGACATGTCTATTCAAGTCTACTATCCAGTTTTAAATCTGTTTATTTGTTTTGCTGTTGTTGACTTGTAAGAATTCTTCAGATACTCTGGCTATTAACGTATTACCAGACATATGGTTTGAAAATACTTTCTCCCATTTCAAAGGTTGCTGTTTCACTCTGTTGATCATTTTATTTATTTTACAAAATTTTTAATTCTTCTGTAGTCAAGTCTATTTTTGCTTCTAATGCCTTTGTTTTTGGTGTCATATTCAGAAAAAATTGCCAAATCCAATGTCATAAATATTTTTCTCTAAGTTTTCTGCTAGGATTTTTTAAAGCTCAAATCTAATGTTTAGGTATTTGATTTGCTTTGAGTCAATTTTTATACATAGTATAAGGTAAGTGCCCGACATTCTTTTGCATGAGGATATCCAGTTTTCCCAATATAATTAATTGAAGAGAAGACTATTCTTTCCCTATTGTATAACCTTAACATGTTTGTTTAAAATAATTTCATCACATATTGAGGGTTAATTTTGGGATTATTCTGTTCCGTTGTTCTATGTGTCTGCATTAATGCCAGTACCACATTGTTTTGATTATTGCAGCTTTGTAATATATCTTGAGTTCAGAAAGTGTAAAGCCCCAGCTCTCTTTTTCTTTCTCAAGAATTTTTGACTATTCAGAATTCGTTGAGGTTTCGTATGAATTTTAGGATAGTTTTTCTATTTCCACAAAATAATACCATAGAGATTTTGATAGGGATTGCATTGAACCTATAGATTGCATTGCTTAGCATGGACATTTTAACGATATTAATTCTTCCAATGTATCAGCATGGGATGTCTTTCCATTTGTTTGTTTCATCTTTAATTTCTCAATGGTATTTTGTAGTTTTCAGTGTAAAGACTTTAAACTTTTTGGGTGAGATTATTCCTAATTATTCTTTTTGATGCTATTGTCAATAAAATTGTTTTTTTTTTATTGCTAATGGATAGAAACAACTGAATTTTTATGTTGTCTATTCTGCAACTTCCTTAAACTTGTTTATTAGATCTAACAGTTTTGTGTGTGTTAAAACTTTAGAGTTTTCTACATATAAGCTCATATCTGCAAACAAAGATAATTTTACTTCTTTGTTTGAATTTGGGTGACTTTTATTTCTTAGTATTGCCTAATTGCTTCTGGCTGGAACTTTTGGTTGTATGTTGAATAGAAGACTTGAGAGTGGGCATCCTTGCCTTATTCTTAATCTTAGAAGGAAAGCTTTCAGTTTTCCATTATTCAGTATAATGTTAGCTATGGGCTTCTTATATATGAATTACCTTTATTATGTTGAGATAATTTCCTTCTATTCCTAGTTTGTAAAATGTATTATGTTTTAAATTGTGAAAATATTGAATTTGGCAAATGCTTTTTTCTTCATCAACTGAGATGACTATGTGGGATTTTTTTTTCTGCCATTCTGTTATTGTGATGTGTTAATTACATAGATAGATGTTTTTTTCACGTTGAACCACCCTTGCATTTCAGGAATAAGTCACACTTGATCATGGTGTATAATCTTTTAAATTTGTAGTTGAATTCAGTTTTTTAGTATCTTTTTGAGGACTTTTGCATTAATATTCATCAGGAATATTGGTTTGTAGTTTTATTTTTTGTAGTATCTTTGTTTGGTTTCGGTATCTGGGTAACGCTCACCTCAAGCTGGAAACTGCTTTCCCCTCATCAAATTTTTTTGAAAGAGTATGAGAAGGATCAGTGCTACTTCCTCTTTAAATGCTTGGTAAAGTTCTACAGTAAAATCATCTGGTCGTGGACTCTTCGTTTTTTGTGAGGAATTTATTAATGATTCAATTTCCTTACTAGTTCTATGTCTGTCTGTATTTTTTGTTTCTTCATAATTGATTGTTGGTATGTCACATATTTCTAGAAGGTTATCTATTTTTTCTAGATTATTCAGTTTGTTGGCACATAATTGTCCATATTACTCTTTAACAATCCTTTTGGTTTTTGTGGCATCAGTTGTAATGTCTACTATTTCATTTCTTTTTTCTTATTATTATACTTTAAGTTTTACAGTACATGTGCACAATGTGCAGGTTAGTTACATATGTATACATGTGCCATGTTGGTGTGCTGCACCCATTAATTCATCATTTAACATTAGGTATATCTCCTAATGCTATCCCTCCCCACTCCCCACACCCCACAACAAGCCCTGGTGTATGATGTTCCCCTTCCTGTGTCCATGTGTTCTCATTGTTCAATTCCCACCTTCATTTCTTTTTTTTATTATACTTTAAGTTTTAGGGTGCATGTACACAATGTGCAGGTTAGTTACATATGTATACATGTGCCATGTTGGTGTGCTGCCCCCATTAACTCATCATTTAACACTAGATATATCTCCTAATGCTATCCCTCCCCACTCCCCACACCCCACAACAGGCCCCAGTGTGTGATGTTCCCCTTCCTGTGTCCATGTGTTTTCATTGTTCAATTCCTACCTATGAGTGAGAAGAAGCGGTGTTTGGTTTCTCGTCCTTGCGATAATTTGCTGAGAATGATGGTTTCCAGCTTCATCCATGTCCTTACAAAGGACACGAACTCATCATTTTTTATGGCTGCATAGTATTCCATGGTGTATATGTGCCACATTTTCTTAATCTAGTCTATCACTGTTGGATATTTGGCTTGGTTCCAAGTCTTTGCTATTGTGAATGGTGCCACAATAAACATATGTGTGCATGTGTCTTTATAGCAGCATGACTTATAATTCTTTGGGTCTATACCCAGTAATGGGATTGCTGGGTCAAATGGTTTTTCTAGTTCTAGATCCTTGAGAAATCGCCACACTGACTTCCACAATGGTTGAACTAGTTTACAGTCCCACCAACAGTGTAAAAGTGTTCCTATTTCTCCACATCCTCTCCAGCACCTGTTGTTTCCTGACTTTTGAATGATCACCATTCTAACTTGTGTGAGATGGTATCTCATTGTGGTTTTGATTTGCATTTCTCTGATGGCCAGTGATGATGAGCATTTTTTCATGTGTCTTTTGGCTGCATAAATGTCTTCTTTTGAGAAGTATCTGTTCATATCCTTCAACCACATTTTGATGGGGTTGTTTGTGTTTTTCTTGTAAATTTGTTTGAGTTCATTGTAGATTCTGGATATTAGCCCTTTGTCAGATGAGTAGGTTGCAAAAATTTTCTCCCATTCTGTAGGCTGCCTGTTCACTCTGATGGTGGTTTCTTTTCTATGCAGAAGTTCTTTAGTTAAATTAGATCCTATTTGTCAATTTTGGCTTTTGTTGCCATTGCTTTTGGTGTTTTAGACATGAAGTCCTTGCCCATGCCTATGTCCTGAATGGTATTGCCTAGATTTTCTTCTAGGGTTTTTATAATTTTAGGTCTAACATTTAAGTCTTTAATCCATCTTGAATTAATTTTTGTATAAGGTGTAAGGAAGGGATCCAGTTTCAGCTTTCTACATATGGCTAGTCAGTTCTCCCAGCAACATTTAGTAAATAGGGAATCCTTTCTCCATTTTTTGTTTTTGTCAGGTTTGTCAAACATCAGATAGTTGTAGATATGCGGCATTATTTCTGAGGGCTCTGTTCTGTTCCATTGATCTATATCTCTGTGTTGGTACCAGTACCATGCTGTTTTGGTTACTGTAGCCTTGTAGTATAGTTTGAAGTCAGGTAGCATGATGCCTCCAGCTTTGTTCTTTTGGCTTAGGATTCACTTGGCAATGCGGGCTCTTTTTTGGTTCCATACGAACTTTAAAGTAGTTTTTTTCAATTCTGTGAAGAAACTCAAAGGTAGCTTGATGGGGATGGCATTGAATTTATAAATTACCTTGGGCAGTATGGCCATTTTCACGATATTGATTCCTCCTACCGATGAGCATGGAATGTTCTTCCATTTGTTTGTATCCTCTTTTATTTCCTTGAGCAGTGGTTTGTAGTTCTCCTTGAAGAGGTCCTTCACTTCCCTTGTAAGTTGGATTCCTAGGTATTTTATTCTCTTTGAAGCAATTGTGAATGGGAGTTCACTTATGATTTGGCTTTCTGTTTGTCTGTTATTGGTGTGTAAGAATGCTTGTGATTTTTGCACATTGATTTTCTATCCTGAGACTTTGCTGAAGTTGCCTATCAGCTTAAGGAGATTTTGGGCTGAGACGATGGGGTTTTCTAAATATACAGTCATGTCATTTGCAGACAGGGACAATTTGACTTCCTCTTTTCCTAATTGAATACCCTTTATTTCCTTCTCCTGCCTGATTGCCCTGGCCAGAACTTCCAACACTACGTTGAATAGGAGTGGTGAGAGAGGGCATCCCTGTCTTGTACCAGTTTTCAAAGGGAATGCTTCCAGTTCTTGCCCATTCAGTAGAATATTGGCTGTGGGTTTGTCATAGATAGCTCTTATATTTTGAGATACGTCCCATCAATACCTAATTTATTGAGAGTTTTTAGCATGAAGCGTTGTTGAATTTTGTCAAAGGCCTTTTCTGCATCTATTGAGATAATCATATGGTTTTTGTCATTGGTTCTGTTTATATGCTGGATTACGTTTATTGATTTGTGTATGTTGTACCAGCCTTGCATCCCAGGGATGAAGCCCACTTGATCATGGTGGATAAGCTTTTTGATGTGCTGCTGAATTCGGTTTGCCAGTATTTTATTTAGGATTTTTGCATCAATGTTCACCAGGGATATTGGTCTAAAATTGTCTTTTTTTGTTATGTCTCTGCCAGGCTTTGGTATCAGGATGATGCCGGCCTCATAAAATGAGTTAGGGAGGATTCCCTCTTTTTCTATTGATTGAAATAGTTTCAGAAGGAATGGTACCAGCTCCTCCTTGTACCTCTGGTAGAATTCGGCTGTGAATCCATCTGGTCCTGGACTTTTTTTGGTTGGTAAGCTATTAATTATTGACTCAATTTCAGAGCCTGTTTCTCGTCTATTAAGAGATTCAACTTCTTCCTGGTTTAGTCTTGGGAGGGTGTATGTCTCGAAGAATTTATCCATTTCTTCTAGATTTTCTAGTTTATTTGTGTAGAGGTGTTTGTAGTATCCTCTGATGGTAGTTTGTATTTCTGTGGGATCAGTGGTGATATCCCCTTCATCATTTTGTATTGCATCTATTTGATTCTTCTCTCTTTTCTTCTTTATTAGTCTTGCTAGCAGTCTATCAATTTTGTTGATCTTTTAAAAAAATCAGCTCCTGGATTCATTGATTTTTTGAAGGATTTTTTTGTGTCTCTATTTCCTTCAGTTCTGCTCTGATTTTAGTTATTTCTTGCCTTCTGCTAGCTTTTGAATGTGTTTACTCTGGCTTCTCTAGTTCTTTTAATTGTGATGTTAGGGTGTCAATTTTAGATCTTTCCTGCTTTCTCTTGTGGGCATTTTAGTGCTATAAATTTCCCTCTACACACTGCTTTGAATGTGTCCCAAAGATTCTGGTATGTTGTGTCTTTGTTCTCATTGGTTTCAAAGAACATCTTTATTTCCGCCTTCATTTCGTTACGTACCCAGTAGTCATTCAGGAGCATGTTGTTCAGTTTCCATGTAGTTCAGTGGTTTTCAGTGAGTTTCTTAATCCTGAGTTCTAGTTTGATTGCACTGTGGTCTGAGAGACAGTTTGTTATAATTTCTGTTCTTTTACATTTGCTGAGAAGTGTTTTACTTCCAACTGTGTGGTCAGTTTTGGAATAGGTGTGGTGTAGTGTTGAAAAGAATGTATATTCTGTTGATTTGGGGTGGAGAGTTCTGTAGATTAGGTCTGCTTGGTACAGAGCTGAGTTCAATTCCTGGATATCGTTGTTAACTTTCTGTCTCGTTATCTATCTCATGTTGACAGTGGGGTGTTAAAGTCTCCTATTATTATTGTGTGGGAGTCTAAGTCTCTTTGTAGGTCTCTGAGGACTTGCTTTATGAGTCTGGGTGCTCCTGTATTGGGTGCATATATATTTAGGATAGTTAGCTCTTCTTGTTCAATTGATCCCTTTACCATTATGTAATGGCCTTCTTTGTCTCTTTTGATCTTTGTTGGTTTAAAGTCTGTTTTATCAGAGACTAGGATTGCAACCCCTGCCTTTTTATGTTTTCCATTTGCTTGGTATATCTTCCTCCATCCCTTTATTTTGAGCCTATGTGTGTCTCTGCACATGAGATGGGTTTCCTGAATACAGCACACTGATGGGTCTTGAGTCTTTATCCGATTTGCCAGTCTGTGTCTTTTCATTGGAGCATTTAGCCCATTTACATTTAATGTTAATATTGTTATGTGTGAATTTGATCCTGTCATTATGATGTTAGCTGGTTATTTTGCTTGTTAGTTGATGCAGTTTCTTCCTAGCCTCGATGGTCTTTAAAATTTGGCATGTTTTTGCAGTGGCTGGTACTGGTTTTTCCTTTCCATGTTTAGTGCTTCCTTCAGGAGTTCTTTTAATGCAGGCCTGGTGGTGACAAAATCTCTCAGTATTTGCTTGTCTGTAAAGGATTTTATTTCTCCTTCACTTATGAAGCTTAGTTTGGCTGGATATGAAATTCTGGGTTGAAGATTCTTTTCTTTAAGAATGTTGAATATTGGTCCCCAGTCTCTTCTGGCTCACAGAGTTTCTGCCGAGAGATCAGCTGTTAGTCTAATGGGCTTCCCTTTGTGGGTAACCCGACCTTTCTTTCTGGCTGCCCTTAACATTTTTTCCTTCATTGCAACTTTGGTGAATCTGACAATTATATGTCTTGGAATTGCTCTTCTCGAGGAGTATCTTTGGGGTGTTCTCTGTATTTTCTGAATTTGAATGTTGGCCTGCCTTGCTAGATTGGGGAAGTTCTCCCGGCTAATATCCTGCAGAGTGTTTTCCAACTTGGTTCCATTCTCCCCATCACTTTCAGATACACCAATCAGATGTAGATTTGGTCTTTTCACATAGTCCCATATTTCTTGTAGGCTTTGTTCATTTCTTTTTATTCTTTTTTCTCTAAACTTCTCTTCTAGCTTCATTTCATTCATTTGATCTTCCATCATTGATACCCTTTCTTCCAGTTGATCAAATCGGCTACTGAAGCTTGTGCATTCATCACATAGTTCTCGTACCTTGGTTTTCAGCTCTATCAGGTTCTTTAAGGACTTCTCTACATTGGTTATTCTAGTTAGCCATTCATCTAATTTTTTTTCAAGGTTTTTAACTTCTTTGCCATGGGTTTGAACTTCCTTCTTTAGCTTGGAGTATTTTGATCGTCTGAAGTCTTCTTCTCTCAACTTGTCAAAGTCATTCTCAATCCAGCTTTGTTCTGTTGCTTGTAAGGAGCTGCATTCCTTTGGAGGAGGAGAGGCACTCTTATTTTTAGAGTTTCCAGTTTTTCTGCTGTTTTTTCCCCATCTTTATGGTTTTATCTATCTTTGGTCCTTGATGATGGTGATGTACAGATGGGGTTTTGGTGTGGATGTCCTTTCTGTTTGTTAATTTTCCTTCTAACAGTCAGAACCCTCAGCTGCCAGTCTGTTGGAGTTTGCTGGAGTTTGCTGGAGGTCCACTCCAGACCCTGTTTGCCTGGGTATCAACAGTGGAGGCTGTAGAACAGCGGATATTGGTGAACAGCCAATGTTGCTGCCTGATTGTTTCTCTGGAAGTTTTGTTTCAGAGGAGTACCTGGCCGTGTGAGGTGTCAGTCTGCCCCTACTTGAGGGTGCCTCCCAGTTAGGCTACTCGGGGGTCAGGGACCCACTTGAGGCAGTCTGTCTGTTCTCAGATCTCCAGCTGCATGCTGGGAGAACCACTACTCTCTTCAAAGCTGTCAGACAGGGATATTTAAGTCTGCAGAGGATTCTGCTGCCTTTTGTTTGGGTATGCCATGCCCCCAGTGGTGGAGCCTACAGAGGCAGGCAGGCCTCCTTGAGCTGCAGTGGGCTCCACCCAGTTCGAGCTTCCGGGGTGCTTTGTTTACCTACTCAAGCCTCGGCAATGGCTGGTGCCCCTCCCTCAGCCTCACTGCTGCCTTGCAGTTTGATCTCAGACTGCTGTGCTAGCAATGAGTGAGGCTCTGTGGGCATAGGACCCTCCAAGCCAGGCGCGGGATGTAATCTCTTGGTGTGCCGTTTGCTAAGACCATTGGAAAAGCGCAGTATTAGGGTGGGAGTGACCCAATTTTCCAGGTGCTATCTGTCACCCCCTTCTTTGACTAGGAAAGGGAATTCCCTGACCCCTTGTGCTTCCCAGGTGAGGCAATGCCTCTCCCTGCTTCGGTTCATGCTTGGTGCACTGCACCCACTGTCCTGCACCCACTTTCCGACACTCCCCAGTGAGATGAACCCAGTACGTCAGTTGGAAATGCAGAAATCACCCGTCTTCTGCATTGCTCATGCTGGGAGCTGTAGACTGGAGCTGTTCCTATTTGGCCTTCTTGGCTCCCCCCCCAGTATTTCATTTCTAATTTTTATTTGCATATTTTACTTTTTTTATTAGCCTGGTCAAGGTTTTGTCAATATTGTTGATCTTTTCAATAAACCAACTATTTGCTTAGTTGATTTTCTATATTCTGTTTCTTTTTTCCATTTTATTTATTTCTGCTCTAATCTTTATAATGGCTCTCCTTCTGCTACCTTGGGTTTAGTTTGTTTCTTTTTCTAGTTTTTGAATGGTAAAATTTGGTTGTAAATTTGATGTTTTTAAATTATTTTGTGACATACTGCTTTAAAATACAAATGTTTACTGACAAAATTTTCTCTCTTAGTAATGCTTTTGCTGCATCGCATGAGTTTTTGTATGTTGTATTTCATTTTAATTTGTTGGATATTGTTTAAAATATTTTTAAGTCCCTTGTGATTTCTTTTTGACTTATTGGTTTTTCAAAACTTCATTGCTTAATTTCCGCTCATTTGTGTATTTTTCAATTCTCTCTGCTATTGATTTCCAGTTTAATTCCATTGTATCAGAAAAGATATTTGATATGATTTCAATCTTCTTAAATTTAATAAGACTTGTTTTGTGACCACATATGTAAACTATTAGGGAGAATATTTTGTGTACACATCAGAAGAATGTATATTTTATTATTGTTGAGTGAAGTGTTATGTATATGTGTTAAGCCAAATTAGTGCTTAGTGTCACCCATGTCCTCCATTTTGTTATTCTTTCTGTGTAGTGGTTCTATAAATTAGTAGCAGTTGAGGACTTAAATGTCATACTATTATTGTGTTGCTGTCTATCCCTTTAATTCTGTCAAAGTTTGCTTCATATATTTGAATGTTTGGCTGTTAGGTGCATATATATATTTATAATTGTTATATCTTCATGGTGAATTGACAGTTTTACTATTATAAAATGTCTTTCTTTGTGAAGGTTTTTATATTTAAAGTCTATTTTTGTCTGGAATAAATATGGCCACTCTGCTCCCTTTTATATCATTTGCATGAAATATCTTTCTCCATCATTTCATTTTCAGCCTGTGCTCATCATTAAATATAAAGAGAGCCTGCAGTTGACAGCATACATAAGCATATCTTGGAGATATTGCAGGTTTAGTTCCAGACCAGCAAAATAAAGGGAATATAGCAATAAAACAAGACACACAAATTATTTGGCTTCTCGTTGCATGTAAAAGTTATGCTTATTCTTATATTATAGTCTATCAAATATTCCATAATGGCATTATGTGTAAAAATACACATACTTTAATTTAAAATATTTTATGCTAACTGGGAAGACAACAAGCTAGCTGCAGGAGTTTTTTCTTTTTATACTCCAGTGGAGCCTGGAATGCCAATGAGAGAGAACCATTCACTCCCTGGAATGGTGGCTGAAGCCAGGGAGCCAAATGGTCTAGCTCAGCAGATCCCACCCCCACAGATCCCAACAAGCTAAGATCCACTGGCTTGAAATTCTCGCTGCCAGAACGGCAGTCTGAAGTTGATCTGGGACACTCAAGCTTGATGGGGTGAAGGTCATCTACCATTACTGAGGCTTTAGTAGACAGTTTTCTCCTCACAGTGTAAACAAAGCTGCTGGGAACTTCTGACAGGGTGGAGCACACTACAACTCTGCAAAGCCACTGTAGCCAGACTGCCTCTCTAGATTCCTTCTGTCTGAGCAGGGCACCTCTGAAAGAAAGGCAGCAGTCCCAGTCAAGGGCTTATACATAAAACTCCCATCTCCCTGGGACAGAGCACCTGGGGGAAGGGGTGGCTGTGGGCACAGCTTCAGCAGACTTAAATGTTCCTGCCTGCCAGCTCTGAATGGATCTCCCAGCACAGAGTGCAAGTTCTGCTAGGGAACAGATTCCCTCCTCAAGTGGGTCCCTAACCCCCATGCCTCCTGGCTGGAAGATGCCTCTCAGCAGGGGTCAACAGAAACCTCATACAGGAGAGCTCTGACTGGCATCTGGAGGGTGCACCTCTGGGAAGAAGCTTCCAGAGAAAGGAACAGGTAACAATTTTTGCTGTTCTGCAGACTCCGCTGGTGATATCCACCAAACAGCGTCTGGAGTGGACCTCCAGCAAAATCCAGCAGACTTGCAGCATAGGGGCCTGATTGTTGGAAGGAAAACTAACAAACAGAAAGAAATAGCATCGCGATCAACAAAAAGGACATCCACAAAAAACCCCATCCAAAGGCCCCAACATCAAACACCAACAATAGATAGGTCCACGAAGATGAGGAAAAACCAGCATACAAAGTCTGAAAATTCCAAAAACAGAACACCACTTCTTCTCCAAAGGATCACAACTCCTCACCAGCAAGGGAACAAAACTGGATGGAGAATGAGTTTGATGAATTGACAGAAGTAAGCTTCAGAAGGTGGGTAATAACAAACGCCTCTGAGCTAAAGGAGCATGTCCTATCCCAATGCAAGGAAGCTAAAAACCTTTAAGAACAGTTAGAGGAATTGTTAACTAGAATAATAAGTTTAGAGAAGAATATAAATGACCTGATGGAGCTGAAAAACACAGCATGAGAACTTCGTGAAGCATACACAAGTATCAATAGCCAAACTGATCAAATAGAAGAAAGGATATCAGAGATTGAAGAATAACTTAATGAAATAAAGTGTAAAGACAAGATTAGAGAAAAAAGCATGAAAAGGAATGAACAAAGTCTTCAAGAAATATGGGACTATGTGAAAAGACCAAACCTATATTTGATTGGTGTGCCTAAAAGTGAAAGGGAGAATGGAACCAAGTTGGAAAACACTCTTCAAGATATTATCCAGGAGAACTTCCCCAATCTAGCAAGGCAGGCCAACATTCAAATTCAGGAAATACAGAGACCACCACAAAGATACTTCTCAAGAAGAGCAATCTCAAGACACATAGTCATCAGATTCAACAAGGTTGAAATGAAGGAAAAAATTTTAAGAGCAGCCAGAGAGAAAGGTCGTGTTACCCACAAAGGGAAGCCCATCAGACTAACAGCAGATCTCTCTGCAGAAACCTGACAAGCCAGAAGAGAGTGGGGGCTAATATTCAACATTCTTAAAGAAAAGAATTTTCAACCCAGAATTACATATCCAGCCAAACTAAGCTCCATAAGCAAAGGAGAAATAAATTCTTTATGGAAAAGCAATTGCTGAGAAATTTTGTCACCACTAAATCTGCCTTACAAGAGTTCCTGAAAAAAGTGCTAAATATGGAAAGGAAAAACTGACACTAGCCACTGCAAAAGTATACCAAATTGTAAAGACCATCAATGACATTAAGAAAGTGTCAACTAATAGGCAAAATAACCGGGTAGCATCATAATGACAGGATCAAATACACACATACCAATATTAACCTTAAATGTAAATGGGCTAAATGCCCCAATTAAAAGACACAGACTAGCAAATTGGACAAAGAGTCAAGACCCACTGGTGTGCCATATTCAGGAGACCCATCTCATGTACAAAGACACACATAGGCTCAAATTAAGAAATTGAGGAATATTTACCAAGCAAATAGAAAGCAAAAAAAAAGCAGGGGTTGAAATTCTAGTCTCTGATAAAACAGACTTTAAACCAACAAAGATCAAAAAAAACAAAGAAGGGCATTATATAATGATAAAAGGATCAATGCAACAAGAAGAGCTAACTATCCTAAATATATACACACCCAATATAGGAGCATGCTGATTCATAAGGCAAGTTCTTGGAGACCTACAAAGAGACTTAGACTCCCAGACAATAATAGTGGGAGACTTTAACACCCCACTGTCAATATTAGACAGATCAAGAGGACAGAAAATTAACAAGGATACTCAGAACTTGAACTCAGCTCTGGAGAAAGTGGACTTAATAGACATCTACAGAACTCTCCACCCCAAATCAACAGAATATAAATTCTTCTTAGCACCACATCACACTTATTCTAAAATTGACCACATAATTGGAAGTAAAACACTCCTCTGCAAATACAAAACAATGAGAATCATAACAAACAGTCTCTAAGATCATAAGGCAATCAAATAAGAACTCAAGATTAAGAAACTCACTCAAAACCACACAACTACATGGAAAATGAACAACCTGCTCCAGAGTGACTACTGGGTAAATAACGAAATTAATGCAGAAATAAATAAGTTCTTTGAAACCAATGAGAACAAAGACACAACGTACCAGAATGTCTGGGACACAGCTAAAGTAGTGTTTAGAGGGAAATTTAAAGCATTAATTGCCCACAAGAGAAAGCAGGAAATTTCTAAAATTGACACCCTAACATCACAATTAAAAGAGCTAGAGAAACAAGACCAAACAAATTTAAAAGCTAGCAGAAGACAAAAAATAACTAAGATTAGAGCAGAACTTAAGGAGATAGAGACTCAAAAAAACCTTTCAAAAAATCAATGAATCCAGGGGCTGTTTCTTTTGAAAAGATTAACATAATAGACCACTATCCAGACCAACAAAGAAGAAAAGAGAGAGGAATCAAATAGACACAATAAAAAATGATAAAGGGGATATCACCACTGATCCCACAGAAATATATTGCTACTATCAGAGAATACTATAAACACCTCTATGAAAATAAACTAGAAAACCTAGAAGAAATGGATAAATTCCTGGACACATACACCCTCCCAAGGCTAAATCAGGAGGAAGTCGAATCCTTGAATAGGCCAATAACAAGTTCTGAAATTGAGGCAGTAATTAATAGCCTACCAACCAAAAAAGCCCAGGGCCAGTTGGGTTCACAGCCAAATTCTACCAGAGATACCAACAGGAGCTGGTACCATTCCTTCTGAAACTATTCCAAACCATAGAAAAAGAGGGACTCCTCCCTAACTCATTTTATGAGGCCAGCATCATCCTAATACCAAAACCTGGCAGAGCCACAACAAAAAAAGAAAATTGCAGGCCAATATCAATGATAAACATTGATGCAAAAATCCTCCAAAAAATACTCTCAAAGTGAATCCAGCAGCACATCAAAAAGCTTATCCACCGTGATCAAGTCGGCTTCATCCCTGGGATGAAAGCCTGGTTAAACATACACAAATCAATAAATGTAATCCATCACATAAACAGAACCAATGACAAAAACCACATAATTATCTCAATAGATGCAGAAAAGGCCTTCAATAAAACTCAACACCCTTTTATGCTAAAAACTCTCAATAAACTAGGTATTGATGGAATGTATCTCAAAATAATTAGAGCTATTTATGACAAACCCACAGCCAATATCATACTGAATAGGCAAAAGCTGGAAGCATTCCCTTTGAAAACCAGCACAAGACAAGGATTCCCTCTCTCACCACTCCTATTCAACACAGTATTGGAAGTTCTCGCCAGGGCAATCAGGCAAGAGAAAAAAAATAAAGATATTCAAATAGGAAAAGATGAAGTCAAATTGTCTCTATTTGCAGATGACATGATTGTATATTTAGAAAACCCTATTATCTCAGCCCTAAATCTCTTTAAGCTGATAAGCTACTTTGGCAAAGTCTCAGGATACAAAATCAATGGGCAAAAATCACAATCATTCCTATACACCATTAATAGATAAACAGAGAGCCAAATCATAAGTGAACTCTCATTCACAATTGCTACAAAGAGAATAAAATACCTAGGAATACAACTCACAGGGGAAGTGAAGGACCTCTTCAAGGAGAACTGCAAAGCACTGCTCAAGGAAATAAGAGAGGACACAACCCAATTTGAAAAACATTCCATGTTCACGGATAGGGAGAATCAATAGAGTGAAAATGGCCATACTACCCAAATAAATTTATAGATTCAAGCTACCATTGACTTTCTTCAAAGGATTGGAAAAAAAACTACTTTCAATTTCATATGGAACCAAAAAAGAGCCTGTATAGCCAAGACAATTCTAAGCAAAAAGAACAAAACTGGAGGCATCATGCTACCTGACTTCAAACAATACTACAAGGCTACAGTAACCAAAATGGCATGGTACTGGTAACAAAACAGACATATAGACCAATGGAACAGAACTGAGGCCTCAGAAATAATGCCATACATCTACAACCATCTGGTCTTTGACAAACCTGACAAAAACAGGCAATGGGGAAAGAATTCCCTATTTAATAAATGTTGCTAGGAAAACTGGCTAGCCATATGCAGAAAACTGAAAATGGACCTCTTCCTAACACCTTATACAAAAATTAACTCAAGATGGATTGAAGACTTAAACGTAAGCTCTAAAACCATAAAAACCCTAGAAGAAAACCTAGGCAATACCATTCAGGGCATAGGCATGGGCAAAGACTTCATGACTAAAACACCAAAAGCAATGGCAACAAAAGCCAAAATTGACAAAAGGGCTCTAATTAAACTAAAGAGCTTCTGCACAGCAAAAGAAACTATAATCAGAGTGAACAGGGAACCTACAGAATGGGAGAAAAAGACAAAGGCTGATAACCAGAATCTACGAGGAATGTAAACAAATTTACAACAAAAAGCAAATAACCCCATCAAAAAGTGGGCGAAGGATATGAACAGACACTTCTCAAAAGAAGACATTTATGCAGCCAACAGACACATGAAAAAATACTCATCATCACTGGTCATCAGAGAAATGCAAATCAAAGTCACAATGAGATACCATCTCACGCCAGTTAGAATGGCGATCATTAAGAAGTCAGGAAACAACAGATGCTGGAGAGGATTTGGAGAAATAGGAATGCTTTTACACTGTTGGTGGGAGTGTAAATTAGTTCAACCATTGTGAAAGATAGGGTGGCAATTCCTCAAGGATCTAGAACCAGAAATACAATTTGACCCAGCAATCCCATTACTGGGTATATACCCAAAGGAATATAAATCTTTCTACTATAAGGACATATGCACACGTATGTTTATTGCAGCAGTATTTACAATAACAAATACGTGCAACCAACCCAATTGCCCATCAATGATAGACTGGATAAAGAAAATGTGGCACATATACACCATGGAATACTATGCAGCTATAAAAAAACGAGTTCGTGTTCTTTGCAGGGACATGAATGAAACTGGAAACCATCATTCTCAGCAGACTAACGCAGGGACATGAATGAAACTGGAAACCATCATTCTCAGCAGACTAACGCAGGGACATGAATGAAACTGGAAACCATCATTCTCAGCAGACTAACGCAGGAACAGAAAACCAAACACCAGGTTCTCACTCATAAGTGGGAGTTGAACATTTGAGAACACATGGACATAGGGAGGGGAATATCACACAGCAGGGCCTGATGGGGGCTGGGGGTCTAGGGGAGGGATAGCATTAGGAGAAATGCCTAATGTAGATGATGGGTTGATGGGTGCAGCAAACCACCATGGCACGTGCATAGCTATGTAACAAACCTGCATTTCCTGCACATGTACCCCAGAACTTAAAGTACAATAAAAAGTACTTTTTGCAAAAACATGCTAAGAATCATCTGAGCTTTCACTGATTTGCAGCCTTTTCGTTAGTCTCTCTATTGATGGATGCTGACTGATCGGAGTGGTGGTTGCTGAAGTTTGGAATGGCTATGACAATTCCTTGAAATAGACAACAATGAAGTTTGTCACATTCATTAACTCTTCCTTTCATGAAAGATTTCTCTGTAACATGTAATCTTCTTGGGGGATTTTACCCATATTAGAACTTCCTTCAAAATTAGTCAATCTTCTTAAACTCTGCAACCATTTTACCAACTAAGTTTATGTAATATTCTAAATACTTTATTGTCATTTCAACAATGTTCATAGCATCTACACCAAGAATAGAGTCCATCTCAAGAAAACACTCATGAGATTGGAACAATTCAGTCACATCTTCAGGCTCTACTTCTGATTGTAATTCTCCAGCTATTTCCATCGCATCTACACTTACTGCCTCTACTTGAGAAGTCTTGAACTCCTCAAAGTCATCCATGAGGGTTGGCATCAACTTCTTCCAAATGCCTCTTAATATTGATATTTTGACCTACTCCCGTCAATATTAATCATGAATATTCTTAATAGTATCAACAATGGAGAATCATTTCCAGAAGGTTTTCAATTGACTTTGCCCAGGTCCATCAAAGTAATCCCCATCTATGGCAGCTATCCCTTTATTAAATATATTTCTTAAATAATATGACATGAAACTTTGAAATTCCTTTTTGATCCATGGGCTGCAGAATGGATTTTGTGTTAGCAGGCATGAAAACTACATTAATCTTGTCCATCTTCATCAGTACTCTTGGGTGACCAGGTGCATTGTCAATAAGCAGTGATTATTGGAAAGGAATGTGTTTTGATGTGTGTTTCAGGGTGTGTGTGTGTGTGTGTGTGTGTGTATGTTTCTGAGCAGTAGGTCTCAACAGTGGGCTTAAACATTCAGTAAACCTTGCTGTAAACAGATACGCTGCCATCTAGGCCTTGTTGTTCCATTTCTACAGCACAGGCAGAGTAGATTCACCATAATGGTTAAGGGACCTATCCGTGCCCTCGGATTTCAGAATGGTAAATAAAAATGGAATTCAACTGATAGCAGCTGCATTAGCCCCTAACAAGAGAGTTTGCTGAAGCTTGGAAGGCAGACATTGACTTCCTTCCATTTTTTTTTTTTTTTTGAGACAGAGTCTCGTTCTGTCACCCAGGCTGGAGTGCAGAAGTGTGATCTGCACTCACTGCAGCCTTTGCCACTGAGGTTCAAGCAATTCTCCTGCCACAGCCTCCCAAGTAGCTGGGAATACAGGCACACACCGCCATGCCCGGCTTATTTTTGTATATTTAGTAGAGATGGGGTTTCACCATGTTGGCCAGGATGGTCTTGATCTCCTGACCTTGTGATCTGCCCGCCTCAGCCTCCCAAAGTGCTGGGATTATAGGCATGAGCCACTGCACCTGGCTTGACTTCCTTCTACCTATGAAAGTCTTAGATGTCATCTTCTTCTAATATGAAGCTATTTAATGGATACATCAAAAATCTGTTTTTTAGTGAAGCCGTATTCATCATTAATCCTAGCCCTAGTTATAGCTTCTAAAGCTCCTGAAACAGCACTTGTTTCTTCATCTTGTAATTTTATGTATGGTGACAGTATCTTTTCTTGAGTCTCATAAAGCAACATTTGCTATCTTCAAACTTTTTTTTCTGTACCTTCCTCACCTCTCAGCCTTTATAGAATTGAAGAGAGTTAGTATCTTGCCCTGGATTAAGATTTGGCTTAAGGGAGTGCTGTGGATGGATTGACCTATCCAGGCCACTAAAACTTTCTCCTTATCAGTAAGAAGATTGTTTTGCTTCAACATGCATATGTTCACTGGCGTAGCACTCTTAACTTCCTTCAAACACTTTTCCTTTGCATTCACAACTTGGCTAACTGGCAGAAGAGGCTAAGCTTTTGGCTTATCTTGGCTTTCAATATGACTTCTTCACTAGGCTTATTCTTTTCTAGCTTGTGATTTTAAGTGAGAGACTTGCAACTCCTTCTTTTATTCGAACGCTTAGAGGCCATTGTAGGGTTATTCTTTGTTCTAATTTCAATATTATTGTGTCTTAGGGAATATGGAAGCCCAAGGAGAGGGAGAGAGGTGGGGAACAGCTAGTCAGTTGAGCTGTCACAACACATACAACATTTATTCATTAAGTTCCTTGCCTTATGTGGCATGGTTTGTGAAGCTCCAAAAGAATTACAATAGTAGCATCAATGATGACTGACCACAGATCACCATACCACATATAATAATATTGAAAAATTTGAAATACTGTGGGAATTACCAAAATGTGATGCAGAGACACAAAGTGACCGCAAGCTTTTATAAAAACAGCATATAGATCTGCTGGATGCAGGGTTGACATAAACCTTCAATTTGTAAAAAATCTGTGAAGCAAAATCAAGCAAAATGTAATAAAATGAGATATGTCTGTACTTGGATATTGGGTTTTAAAATCCATTTAACCACTTTATCTCTGTGGTTTTAGAAGTTTATTCCACTTAACGTTTAAATAATTGCTGATAGGGAAACACTTACTGCTGTCGTTTTATTGTTTTCTGTATGTCTTATAGTTACAGTGCCCCTCTTTTCCTCTTTAGCTACTTTCATTTGTTTCCTTGTTTTTTGTAGTTCCATGCTTTGATCCTTTTATCAATTTCTTTTGTGTTTCCCTTATAGGTATTTCTGTGACTCTCATAGGTATTGCATAGAACATACTATAACAATCTGTTTTAAATGGATAATAACTTAATCACAGTACACAGATCTTACTTCTTTACATCCCCTCCCCACCTTCTATACCATATATTGGTTTCAAGTTAGTGTCTCTGTTGGCGAACGAAATATAGAGATTTCTATCCCACAATCTTGCTGTTATTAATTCCTTTTTACCTATTTTTAATGGACAAATATACTTGTTAAATTATTATTTTCTATTAAAAATAAGTCACCTAGGCAAGAAATAATCATAAGTTAATATACTTTATTAAATACTATTAACCGTTTTTAAATAAGTGAATTTAAACTGATAACTCCATGTCAATCAAATACACTGCCTGATAAATACAACTTGTTATATTTTATATCCCTTAAACCACTTGTATAGGTATAGTTGCGACACAGATTCCACATCTGTGAATTTAACCTGCCGCGAATCAAAATTATTAATCAAAAATATTACATGACAATAAAAATAATGCAAATAAACAGTACAGTATAACAACTACATACATATCATTTACATTGTATTTGGTATTATATGCAATCTAGAGATGATTTAAAATATACTCAAGGATGTGCATAGGATATATGCAAATACTACATTATTTTATATAAGGGACTACAACAGATGTGAATTTTGGTATGTGCAGGGTGTCCTGGAATCAATCTCCCATGGAGGAATGACTGTATAGTTATTTTTCACAGTTTTATCATTTAAATTCTGTACCACAATAAAAATTACTATGAATACACCTTCATTATTCTGTATTTGTCTACATCTACCTTTACCAGAGGACATTATTTTTTATATGCATTTCTGTTTCTGTCTAGTGTTCTTTTATTTCAATTTGAAGAATTCTCTTTAGCAATTTTGTAAAACAGTTCTAGTGGTGATGAAGTCCCATGGTTTTTGTTTATTTAGGAAGATCTTTATTTCTCCTTCAAATTTATTGAACGGGTTTGCTGGGTATGGTATTCTAGATTGGCTGATTTTATTTTTCTTTCAGCGCTTTGAATATATCATCCCACTCCTTTCTCCCTATAATGTTTCTGCTGAGAAATGTGTTGATCTATGAGATCTTCCCTTTACCTGCAAAATTGTATATTTTTTCTTGCAGCTTTCAAGATTATCTGTTTATCTGTGACTTTTGACACTTTGATAATAATGGGTTTCAGTGTGAGCCTTTTTAGGTTCATCCTAGTTGGAGATCTTCAAGTTTCTTCTATTGAATGTTCATTTCCTTCCTCAGATTTGGGACATTTTTGAAAATTATTTCTTTGAATAAGCTCTCTGCCCATCTCCTTCTTTTTTTCGGACTTCTATAAAGTGGGTATTGGTCTGCTTGATGGTGTCATATAAATCTCTTAGCATTTCTTCACTTTTCCTAATTCTAATTTCCTTTTACTCCTCAAATGCCATGCCTTTGAATTCACTTACTCTTTCTTCTGCTTGATAAAAATCTGCTGTTGATTATCTCTAGTGAATATTTCACTTCATTATTGTATCCTTCAGCTTCAGAATTTCTGTGTGGGTTTTTTTTATCTTTTCTATATTTTTTGACATTTTCAGTTTGTTCATGCATAATTTTTCTAATTTTATTTAGCTATCTGTGTTTTTGTTTTTAGCACACTGAGCTTCTTTAAGATGATTATTTTGTGTTTTTAAAGACAATTTATAGACCATGGTTTCCAGTTGGTTTCTGGTGGTTTATTTTGTTTCTGTGTTGCTTCATATGTCTGTGCTATTATTTTTTTTCTGGGATTTGTGAATTTGAAAAAATCAGCCGTGTCTCTTAGACTTTTTCTAACTAATTTCACACAGGAAAAGAACTTCACCAATCAGCCTGGGTAAAGTGTCTGCCAAACATTTTCAGGGGATTCATCTTCTCTGGGCATGTAATATCCCAGAAGAGAGGTTTATTGGTTTCTTTTTCCTGACCTTATAATTACTATTTCCTCTGCTGGTCTGGCTGCAGAACTGCAGGTTCTCTCGTGCTGCAATGAGCCCCTGAACTCTTCTGTGTTCTCTGAGCCTCAGGCATCCAGAGTATGCCATTTCTATCAGTGTACCCAGTCAGTGACACAGAAACTAGACCCTTGTTTACTCCCCCAAAAGCCAGAATATTGGATGAGTGTTTTTTGCTTTTCTTCCACTCTAGAGAGTGGCTGCAAGTTTGACATTTACTTCTGATCACACCAAATTATTCCAGCTTAGTGGAAGGGTTGTCATGGGTGAAATGAAATGGTCTTTTTACCCATTTTTAGTGTGGCTATTCTTGGCTTTGAGCTTACCTGGGTTACTGTGACTTATTAACTAGTTTCTGGAGCACTGTTTAAAGCTTTCTTAACTATATATTGTTGCAAAGTTGGTGTGTCTATGGGAAGCAAGGTCTGAGGTTTCTATTCCACCATCTTTCTGAACTGCATCAAAGTCAGCATATATATACACATATATATGTATATGTATGTATATATATGTATATATGTGTATATATATGTATATACATACATATATATATATATTCTTTTTCAGATGGAGTCTCGCCCTGTTGCCAGGCTCATTACAACCTCTGCCTCCTGAGTTCAAGCGGTTCTCCTGCTCAGCCACCCAAGTAGCTGGGACTACAGGCACTTGCCCCCACACCCGGCTAATTTTTGTATTTTTAGTAGAGACTGGGTTTCACCATGTTGGCCAGGATGGTCTTGATCTCCTGTACTTGTGGTCAGCCCGCCTCATCCACCCAAAGTGCTAGGATTGCAGGCATGAGGCACCGCGCCTGGCCCAAAGTCAGCATGTTATTAAACAACTCCCACTGTGTTCCCCAGAAAGGTATGCAAGCACTGGTTGCCCTACATTCTTTCCAATATTTGATGCTCAAATATTTCTTCCAGCCATTGTATTGAGTGTGCAGTGAAATCTTATTGTAGTTTTAATTTGCATTTTCCTGATGACTAATAATAATTATCTCCATATTGTGTGATTATTGGCCATGTGCATATCTTCTTTTGGAAAGCTTCTGTTCAAGACTTTTCCCCATTTTTCTGTTGGTATGTTCTTTTTACTATTATAGTGCATGAGTTTTTAACAATATTATCTATATAAGCCTTTTGCCAGTGATATAAATTACAAAGATTTTCTCTTAGTCTTTGTATATCCACATTTTTCACTTGAGGTTGTCTTTGTTAGCAGAAGCTTTATTTCCTTTTATTGTTTTTGTATCCTCTCTAAGACATACTTGCCTACCCAAAGGTTGCAAAGATATTTTTTCTTATTTTCCTCTAGAGGCTTGTTGCTTTAGCTTTTATGTTTACATTTATAATATATCTTATATTTTTCTGCATCTTAGATAAGAATCAATTATGTGTGTGTATTTGATATATGTATATATATGATTATTATTTGATCATACCTGTTTGGATTTATTTTGGGATACTTTGTTATTTCCACTAATTTACATGTCTATTTTTTTAAATGAAAATCATATTATTTATTATTGTAACATATCCTAAAGTGACCTAGAATAGGTTCTTCAACTTTGCAGTTTGTAAAGATCATTTGCCTATTCTACATCTATTATATTGCTGCATATATTTTAGAAATCGCATGCCAATTTGTATAAAAAGTGTATTGGAATTTTGAATGGAACTAAATTAAATTTATAAACAATTTGGAGATTAACCTCTTAACTTTAAGTCTTAGTCAATGAACATGATATACCTTTTCATTTATGTTTTCTTCTCAGCAATATATTAGTCTTTTTAATTTGGAATTATTGCATATCTTTCATTAAATTTATTTATATGCATTTTATGTTTTAATTTTATTGTAAATAATATTTTAAAACTTCATTGTCCAGTTGTTTATTGCCAGCACATAAAATATAATTTAATTTTATATATTAACATACTGCAACATAACATAATTTTATTATTAATTCTAGAAATACTTTTCTGCGTTCTTAACATTTTTCTATATATACAATTGTGTTATCTGCAAATAAGGTTTTGCTTCTTCCTTTCCAATCTACATTTCTTTAATTCTTTCGACTTTCCCGTTGCAGTGGCTAAGACTTCCATTTTATTTTTAACAACATGTTAAGAGTAGACATCCCTTTCTTTCTCTTGATACTAGCGGGGAATAATCTGGGGTTTTTTTGGTCATTAATTAGGGTATTGGATATAGGTTTTTAAAGATGTTCTTCATCAGATAGAGAAGCACATCTATTCTTAGAACGCTAAAGTTTTTAATTTGCTTTTTGTAAAAAACAAAAATTGATGGTGAATTGTCTCAAATATTTTTCTACGTACATTGAAATATTATGTATATGCTTTCGTTCTTTAGCCTTTTGATATGGTAAATGTTTAAAATGGATTTTGAATGTAAAACCAAGCTTGCATTTCTAGAGTAAATACCACTTACTTGGTCATGGTGTGATATATTTTTCATATATTACTAGGTTTGGTTTGCTAATATATTGTTTCCTTTTTTTTTTTTTGCATATGTCCATAAGAGTTGATTGTCTCTTTCTTCTTTTGTAAATTTTGGTTAGTTTTTTTTTTTAATGTATTTGTTCACTTCAACTAAGTTGTCAATTTCTTTCATGAAGTTATTTAACATGACCTCCCATTATTCCTTTTAACATCCATTAGCTCTCATTAATGACCCCTCCTTCATTCCTGATGTTGATAACTTGTATTTTCTGTCTCTTTTTTCTAAATTATTTTTTTTGCTATGTGTTTATCTAATTTATTAGTTTCCCCAAATATCTGATATTTGCCTTAATTTTCTTTATTATTTTCTCTTTTCTATTTAATTTTTCCCAGTTTTATTTTTATTTTTTATTTATTTTGTTTGTTTTGCTTTGATTCAATTTGCTCCTCCATTCTTAAGTTCTTAAGAACATTAAGTTTATACCTACCTTCTTTTGGTGTATGTATTTAAACATTTAAATTTCACTCAAATGACTACTTAAGATTCATTCTCAGAGTTTGATATGTTGTATTTTTATTTTGTTCAGTTCAAAATGTATATGCTTTAAAATAATATGTATATACATTTGCCTTAAAGTAATACGTATATACATTAAAATGTTGTAGAAGATATAAATGCAAATAAACTTCACAAGAAAAATAACTAAAACATAGTGTGATATTCTTGCAGTTTAAAGATTAGAAAAATTATATCCAGATCAGTATAGCGAGAAAGCCTATATTTTCCTTCTTAGTTCCAGGAAAATTACAGAATGTGAGAGTAATAAAAGAGAAGAGCAATAGTTTTTTTTAGCACATGGACTATTATGTAAGTAGTGTTCCCTATGACCTATGATGTTTGAAATCAAGTATAATATTTCAAATATTAATTGAGTGTCAATTATATTTGTGGGTAATATTTATAAACATTAGTAACTTTTAAAAATATCTTTAGAAAAATCAAGTAATCAGAAGTCAGGAACTATGTATACTAATTGTGACTCTAATACTTACTAAACTGGGAAATCTTAGAAAATGACAAATCTTTAAGGCATTACTCATCTTTAAAAAATAGATATTAGTAGGCATCTCATTAAAATCTAATATGAAGTTTTTTCATTGCAATTATACAAAATTTGATAATTTTAATGGATACTTGAATACTAACAGAGTATCTATAAAAACAGAGAACATGCAAACATTTTTGCATCATGGAAAATTACAGTTTCTAAGGGTAGGATTTACCACTTGGTTGAAATATGACATTAAATAGAACTCAGTAGACAGCCAAAATCTTGCATTATTTTAAGTATGGTTTCTAAAAGCAGGCCACTTTAGATAATTAAACAAAATAATACTTTTTATAAGGCTGTACATTTTCTTTTATAAAGTCTTAATGTTTCTAAAATCAAAGACAAATTTTTGTGAGTCTCTTTTAGTGCCCAGATACCTGTAGTCACTTGGCTTACTTGCAAAACTCTGGCTTTAGTATAACTGAAATAAAATTATATTGTAATATCTGATTTACTTGATATGATTGAGTATCCTTGAAAGTGTAGTGGAACGCATCAGTTTAGAAGGGTATGGCATTCTCACCAGTGGAATGTTATGATTTTGTCTCCTGCAGGTGCTCCAAGTGACCAGAGCAGTGGCACCTCCTCTCCTCTCTGTGACAGCGGCTTACATCTCAACTACCACCCCAACAATACAGTAAGATGACGCAGGCATAGCTCAGATTAACAAGGAGATAATACATAGTTTGTAAAAACTGCTAGTGAATCTGATTTATCTGACAGATAGGAAATCCCTGGTTGCATAATCATTTAAGTATTATGATAAACAAGAAATGGAAAATAAATAGATCAGGTTTCTTATGCCATTCTTTTCCCCTCTCAAGTCTGTATGGATTAAGTTGTTTTGAAGCAATAGATACTATTAACTTGGGGATGTCACTGGGGATGTATAATATACAATCATTTTAGAACATTGCACATTATATGTGATTTCAGGTTCAAAATGCTTTGACATTAGTTTTCTCACTTTTTTCTTTCGAAATTACTTAACTAAAAGTAACTATTTAATTTGCCATTTGTTAGGATTTTTTTAGCCAACTTTATTCACAGTAAGCAATTACTGAAAGTGAGAAAATCCGATTCACACATTATTTTAACATGTAAAGAACGTTTAACTATACATGTATTTAGTAAAAGTTAAACTTTGTTTTATAGATATTTAATACAATTTTAATCTTTGTTCTCTACTTGCATTTTGAGTAAATCGATTTTAATATCTTATAAATGTTTTTGAAGTTCCTTGTATTTCATCCTTCAAAACATTCACACATTCTTAAATAGTTTTCTCTGGTTGTAAGCAGATCTAACAATCATCTTTCATGCTTACAAACATAAAAAGAAGCAGAGCTGACCTTAAGCAGAATTTTATTGTTCTATTCCACATATTATGGTACATACGTCATATAGCTTCTTCAGTCGACTGGTATGATTCATCCTGCAATTTGAAATTTTTGTCAAAATAGTGGCATTTTACTTCAAAGCAATCTTTTTGAACATCTTCAGTCCTGAATGGCTTTCATGGTACCTGATTTCCCCAGTATTACTCCTCAGCTGAGTACCTTAGGCCCTCAAGTTGTCGACTTTTTTCCTTCGTAAAAAGAAATTTGCCAACACCAAAGGTTATCTGTACAAATGTAGGGATATTTTCTAAAACCAACCTCAGCTGGATATATTTCATGTGGCCATCTTTGAAACTTTTTTTTTTTTTTTTTTTTTTTTTTGCCAGAGAAATAATTGCCACAAAATAAGTGGCATTTAAAACCACAATACAGCACGATTGGAGTGACTTAAAATTTATGAGGAAATACACAGGTTTCCTAATGAAAAACTTAGATATATAACCAAATTTTTTACCTCTTTATTTTGTAATTGCTTTGCTCACCTTCTTCCCTCCCGATCCACATGCCTTTGATAATTTCGATGCACTTCTGTTTTCCTTCACCGCGCTGGTGCACCTGCACTCAGTAGCTGGAGGTGTTGGCTGTGCCCATTCACAGCTTATCCCTCTTGTCTGGATCCCCTTTGCCTGGGAGTCAGAGCTCACAAGGGTGTTTGGCACCACATGCCCTTCTTCCATCACTCCTCAGAGGTTGTTCCTGAGAGTGCCCCCTCCACGTGTCCCTCACACAAGAATCTCCATCTCAACTCTGCTCCTAAGACAGAAACAAGAGCAACTTACTTCAGAATGGGAGAAAGCTGTTTGGAGCTGTTTTGTTCTAGGTCTTGCCTCATGCCTTTGAACTCCTGTATAATAAGCAGAAGCAGAGGAGTCAGAGTGGCAGGTCTAAGGGTAGAAATCATTCTGGTTTGTTTGTAATCCATTCCATTGACATATAGAAAAACATATATAGAATAATGTCCTTCCTTATAAAACTGTAATTACAGCAAGAAAATCACTCCAATTCTATAACATGACTGATCCCAAATAAATGCAGTTTTATAAAATTAAAAATAAAACAACTGTTATAAATTCTTCTTGCTGGAGCTATGTCTTCCCATTTCCAGAGGCACATTTTATTTTCCTTTTAGCATTAGGATTGAACATTCTTTTGACATTGCTGAAGATATTTCAGTGTAAGGAAATTGAAAGTATTTATCATGATGCTATAGAGAATAATAATAAAACCATATGAAAACAAAATAAAGTATCTTCAAAATAAAGACAAAAATCTCAATGCATGTCAATTAAATGCATTTTTGTTGAGAACTTACTCTGTGGAAATACCCCTCTAGCTGTTTTACTTTGGGGAGCTGCTAATTATGATTTTAACACAAAAAAATTAAGATCCAGATCTATAGATAAAAGCATACAATTAACTATAACATAAGCAGAAAAAGAGAAGGATGAGTAGCAGCATTCTAGTAACAGAGGTAAAGAGTTGTGGAGACTTTGACCATCTGACTAAAAATTCAACGTAAGTTGAGAGACTACAAACCAAGTGTGTGCTTTGTTGCTTGCACGGGAGCACTGACCTGTAATGGTAATCAGACCGTGCAGGCTTGCACAGCCAGGGCTAGCACATGCTGTTCCTTCTGTATCTTGAATAAGCTTTGATGGGGGAATGGCCAGTGGAGAACATCTCTACTCAGAGATGTACAAAATTAGGAGAGGTCAAAGACATGAAATAACAACAGGCAGTGGGCACTCGGAAGGAAGAGTGCATTGTGAGGCAAATTTTCTTTCCACAGAATACGTGTATATTATAGACTTAAAAGAAACATTTGATTTTCTGATGTGTCTTAATTCTCAGTTCTATCCTAGGCTCACAAACTGCCTTTTCAATGTCTATACCTTGATCTGAAGCCAATTTTGAGTAGGTATTATTCTGGTTTTCTAACATGTCCTTACTGTATTTTAAGGCAGCATTTTAAGTCTAAGGGGAAATAAAGGCTTATAGTATATTAGCATCATTCCACCATCCTACATGAAAATATAATCTATTCCTTCTAAAGATGCTCGACATCACTAATTTTAAGGTATATGAAAGTCACTTGTTTTGCCAACCAAGACCTTGGCTCCTAAGCCCCAGCCCAGATTCACTGAATTTCTTCTCTCTAGAGATGGAGTAGAAGAATTTGTTCTGTGCTTACCAGAAGACTCTGATTCAGATAATCAGCCAACCAGACTGAGAAACATTCTTCTTAACTGTACACCTTTAATTAATACATCCTATGCCGCCAAATCCTTAATAAAATCTCAGTTAGCAGTTTGCCCTGTGTGCAGTTCTGTTTTGGTAAGATAGCTGTTCTTGAGGATATTGTGTGGCATGTGTAAAATTTTGGGAAAAGAGCAAGGAGACATAAATGCTGCTTTTTCCAGTCACATTATTAATATTTTAGGAAACAACATTCTTGACATTGTAGAGTAGAGCTATTGAAAAATAGTCGTGGTTCTCAAAAGCACAAAAGTGACTGTGTTTTTAGACTTCTTTTATGCAAAAATAAATCGACTACTATTCCAAAAAATGATTAGAAAGTAAATTTATATTCTATTTACATAAATAAAATAAGTAAGGAGAAAAATTCTTTAAAGGATAGCTTGTGTTCCACCGTAAATAACAGGTCTATAATATGAAATACATCAACTCTGTTTAGTCAAATAATTGAAGTGGGACTTATTACGTATTTCTTATAAAGAAGAAACATAAGAAAGTGACATATTTATACTTTTGGTACATAAAGGCATCAAATCAAGATGCCACAAGAAAGAATGTCAAAGGCCACATATATTTCCATACTTGCCAATCTATGAAGTGTATTGATATGGTTTGTAAAACCTACCATATTCATGTATTGGTGATTAGTCAGTCCTCAACATCTCATTACCCATATCTTTAACAATCATTGACATTTTCTATCCCATTTATTGAAGAACTACCAAATTTGAGAGAAATTATTACTGTATTTTATGAAAGATGAGAAAGCATCTTTAAATAATATACCTGAAGTTATGTAACCAAAATGTGAAATAATCAAGTAAAAAAATCCAAATTATTTTTCCATTGTTTCACTTCTGATTATCAGTGTTGAATGTTAAATGTGCCGCAGTAGATCTGTTGGCTCTGCTATCAAAGAGGTGTTAGTCTGAGTGAATCCTGGGGGTGCCCTTTGCTGGCTGCGTGACTGGGGTAAATTGTTTACTATAGAACTTAGGAATGCGTGTGTGTGCACTGGGGTTCTGGGAAGGAGTTTCAGTCATTGCCAACAAAGACCTTGCTTTGTGCAGCTGGGTGGGTCCTGGGCCACTTGCAATCCCTGTGGACATCTCTGGCCTGGTCACAGAAACCCTTGTTTGTTTACCCACGCCTGCCACACAGTATTATTGCTTCTTCGTGTTTCCTCACGAAGAAAAGTTGGGAAGTAATAATAAAATACTTCTTAAAAAAACCTTCTTGTCTCACGCCTGCAATCCCAGCACTTTGGGAGGCTAAGGCAGGTGGATCACCTGAGGTCAAGAGTTCAAGACCAGCCTGGCCAACATGGTGAAACCCTGTCTCTACTAAAAATACAAAAATTAGCCAGGCCTGGTGGTGGGCGCCTGTAATCTCAGCTACTTGGGAGGCTGAGGCAGGAGGATCACTTGACTCCAGGGGCGGAGGTTGCAGTGAGCTAAGATCACACCATGCACTTCTAAGTGATAGAGCGAGACCCTGTCTCAAAAACTAAAATAAAAAAGCCTTCTGTTTTTCCTTTCAAATATGAACATAGTAATAGCTTTGTTTTTCAAAGATGTTGCAAGTGGTGTAAGTCAAGAACTTAGTACAAGTAGGTATTATTAAAACTACTATTAAATAGTAACAGTAATATTCCTAAGAAGGCCCTCCCTAAAAGTTCCATGTTTAGAAATAATTTTGCCCATTATTTGAGCTTATTATTATGTCTCGAGAATATAATATTTGATACATTTTACTTACAGCTACCAAGCCAGGCATCTAAGTGGTTTGTTTTACTAAATGTTAAATTACCATTAGCCTTTTAGATATATTGAAAATAGTATGGGAATATAATATTTGATACATTTTACTTACAGCTACCAAGCCAGGCATCTAAGTGGTTTGTTTTACTAAATGTTAAATTACCATTAGCCTTTTAGATATATTGAAAATAGTATGGAGCTATTTAGCTGGGCTATAAGAAATTTTTTATTTGTTGCCATAATCTTACCAGTTGTTACCATTATTATCCCCACTTTGAAGATACACATAGTAAGACAGAGACTACAAAACTTGCCCCCAGGTAATGGGCTAGTCAGTTGGAAAACTGGTATTCAAATCTAAGTGGTCTGATTCTGACTTGCATCTTAAGCCCTCGCCACCTTGTACTATCGCCCTGCTGATCCCATGTCATATGCTGACCACCTGTAACAGCTGACATGAAGATCTGACCTCACGTCACATGCCGATCATCCATAACATCTTACATGAGGCCAGGAGAAAGAGTAATATGAAACCTAGGTTTGTGCCTTTGCAGTCACCAGAGAGGCATTAAAAGCAACTGACTAGCATTGAAGGACAGGTGACTTGGAAGCTGAGGTAATCATTGAGTCACCAGTAGGGACCCCTCACTAAGTGATCTTAGCCAGTCCACCCTTCCAGGTATTCTAAACTGCTCCACTGACTTAGTACATTTTTATTTGCTCAATCTGCAACAATTAACGTAAAAATGCCAGGAAGCATACAACCTTAAGTAAAAGTAATATTGTTTTTCACTGGAAGCATTGTTAAAAAATTTAATGCCTGAGAGTAATGCTTAATAATATTTAGACTTCACAGAGTTTCAGTATCTAGACTAAAATAGAATCTTCTTCCAACACTATCACTCAAAAATTAGTGAATAAAGAGAAGTCAATGTTACCAGTTTACTGGTCAAATTGAGCTTACAACCCATGCCAATTTAATATTAATATTATTTGATGTGCTGGTGTGATGAAGAAATTTTAACATTAAAACTGAAATAGTGAAGGAAACATGAATCAAGTGAAAAAGCCCAAATTTTATCAAATATAAGTCTCCTCTATATATAAAGGAAGAAAAAAGCTCTAACAAAACTTAAGATATGTGTAATTTTAAGCCAGCAGTAGTTGCCTTGATACGCAATTAAAACAAAATAAGAAAGTATAAACTTTTTATGAACATGAAGTTAGAAAAAGGAGCACAGATTTCCTTGAGCAGTGTTTTGAAAGTTGTTTTATAGGAATGCTTATTCAAAAATATTTGCAAAAAACTGATAATTTAAAAACACTTATGATTGTGCTTGGCACTCATAAAATACTCTCTAATTGAATGAACTACAGCTGATTTTTATTTTTTCACTTAATTGGTTAATTATAGTTACAGTTTTTTTCCCACTTTTTCCATTCTTGAATAAATTATGTTCTGTCACATTCTTATCCTTTCCTTCCATCTCCCCTCCTCATTTTAAAATATGTTTTCACTAGCATTCTTAGTCTCAATGATGCCTTTCTTAACTTCTTATAGCATTCTATTAATAAATAAGTTAACCAATACAACTTTAGTGTCCATAATTTGGACTTCTTCTCATGGTATTCCATTAAAGTCTTTTGATCATTTAGGGGAAAAATAATATACCCCAGATGAAAGGGGTTTGAGACACAGAAACTCAAAGCACAGAAGAAAAAAATTACGTTGAATATTTATCTTCCTTTCAGGACACATTATCATGCTCGTCGTGGCCGACGTCTCCAGGCTTGAGGTGGGAGAAGCGATGGTGCGACCTCAGACTGATCCCTCTACTTCATTCGCGCTTCTCGCAGTATGTGCCTGGCACAGATTTGAGTCGGTGAGTCCGTATTTAGGAGTTATGATTGTTTTGTTTATTAAAAAAGAGACCTTTTAGAAAACCTTTTAACATATCACAATATGCCTTATGATTTTAGCATGTTTTTGATAGTAGAAAGAAGAGCTTCAAAATAATAATCTAACAAAGTTAAACACTTATTATTCTGATGACAAAACCACAAGTTAAAGCCCTGACTCTGCTATTAACTTATTGTAATGGATTCAATGGACTCAACAGATAGTTTTATTAAGTTTTCCTATTTCATATTTGTTAATTGTTTACTTCTCAAGAATATTGCATAGTTTATTTATTTATTTATTTATTTGTTCATTTATTTTGAGGCAAGGTCTAGCTCTGTTGCCCTAGCTGGAGTGCAAAGGGGCAATCTTGGCTCACTGCAACCTCCACCTCCTGAGTTCAAGTGATCCTCCCACCTCAGCCTCCCGAGTAGCTGGGACTGCAGGCACATGCCACCATGCCCAGCTAATTTTTTGTTTTGTTTTGTTTTGTTTTTGTAGACATGGGATTTCACCATGTTCCCCAGGTCGTATTGAACTCCTGGCCTCAAGAGATCTGCCTGCCTCAGCCTCCCAAAGTGCTGGGATTATAGGCATAAACCACATGCCCAGCAGCACAGTTGGTCTAAATTATGTTTTATTTTCTGCTTTTAATATTCTTATGTTATTATCTATTTTAGTAAATGTAAGATAAGTAGTGTCCTCTTTTTCATTCTTGAAACTTTTTTTCTCTTTTTATCTTGGTCAGTTTTGCTAAGGAGTTGTACATTTTGTTGATTTTTAAAAAATGATTAATTTGGGACTTTCTTGAATCTCTTAACTTACATGTATACTTTACGAGTCTCTGCTTTTTCCCTGATTGTTTCCATTTCTTAAGTTTTTCAGCTTGAATTTTTGTTCTTATAGCTTTTTGAGAGATGTAAGTTCCAGGGGTTGGGAAACTTTTCTGTAAAGAGCTGTATAGCAAATATTTTATGCTTTGCAGCCCTTAATGTCTCCGTCACAAAGTACTCAACTCTGCTCTTCTGGCACAAAAATAGCCATATACAATATATAAATAAATGAGCACACCTTTGTTCCAATAAAACTTTTTCACAAAAACAGGTGGCAGTCTAGATTTGTCCCATAGGCTGTAGTTTGCCAGTCTATTTTGATAATTAATTTTAAGACTTTTATTTGTTAATATATGTAGTCAGGTCTTCACATTTCCAGCAAATACTGTTTTAGTTACTCCTGCAAGTGTAGCATTACCTCTTGATTTATTTATAGTATTTTTGAGTATATCACTTTGCATAGTTTTCTGACTGGTTGCTCGAGGTATTATAATATGTGTAGGTAATATATCACAGTCTACTGGTAACGTTTTACCACTTTGAATGAAGTATAGAAATGTTGCTTCCATTAAGATTCCTTTATCTTTCCTGTTTGTAAAGATATTACCTTAACTTCCTATATATACATCAAACACCATATTGGGTGGTATTACAAGTTTTGCTTCAACCATCAAATAAGATTTTAAAAACTCATGGAAAGGATAATCCATTATACTTAACCCAAAGTATACCCATCAATGATCTTTCTGAATTTCAAAGCTTCTTTTATCGCTTCCTTTCTGTTTAATTTTTTTAGACATTCTTTAAAGGTAGATTTGCTAGCATCTAATTCCCTTAGTTTTCATTTATCTGAGAGGATACAGACCTTGGAGTTGACAGTTCTTTTCTTTCAGTACCTAAAATATGTTAGGCATTAATGTCTACTGTCATTCAAATCAGTGTCCCCTGTAAGTAATATGTTCTTTCCCTCTGTCTGCTTTCAAGACTTTTTCTTCTTTTCTTTTTTTTTAGTTTCAGAAGATTAATTATGACATATGTTGGCACATATTTCTTTAATTTCTCCTAAATGGGCTTTATTCTGCTTCTTAAATCTGTATGATTATGACTTTCATCAAATTAGGAAAGTTTTTGACCTTTATTCCTTCAAACACTTGATTAGTCCCACTTTCCATTCTCTCCCTCTAGATCTCTGCTGATGCAAATATTAACCCTTTTATTATTGTCCACATGTCACTGAGAAACTTTTTTAAAAATCTGTTTTCTTTCTGTTAAACAGATTGGGAAAAGTTTATTGATCTGTATTTATGTTTTCAAATTTTATTTCCTGTCATTTAACTCTGCTCTTCAGCCAATTCAGTATTTTATTTTTTGTCGATTTATTTTTTTCAGTTCTAGTTTATCCTTTTAAAAATAACTTCTTTTTTAAATTTTTTAAACTATTTTTATTTGTTTCAAGAAAACTTGTAATTGCTTGTTGAAGCATTTTTAGGATGGTTACTGTAAAATCCTTGTGAGATATTTTCAATATCTCATTCATTTCATTGTTAGTATCATTAATTCTTTTCTCATTCAACTTGTGATTTTCCTGGATATTGATATGACATGTGATTTAACAAAATCATACTAGACTTTTTGGATATTAAATGTTGAGATTCAGATTACTATTTAATCTGGGTTTTGTTGTTGTTGTTCTTGTTCTTCTTGTTGTTGTTTTTAGCAGGCAGTCTCTTTGTTGTGAGGACTGGGTGGGTGTATATGTTAAGTTTCCTACTGCACCATGCTGACACCTGGAAAGGTAGATGGACAGGGCTATTCATATTTCTTGGTTACTAAAGGCTGGAGGTAGAATCTCAGCTCCTCATGGAATTCTACAGACATAAGGAAGGAGGTGGACGGATAGGTGAGGGCAACTAGCTCCACCTCCCACCACCTCATTCTACAGTGGTGATGATGGTGGGAGAGACTCAGCTCCTGGCTGGGCCACACCTGTCAGCATAGAACGGAGGCACAGTACTTGCCCCATCTCCCACAAGCCCATTTATTCTAATTGCTGCAGGTGAGTATGAAGGTTCAGCTGTCCATGACACCTCACTGACACTACCCTGGCAGAGAAATTGGAGCCTGCTTCTTTAAGGTCTAGGATGGAAGACCAGCTTCCTGTTAAGCCCTGCTGAAAACCTTGTGAACAGGGAGACAATGGTTCCATTGGTATTTGACTGGATTTGGGCAGGTATTGCCAAAAGGTTTTGTTTGTTTTTAGTGTACCCATTCTCTAGTCCTTTAAAAAGGAGTTACAGATTTTTATTGGAGGCTTTATGATTTTAAAAATCTTGCTGTTAGCCATTCAGATTGGAGGTTTCAGAGGGTCATGTCTAGGACATGCAGGAGGAAAACCCAGGGGACTCAGCACTTTTTTTATCCCTGTATTTGAAGTCTTTAGCCATTCATGCTTACCTGTTCACCTCACAGGGGCTTCCCATACTTTTGTCATGTTATGTGTGAAGTTCTTTAGTTGCATTAGAAAGCATCTGATAAGAATGAGGCCACTCTGTCTTGGCCAGAATAAGAAATCCACAACTATTGATATTCATGTATTTAAAAAAATTCATTTGATAATGTTTTATTTTTTGTTATCATTACTTCTTTGACCTATGGACTATTTAAAAGTGTATCATAAAATTTCAAAATATTTTGGGACTTTTCTAATTATCTTTTTTTGCTATTTCTATTTAGTATAATTTCATGCTAGATGATTTCAATCCTTTGATATTTGTTGAGGCTTGAATTTACTCAGCATATACGTTATTTTGGGAAATGTTTTATATGTATTTATAAAGGATGAGTATTGTCATTTTTTTAGTGCTGTGTTGTACATATTTCAATTAGGTCGTATGTGTTCATTAGAGGCTCTGATCCTCTGCATCATTCATGATTTTTTTCTGTTTATTGTATTAGGTTTTACATAAACATGGTAAAGTGTCCCACTATGATGGTAGATCTGTGTGTTTCTCTACATTGTTGAGTCAGTGTTTGCTGTATATATTTAATTATGTTGTCAGATACAAGGAGATTTAGAATTTTTATAAATTCCTGTTATGATGCTTGATAATTATGGCATTCCTATACCTTTGGAAATGTTTCTTGCCTTTAAGTCTATCTGTATTAGGATAAATAAAAAACAGATTTCTATTTATTAATATCTACTTGTATATTCTTCTATCCTATTCTTTAAACTTTTATTAGTCTTACTGTATAAAATATGCCCCTTCTGCATTAAATATATATGTATATATACACATCTATGTATTATACATATATTTAGAATATTCTTTTTTGTTTTTAATCCAAAGTAACAAACTTGGTCATTAAATCAAATTAGTCTAGTTACCTTTAATGTAACTACATATATATTTTGATTATACCATCTTATTTTTTTCTATTGAAAATCCTAGCTTTTTAAAATTAAACCTTTTATTTTGAAAAAATTGTATATTCACATGCACTTGTGGGAAATAGTATTTTCATTTACTCTTATTATCCCAAATGGTATCACGTTGCAAAACCATAATACAATATCCCAACCAGGGAATTGACTTGACAAAATTCACCACTCAGATTTTACCTGTGTGTGTGTGTGCATGTTTATTTCTGTGAAATTTTATCACATATGCATGTTCCTGCATCCACTAACGCTGTCAAGTTTTGTATGAACAGTTCCATCATTGCAGGCATTCTCCTGTAGTCCTTCCATAACTACACCAGCATCCCTCCTGCCCTCCTCCGTCACCACATTTCTAATCTCTGACAACCAATAATCTGTTCTTCACCTCTGTTATTTCATCATATTAAGAACATTATATATGATACTATATAACCTTATTTAATTCAATTTTTGAAGCATAATAGATGCATAGTTTTAGAATACATGTGATCATTTAATACATCCATAGAATTCGTAAAAATCAAGTTAGTATACTTACAATATCCATCATCTTAATATTTGTCTTTTCTTTATGTGATAACTGTTCAAATCCTTCTTTTCTAGCTATTTTTAAAAATTATACAATAGATTATTATAAACTACAGTCACCTTACTAAGCTATTTAATACTAGGTCTTATTTCTTATACTAAACTATATATTTGTATTCATCAATCAACTTCTTTTCATTCTCTCTCTTTTAACTTTCCTGGTCTCTAGTAATGAACAATTTACTAGCTGCCTTAATGAGATCAACTTTTTTAGCTCTCACTTAAATATGAGTGAGAACATCATAGAATACTTGTCTTTTTGTGCCTGGATTATTTCACTCAATATAATGACCTCCAGTTCCATCCATGTTGCTGCAAATGACAGAATTTCATTTTGTTTTTCATGGATGAATAATATTTTATTGCATATGTATATATACATATATATATATATGAATGTAATATATGTATACTACACTTTCTTTCTGTTATTTTTATTTTTATTTTTTTGAGACGGAGTTTCACTCTTGTTCCCCAAGCTGGAGTGCAATGGTGTGTTCATGGTTCACTGCAACCTCCACCCCCTGGGTTCAAGCAATTCTGCTTCAGCCTCCCGAGTAGCTGGGATTACAGGCGCACCCCACCATGCCCTGCTAATTTTTTGTATCTTTAGTAGAGATGAGGTTTCATCATGTTGGCTAGCCTGGTCTGGAACTCCTGACCTCAAGTGATCCACCCGCCTCGGCCTCCTTAAGTGCTAGGATTAAAGGCGTGAGCCACCGCAACTGGCCAAATGTATACTACACTTTCTTTAGCCATTCATGCACTGATAGACACTTAGGTTGATTTCACATTTTGGCTATTATGAATATTGTTGCAATAAACATAGGAGCACAGATGTCTTTTCAATATATTGATTTCCTTTCTTTAAAATGTATACCCACTAATGAAACTGCTGGATCGTGTGGTAGTCTTATTTTCAGTTTTTTGAGAACCCTCCAAACTGTTCTGAAGTAGTGGTTGTACTAATTTACATTTTCACCAACAGTGTATAAGGATTCCTCTTGCTCCACATCCTCAACAGCATTTGTTATTGCCTGTCTTTCATATATAAGCCATTTTAACTGGGGTGAGATATCTCATTGTAGTTTTGATTTGCATTTCTGTGATGATTAGTGATATTGAGCAGTTTTTCATATACCTGTTGAACAGATATTTCTTCTTTTGAGAAATATCTGTTCAAATCTTCTGCCCATTTTTAAGACAGATTTTTTTATTGTTATTGAGTTGTTTGAGTGTCTTGTATATTCTGTTCAGTAATTCTTTGTCAGGTGAGTCATTTGAAAATATTTTTTCCCATTCTGTAGGTTGTCTCTCACTTTATTTTTTTCTCTTGTGCTGCAGAAGCTTTTTTGTTTGATGTAATAACATTTGTCTATTTTTGCTTTGGCTGTGCTTTTGACGTCTTACACAAAACATCTTAGCCCAGACTAATGTCCCAGAGCATTTCCCCAGTGTCTTCTTCCAGCAGTTTCATAGTTTCAGGACTTCGATTTAAGTATTTAATCCATTTTGATTTTATTTTTGTGTATGGTGAGGGATAGGGCTCTAGTTTTATTCTTCTGCATATGGATCATCAGTTTTCCTAGCAACATTTATTGAAGAGACTGCCCTTTCTCCAATCTTGCCACCTTTGTTGAATGTGAGTTGGTTGTAAATGAGAGAATTGATTTCTGGGTTCTCTATTCTGCTCCATTGGTCTATGTGTCTGTTTTGTTGTTGTTGTTGTTGTTGTTTTCTCCCACAGGATAATTTCCTGGAGATTCTTCCAAGTAGTTTTGTTTTTTCAGTTGTTCATTCCTTTTCATTTCTGAGTGATATCCTATGGTATAGATGTAGTACATTTAAGAAATTCGACCTTTGAAAATATCTAGGTTGCTTCCAGTTTTTGACTATTCTAAATAAAGGTGCTATGAATATTTGTATATAGATTATTTAGAAGCATACATTTCCATTTATTTGGATAAATGCTAAAAAGTGCAATGAATGGGTTATATTTTAATAGTATTTTAGTCTTTTAAGAAGCAGCCAAATTGCTCTCTAGAGTGATTGTCCAATTTTACACTCGCACCAACAATGTAGGAATGATTGTTTCTCCACATCTCTGCCAGCATTTAGTGTTGTTGCTTTATTGAACCACTTTAATGGGTATGTAGTGACATGTTCCTGTGACCTTGATTTGCATATTATAATGACATTGAGCATCTTTTTATGTACTTATTTACCATCAGTGTATCTTCTTTGGTGAAGCATCTGTTTATGTCTTTTGCCCATTTTGAAATTGATTTGTTAGATTTTATACTGTTGAGATATACATATATCTCAAAGTCCTTTTTCTCAACACAAGAGTTTTTGTGCTGTTTTATTTCCTTATCTCTTGTAATAATTAGAAATGTTTATTATTTAATATTCCCTCTATTCAATTTTCATATATATGTGTTTTTGTTATTATTTAAGTTATTGCCTGAACATTATCACAGAGCCATATATGTATAACTATTACAGTTTAACACAATTTATATCAATTTCAGAAAATGTTAGAACTTTAAGACACTTTAATTCCTTTGTTTTTTCTTATCTTTGGGCATATTTTTGATATACTTAAAAACGTATGTTAGATATTTCAAAATATATTATTGCTTTCGTATAACTACTCAAACATATTCTATTTTTAATCTTCTCATTTCTTTCTTTTGGTTCTATTTTCCTTCTACCTTAAGAGCTCTCTTAATATTTCTATTAAGAGAATGTATATTTTTTAAAAGTGTACATTTATTTACTTTTTGATTTAAAACAATGCAGTTACATTATTTGAAGACATTTAGCTAGAGAAATTTCTGACAAGAAAGGAATTGTCTGAATGGGTCCAGATGACTCCTTACATTTTCATTTTTATGGCATTCAGCACATCAACAGCTTCATCAGCTGAATTAATTACACTCAATACACATGACAGCAATAAGCGGTTACAAACACAGCACTATTCAGAATGGATTTCATAGAGATTCACGTTCAAGAGCTAATTTATTGTTTACTCATTCACTCAATCAATATTGACTTAATATCTGTAAGTGGGAGACATTGTGCTTGACTCTTTCTCTGAAAAAGCTCACGGACCAGTGGTAGTAGATTCAGTGATGGAGTGGGAGGGACAAGAAAAGATAAATAAGTGATTTATACTAGATTCATGGATGAATGATATACTATTGCATATATTTATGTATATATGAATGTAATATATGTATACTACACTTTCTTTAGCCATTCATCCACTGATGGACACTTAGGTTGATTTCACATTTTGACTATTATGAATAGTGCTGCCCATGATTACAAATAAAGAAAATTATTTAGCTTGGCTCAAACATAGGATATTATTTCTTGGTTGCTTTTTTGCCATAGCCTATAATTTTAACTTCAGTGATGTAATACCTGTCATATTTAATTGCAACCAAGTTGTGTTACAGTCATGTACTATTGTGCATATGTAAATTAAAACATCATGATATTTTTATCAGTAATAACACAGTTTATATTTATCATAATGTAATGACCCTGATTCAGATATAAATATCTGCTTTAAATTTTGAAGTATGTTATAATATTGCAGTGTCAAGGGCATTAGAATAAGAGATAAAGATTGTTAAAACTGGCTGGTCTTTTAATCTCTTCAAGCTTTATTTTTCTTATATGCAAAATGAGCATATAAATATGTGCACCTGTCAGTTTATATAATATTATATACATATGTTATATAAATATATATATATATTTGAATTTGAGAAGTATAATTTTGAGGAGTACTCTCAGTGTTTAGCATACTTTATGGCTGAAAGTACTCAATAAATATTTATAAAATGAATTTTAATGAAAAAAGTTCATGTCTTAGTTTTTCCTTTAGGTAGAATTATCTTCTACTGCATGCTTTTTAAATACTATGAAAATCGATAATATTGAAAATAGGCTTTTGGACTTTAAAAATTCTCAAATGACAGTAGAATTTCTAGTTTTCTCCCAGAGTGCACACACTTGTTTACCTTGAGATGAAGACGTTTCAGATGGTGACAGGTTTGGCACTGGTGGATGAAATTTAGTATCTAAACAGTAGGCAATTTTAGTGGTTATGAGAATTGTGCTTTTAATAACACAACAATCTTAGCAAATGGATCTCTACAATAAAGCGAAATATGAATCTGACTTATAGTAAATACTTAATTCATGGTTGTTCATTGAAGGAGGGGAACCTACAGGAATGTATATTTTAGGGGATCTGAGAAGGAAGCACAATCAGTGAATGTGTGAAGCAGAAAAAAGTAGATAGGAAGAAAAAGAAAAAATAGTATCACATAAGGGTGTCATAGAAGTTATTTCAATCAGGGTTTTAAGGAGAAGAAAGTTGATTGTATCAACTACAGAAAAGAAATACTGAAACAACTGAGGAAAAGTGATTAATTTGGGGATGACTTTGGATAGAATAATTGTAGAAGCAAATTGATAAAAAATAGTTTGTGAGAAGAAAGATATTGACAGTAGAGAAAGGAGCACAATGTGTAAGAGTATATTCATAAAATGTGATGAGGGGGAGAGGGGAATATAAAATTTAAGCATATCATGGTGTTGGTTACTAATTGAGAAGGAAGACTCTTTTTTATTATTATTATTATACTTTAAGTTTTAGGGTACATGTGCACAACGTGCAGGTTTGTTACATATGTGTGCATGTGCCATATTGGTGTGCTGCACCCATTAACTCATCATTTAGCATTACGTATATCTCCTAATGCTATCCCTCTCCCCTCCCCCCAACCCACAACAGTCCCCAGTGTGTGATGTTCCCCTTCCTGTGTAAACGTGTTCTCATTGTTCAATTCCCACCTACAAGTGAGAACATGCGTTGTTTGGTTTTTTGTCCTTGTGATAGTTTGCTGAGAATGATGGTTTCCAGTTTCATCCATGTCCCTATAAAGGACACGAACTCATCATTTTTTATGGCTGCATAGTATTCCATGGTGTATATGTGCCACATTTTCTTAATCCAGTCTATCATTGTTGGACATTTGGGTTGGTTCCAAGTCTCAGTCTGTCACCCAAGCTGGAATGCAGTGGTGCAATCTCGGCTCACTGCAACCTCTGCCTCCTGAGTTCAAACAATTCTCCTGTCTCAGCCTCCTGAGTAGCTGGGATTACAGGCACCCACAACCATGCCAGGCTAATTTTTGTGTTTTTTAGTAGAGATGGGGTTTTGCCATGTTGGCCAGGCTGGTCTCGAACTCATGATCTCAAGTGATCTGCCTGCTTAGGCATCCCAAAGTTCTGGGATTATAGGCATGAGCCACCATGCCCGGCAGAGAAGGAAGACTCAATGGCAAAGGTGCTCATAAACAGAAACAGCACCCACGTCTGATGCGGCAGCTGCCCTTGCAGTTTCATCATCCTGATGTGACATGTGGTTCTCAAAAGTGGATACAGAGGTTGAATTGATTGCATTCCAATTTCACAGATTGGTCAGGAGGTCCATAAGGACTGGTCTCTGTGTAACTCAGGAACAATAAATAATTTTTAGAAAACATCAACTAAATACCATTAAGACCCTCTCCATAAGTCATGCAAGTATTCCTTCATCTGGCATAAACCTCTTCACTTGTTCTTACACAATTATGTAGGGGATTAAAAAAGAAACTGCCATAATCCCCTTAAAATATATGACTCTCTTTGGAAAAGTCCACTCTTCCTTTGAACAATTCTAGATGAATTTTGTATAGTTCTTTCAATCTAGGGCAAATTATCTTGCCAAAGAGTCGCTCTTTGTTTCATTTCTCCAGTTTATTATAACACAATTATTTAATGATATGAATTTATTAATTAATATTAATTTTAATTTTTCCATAGCCAGAGGAGGACAGTATTCCAGGGTGCTTGAATATCTCTGGAAAACTGAACAATAAAAATAAAAATAAATAACCCTTGAAGAAGTATATGTATTCTGGTAGGCTTTAGTCACAGAATAAAAAATTACATTTGATCAAATGATCGAATATATATTTTTAAAGACCATAAATTTTAACCAAATATAGGTTAAAGGTATATAATGTAGTGCTTCTACCGATGTCATGAGATATTCAAAATTTGCATGGCAATGCTTTCTGCTTCAAATGCCTTAGAGATGGCAGGATTCAGGAATAGAAGGACAGAGAAATTATGGAAGAGCTGTTATGTGACTAGGATTATCCAGGAAGAGATAAATAACATGACGTCTGGGTAAGCATCTGCATATGTAATACCTGCTCCTGTGAGGGTAGAAAGGTAACAAAGTAGACAAGAGCGACTAAGGATCTTGGGGTCCCAGAGATCAATTGTACTGGGGCTTCTTTGCACAATTTATTACTTTTGCCAAGGAATCCTGCTATGCCAGGAAGAAAAGGGTATTCATTTAGTTAAACTGGAGTTATTGAGGGCTGGGAAGTAGTAAGATTGGAGTGACTGGAGGTCACAGTGACAGGAAATTCTAAAATGAAAAATAACCACATAATTTGCGTGGATGAACAGGAAGCTCAGTGTAAGCAATGCAGCTAGATCCTGAATAGATATATGAACTAGGGTAATTGGAAGGGCTAAGAAAGATCAGAAAAATAATAAGGTAATTTGGTGATGATAGAAAGGAAGAGGTTATAGTTAAAGAAAAGAAATGTGAGAATTCAAGTCTGACAGTGGAGCTGTCTTGGATAACATCAGATCTCAAGTTAGCAAAAGCAGGAGATTGCTAAAGTAAAGTGGAGATGGACTTGTTTGTTTTTGTTTCTTACTTACAGATTAAAGATTCCAAGCACTGTGCTAATGCTATGAGAGGTATAAAATAGCATATATGGCTTTTCCTTCAAGGAGCTAGCAGCTTGGTAAGATCGAACAGTATTTAGCAGCTACACAAACATGTTTAATACTGCAGAGAACAAGTGTTGCAATAAAGGAATCAGGAAGTCTAGGGTCACTAAAGTGGAAGAGATTCATTCCAAATACATGGGTTATAGAAAATATCATGGACTAGATGGCACCTGAGTTAACTTCTTAAAATTTGAAATGGATTTTGACAGGTAGAAATAACACAACTGGTATTTTTAACAGATTTTTCAGTTGTTAGGAAGTCCAGTCTATAGTCTTCAAAATACAGCCTGAGGTGTGCAGAATATGTGTTGCCTTCTTCATTTCACGACCAGAGGAACTGTGGGTGAGAGAGTTTCACGGTGTTAACTGACTTGCAAGGACATCAGAGATATTGAAGGAGCATAGATGGGCATTTCAGACAAAGGAATAATGGGGAGAAAGATGCTGTTGCATAAAGTGCAGGACTTCTTTAGGGAATGATGAGTTATGTGGTTTCAATTCATGAAACAACTGGTGAATTTAAGATCTGGAAAATAAGTCACAAAAAATGACTTGAAAAAGCTCCTGATATATCTAAACAGCTTAGGTTTTGTGCCTGAAAAATTAAAAGAGATGACACGGCAGTGAACCAAAGTAGTGCACACAAGGAAGAAATAACTCAGGCTTGCTGTGTGTGGATTACACTCAACAAGACAGAGTAAAATGCCACAGTCACAAACCCGAGGGGCCTCTTCTTATTTCTTTCTTTCCTTCAGTAACTTCCCCCTACCAATTAAGTGATAATGAAATCAAGTAAATGAGTGAATGTTCTGTCCTCTCACACAGGGCCACTCAGTGAGACTGATTTTTCTCATTGTTCATTTTGTGTACTTTATTCTCTCTTTTTTCCATATCCTTCATCCCACAGAGAGATATTTCTAAAATATAAACATAATCCTTTTCCTCCAGTGCTTCAATGTCTCCACTGGCTCCCCCGATGCTCAGGATCAGGGAGAAAAATTGCAGCAAGATATGTGAGTTATCACTGATTACACCTTGTCCAATCACCAACTTCATGGCTTGCCTCTTCTTCAGATCCACACACAATGTGCCAGACAACCCATATTTCTTTGGATATACTATGCTTTTCATGCCTTGGACGTTTGCTCTTGGATTAATTATCTCCTCTCTAAAAATTTTGCTTTCCCTTACCTGCCCCAACCAAGCCATTCCACTGCTTAGCCCAATAGGGTGGAGTAGCTTTGATTCTACTCACTCCTTCATAATTCATTTTAAAAAGCAGTTATTGAGTCACATCATTTCTAATGCCTTTAAGGGGGAAATTATACATAGAACTTCAGCCATATGTGAAAGTACCGGGATCCACCAATTACTCATCAAATCCTTGTTAAATCTGTAAATTGTTCTCATTTTTTAGGGGAAATTGAGGCACAACTAAGTGAACTAAGTTGCTTCATCTTCACTCTCACTAATATATGTTTATTTCAGTTTCATATCATTTCAAGTTTTACCAGTGACAGTCCTTTCCTCACTGGTCTAACAGGACCACCCAAGCCACACAAATCTAGCCACTGTGGTCCTCTATGTGGAGTTGAGCAGTGGTTCCTTGCAGACTTTAAGCCCACCTCATTCTGAGCCTGCCTGTTTTTCCATGGTGAGCTTCCAGAACTCACGCTCATTCCAGCCACCCCAAACTTTTACATTTTAGTCTCTGCAACTCTTGATCCTTGTGCATGAAAGTACATGCCCTCATGTGGGGTTAAATCAACAATGAATCAAAACAGGAATCACTAACTATATTAATTATAAATGATGTATATTTATTTGATTGCTTATGTTAGGTTGAAAATTATTCATGAACTTGTATAGTGAGCAGTATATTTTTCATTCAAGGAAGACTAAATTTGTATTTTAAATGAATAAACCTACTTTGAGATTGAGCAACATTTGAAAATACTTTTTACTGCCAGAGCAGTTACCAAGAATCTTTAGAAAACTGTATAAGTGGAGAGTGGAAAAATAAGCCTGAACAAAAAACTTCAGACTAACTCTTCAGTGATGTAATTTTTTTTAGTATGTGTGTGTATATATATATATATATATATATATATATATATGACACATAATTTTGTCTGGGTATCCATAAGTTTACTGTTAATGCTGTAAAAGTTTAATGTCTCACATTACTAAATTAATGGGTAATGGAGTCTATCAATTTCATAATAAATATTAACTATTTTTGTTTATATTGAGTTAAAAAAATCACATTTTCTAAAAGCTACAAGTAAAAACAAAAGCACTGCAGTTTTTCCCTAGTGCTTGATGAGACAATAATTCTATGTGGGGACATTTTCTTTTAACACTGAAATATGGCAATCAAGACCATATTGATGGATTATTCAGGGGAATATTATGCATAGAACTTCATCCAGATATTAAAGTATTTAGATCCACCAATTATTCAGAAAATACTTGTTGAATCTGTTCAGTAAATTGTTCTCACTTTAGATGAAATTGAGGCCCAACTAAGTGAGCTAATTTACTAATAACCTTCTTTACTTAGTAATGGAGGCCCCAGATAACTGTAATTTTTATGATCAACTTATTCTATAAGAGGCCATATGTAATCAAAAAAACTGTTCAAGTATTTCACTTATGTTCATAAAAGAGTTTCCATATTTGAAAAGTTGAAACAGAATGTAAAAAGTGATATGTATTAACGTATAAGCCTAGTTTCATAAAAGATCAGCTCCTCAGAATTATTCTATGTAGGGACTATGTAACATCTGTAATTACATAGATTGAAGATTTCATCTAAGTGTATTGACTTTTATTAGTTAAAAAATCTAGCTGCTATTATTCATTTAAAGCAGAGAAGACAAATATGATCAAGATATGCTTTAATTTATGGTACATGAAGCAATGGTTATAACCAGAGAGTGGAAAGAAATATGTATTACTAAACTCCAATTATTTCTCATTTTCTATGGATGGTTAAACTTCTGTCTGAATACTTTAAACATCTTACTTGCCATTATACATCAGAATTAAAGCTAAAAATATCATGTGAAATTATAACTTTGTTTTCATTCAATATGTATGCTGTCACAAATTCAAACTAACTTTATTTCAAAAAGATGGACAATAGTTACACTTCTGAAATTATTTTAATGTATTTTTAAAAGAAAACAAAAATCATATCTGAGCACATCCCTGTTTTCATTATAAAGTGCTGTGTCCAAGATATGAGAACCAGTTTCTCTAAAAATATTAATAATTTGAACCCTCAGAGTCGTGGATGCCCAAGGCCTTACCATGTGCCCAGTTCTGAGACAGGAAGGCAGAGTGGCATAGACCTACCAGTAGACCTGAGCCAGACATGCTCTATGGGGTTTTCTTTGTTTGGGGAATAAACTCATGTTTTATATCCAAAAATGTCTAGTTGAAGAGCCAGGAAAGGTGTTTGTTTGGAGAAAACATACAAATTTATACATTTTACGTAGCATTTTGAATACTGAATTGCAAAAGTTTTCTGTTACTTCAAAATTGACTGGAATTGAAGTATAGTTTGTGTATTGTGTTGCACAACGAAGTAATTCTTAAGCCTGAGACTTTGGCTGGCTTCCATCCATTTTGGGATTTTATCTATTCCTGTGCATTAAGTTTATATCTAAACATTGCAACATCTGGAAGTAAGGAAGTCATCTGGAAGTAAGGAAGTAAGGAAGTGAGGAAGCTATAGGAAACACTTTAAAATTCAATAGCACTTTTGTGAACAATTTTAAAAGGCATCATTTAATTGTCTATGACAACAAAAACAAAAGTCAATAAAATACTGTCAGAATGCTTAGACTGATCATAGCATTTTAAGAAAAAGTTTAATGTTAAGAAATTGGCAACATCCATGCAAATGGAGAGCATGATCATTTAGACCTGGAAAGAAGGTATGAACCTCTTGTTCCAAATCATCTTTGAGAAGATGAACAGACTGAGAATGAGGGTGGAGAACAATGGACAAAGTGCTGCCACTCATGTTATCAAGTGACTTTTTAATATCACCCTTAATATTTTATTGCCTCTTTTTACGATCTTTCTAAGTCAGAAAATGCATTGACAAATGTTAAGAGGAGACAATGGTAGCCAAAATAATAAGTAAACTACACAAAATGTTATAGCAAACTGGGAAAAGAATGCATCTAAAATTTCTTAGATTCCCTTTTATTTACATATTGTATGTTTTAGAAGTCAAAGTTTCTCCATAGTTACCTGAATCTAAAGATGCTTCCTATGAAATTGAAATTGTATGTCATTTGGGTCTATCTTCAGTGTTTCATTTAAAACAGAGATGCTTATACAGTCAGGTAACCAAATATGAATTTGGAGGCTGATATTTATATTGTATGAAAGATAAGCTTTTCAACAGATATATTACGAGTTGCAAATAGATCAATGACACGATGTTTTGATCTGATTTGTTCTGAACATCTGCAGGCAGAATGCCTTTCAAGTCATTGCTGTGGATGGGGTCTGCAGTGGGATTATTCAGTGCCTCTCTGCTGAAGACTGCGTTGACTGGCTACAAGCAATAGCAACTAACATTTCAAATCTCACAAAGCACAATGTAAGTAATGATTCAAGGAATACCTAGCTAGGGTTTCTCAGCCTTTATAAAATCCTTCAATATATATGTAACTTCACATCAACTGTTTGGTGTTCTTCTCAGAATGAGACATTCATTGTGAAAGCTATTCTGGAATACTTATTGTAAGAAAATTGAGAGTTCTAGCCCAATTTATGAGTTCAATAATACATGTAGATTTCCATTAACAAGCATCTTAAACCCCTACATTACTTAAGCAAATGAAAATAAGTGGTTAGCATATAATCACTAAATATATTTAAGTAAAAGCATTCTGGACTAATATAGTACTGGATTTCAAGACAGCATTATTGATTTACCTTTAGTGATCTTAGAATTGCAGCTAGGAAGGTTTGAGGAGTAGTAGGCTAGGAGGAAAAGAGTTAGCATAGAGACTAAAGGGAACAGTCAGAAGATTGCCATTGTCTCACATTAGGTAGAGCCTGGTCTGTATTATTAGAAATGGCTTCTCTGCATTTTCTCTCTTTCCACTACAACCGTTTCTTCCTTCCACATTCCTGTGTCTCTTTATTGTAACTATCGTCTCATTATTTTAACTCTTTAATAACCTAAATAATTCTTTCTCCCTGTTATTAATACTTTTATGAGAAATATAGTCTAACAAAATATACAAAACCATAAATCTTACCTTACTGAGTGTCAATCTAGTTATCATTAATGATAATTATTTTAGAAAAAGTACTTGTCATCATCCATGCCTTTGTGTTAATTCTCTCCTCAGTCCACAATTGTTCCATGCGATGTTGAGGCATTTCAGAAGTCCTAAGGGATAGGATATCAGGAGTCTAATATACAAATGGTCAAGCAGAAATACATAACTCTGTCACCAGCACGTGAACACACAAAATTGTTCTTATGTAAATGACCCTTCAGATCCAAGTATCCTTGCACAGAGTAGACTTTGCTTTGAAACCTAAGAAAGGATTGTGGCCACTATACCTTTCTAAAATGACAGGAGGACAACTAGCCAATAAAGGCAACTGTCTAGTTTCCAGTCTATGGCTATTTCAAACAACGCCATCATAATGGCCATGCGTATGGTGATGGGATCCTCTGGGAATGGGGTTAACAGTCATGGGATATGTGCATGGTCAATTTTACCAGGCAATGCTAAGTGTTTTCCACTTGGCTGTGCAATTTACCCCTCACTCTTGGTGGATGATATGTTTCTTTCTATAATCTTCAAAACTCTGTGTCACCCTGCCTTTTGAATTTTTGGTTATTTGATACATATGGAAATGTGCTTCCAATGTGAATAAAAACAGATTTTCCTTTTTTTTTTTTTTTTTTTTTCTGATGGTTCCAGGATAGGTGTAAATACGCCAAGCCTTACCCAGGGTCACCCCTCAACAAGGAGGCTAAACATGGGTTTGTCTAGCTTGGGCAAGAGTGAGCTCTCACTCCCAGCCCACCCTTGCTAATCTGGTGTTGTCACCCTGTTAGAGTTGAGGTTGCACAAGAGGGCATAGGTTTCAGAATGACTGAAAAACAAAGAAAAAAATAGAAAAGAAATGCAATGTTTCTCTAGGGATTGTTTCCTCTCCTTCGACTGACTTACATGGATGCTTCTAGAGTTAAACACAGAAAAATATCTGAGAGTAGGGAATTTATTATGGAAATGATTAGAGTTTCTTAAAAACAAGATATGAAATTATATTTGTGAGACAAATATAATTGTGTTCTTTTGAAAGAACAGAATGTTAAACTTTAAATCCAAAGTTTTTTTCCTTATCTAGATCCAAATTTGCATTGACCTAAAATCCTAGGAATATTGTCATGCCATATTTCTTCAAACAGTCTATTCAGTTAGAATGCTGTGCTTCAGCTGACAAGCATTTGAAAAGTCAATGCTTTAGTTAAAAGCAACAGCAACAACAAAACAGTGAAGATGCAAATGTCTCTACCCTCTGTAAGCCTAAGGAGGGACAAGCTGCATTTTACTGCTTGTTTTTCATCCTTGTAATAAGTGCTCACCATCATGTGATTCCCCTATACTATTGTTTAACTGTTATGTTAAAGTTATGTATTTCTTCTTTCACCTCCTGTTTCTATATTCTAATTACATGTTCTTTTGTTCTTGTAATCAGTTTCCATTCAAAAGTATTAGGTTTCAATGTATTCTGATATGGAAAGTACTACATAAATGTTGAAAAGTTATTAGGCAGAGCAATAAAAAATGTGAAAGTCACATTGATTTCGGAGAAGGCAGAATGCATTGATGAAACAATTAATATAGTTGATTAGCATAAAGAAAGAAATTAGGCAGAAAGAGTAGCTAGGAAAGTTTTGCTTAGGTTAGTCAGATATCAGTTCTACTTCTCTTATTTTTTTAATTCTAAAGATATACTGGAAATAACACCTTATGGAAAGATGTAGAACTTTTTCTTTATTTGCCAATATTCTGAGAGTATAGGCTTGTATAAGTCTGACTTGAATAGCTTGTTAATAATAGGTGCAGAAATAAAAATATTGTGATAAATATTTAAAGAAATTCCACTCAAGAGATTATCAGGCATAAAATAAAACTGAAAAAAGGATTAAAATGCATATAAAATAATAAGTTTGACAGTTTAAAAATTATGCTATTGAAATAAGACATACATATGTATATAAACTTTTTAATAATGAATCACATTTTATTGTAAAGCTAGTTGGAGAACAAACAGGGGAAGGATAAAAGAGAGCAAAAACAAAAAACAAAAAACAACCTGTGTTAGAATAATTAGATCAATGTGTTGACCATTTTCTTTTCTCTTTGCTCACTAGTTTCTAAAAGTAACTTTATGAGACAGGGATTTTCATACCTAGTTTTTAAAAATTCTATATAATTATAGTTGCTATCTGAAAAAATTCTTCTTCCAGAAATAATTGATCAAAATGGCTAAAAATACCTAGACAAACACTGACAATGTAAAATTGTATTTTATCATTATTCAGAGTGGCTCCAAAATATTTACAATAGTTGTTAATATTTAATACTTAGTAAATGATGTCTAGTAGAATGAGGGTGAAGGCTTTAGGGACTTGTCTTAAGCTGTATTGGCACAGCTTTCAACTCATTTTACTTAAATTCAATGCTTTTACATTGGAAAGCAAAGCATGGCAGAGGTTATGCTGTTGTGGGGTGGGTGGGGTTCAGCTCATTTCTTAACCAACTCTCATATAATGAGCATTTGCTATTATTTTAGATGAGCATTCACTCCCGGTGAGCTATTATTTTAGGTAAAGTGGACTTGAGTAGATTCTAAAAGGTAAAATTTATAAATTGTAAAAAACAGTAATTGCTTCCAATTAATAATTTACCAATTTTTTCCATTCATTATTTCACCAGCTATATGAACAAGTATTAGTAGAAAGTTATCAATTTTTATTTCCATGATCATTTCATATTAAATAATTGAAGACTTTAAAATATGCAATGTTGTAATAGGGTGAAGTTTTTGGGAACCTTGGAAATAAGTAAATATATTTGGCATAATATATAAGGGATATGAATCATCAGACTTTGATGGGTAGGTTAGTAAGATGCTCCACCGTGATGTTCACTTCCTGGTATTTACACCCTTATGGGATCACCTTCCATGTGCATTGGCTGCGTAGTGAGCTCTGAAGCAGACGCTTCTCTTACAAGACTTCAGATGAGATAGCAGATGATCCTTGAGAGCATTTTGAGAAATCCAGTACATTCTAACCCACACTAATCACATGCTGAGGACTCAGCACATGCCAGTCACATGCTGAGGGCTGGCTCAACACACAAAGATGTCCCAACCAGAGGCCCATGCCAGCTGTCCCCTACCCTGCACCCCATCTCACACCACTCAGTCAGGCACAGGCTGTACAGACAAGTTATTTACTTATTATAACCTTGGGCCCTTTCTTCCCTGGAAAGTGGGAGTGGGCAAGGAGGCTGGGCCCAGCATGCACCCCCACTTCTTTGGGGGCTGATCCTTCCCACAGTATCAGGCCGGTGGTGGCCAGGGTAGAGGTTGGAAAGTAGGGGAGAAAATCAAAAAAAAAAAAACAGGGGATGAAGACCCAGCTGTGCCACATATGGACTCCTGACATACAGAGATTATAGGATAATAAATATTTGTTTAAAGTCACAAAGTTTTGGGGTATTCTGTTACACAGCAATAGGGAACTGTATTAGTTTCCTAAAATTCCAAAATTTCCTAAAACAATTTCAAAGCAAATTACCACAAACTTGGTGCCTTCAAACAACAGAAATTCATTTTCTCAGAATTCTGTGGCCTGTTTGTCTGAAATCATATGCCAGCAGAATATACCCCTCTGGACTCTGTAATAGAGAAGCCTTGTCTCTTCCAGCCTCTGGTGGCTGCCAGCATTCCCTGGCTCACAGCCACATCACACTGACCTCCGCTTCCCTGGTTACATTGCTTCTTTCTGTGTGTGTCACTTATCAGAACACTTGTCATTGGTCCCAGGGCCCACTCAGGTATTCCAGCCTGACCTCAAGATCTTTAACTGAAGTAGATCTGCAAGGACCCTTTATCAGGTTCTAGGTTTTTGATGTGGATATTTTGGGAGGAGCATTTTTGGCCTACCATAAGAACTATCTGGCAGGTGAACAACATGATTAGATTTAGACAGTTCTGTCTGATTTTTGCGCGATGTCTCCTATAGCAGTTCAGTTTCAAAGCCTTTGCTTTGCCATTTGGGTGTTCCACACGTGCATTGCTTGGGATGGCCCAGAGCTTCTCGCAGTTCACACATAAAATTGGGATATCGCCTCCTTCCCTTCACTCCTGAGTGGGAGTTCCCCACTCTTACTGGATCCCAGCATCACTCTCTTTGGTCTTCTGTCCAGAAATCCAAGGCTTTTCTCAGAGTTTAGTTTCCTGTACTGATGCACATTTCCTCATGACTGGAGAAAACAGCATGAGAAAAGGAGAGAAGAATGGGGATCCCTCATGCCACAAAAACTAATTTTTCCAGAACCTTTAGATTGAGGGTGGATTTTCTCTCTGAGTTTCCAGCTGGCCTCGCTGCCCCAGGCTCCATGGCAGCAGCTGCATGGCCGGGGGGGGGGGGGCCTTGGAGTCAGCTCAGGAACCAAAACAAAGGAACAGTAACAGAGATGTCTTCCACAGCTGCTGGCTCGCAGGGGCCTCTTCCCAGGTCTCTGATCAGCAAGACACACCCTCTCAGAGTTTTTGTTTGTTGTCCATGACTTAATTTGTCTTGACCTCAAGTCCATGCTGGGAGATAAAGGAAGCAAGAAAAAGAAAGGAAAACAAAATAAAAACAGGTAAACTCCTGGTTGCCATATTAGTCATTATTGAATTTTTACTTCTTTCTAAAAAGTTCTTGCTATTATTTATTGTACGATGTTCTCAGATAGTTAGTTGCCTTTTGCATTTTATCTAGTGTATTGAGGTATAATCGGTGGGAGAGATGGCTGCAGTGTTTTTTTTTTTCCTTCTTGGCTCTAACTGGAAGCAACAGATACTTTTAATAGAAAACAAAATATAAGAAACAAAACAACTACATGATATTTGTAGAGTATTAGAAAAAAATAACTGCTATTATACCTTGGAAATATTTTTTAAAAGTCCTGATAAAATAAATTTATTTTCAGACAAATAGAAAAATAAAGAAAATTCAACAAAATAAAGATTTACTAGAAGAAATATTCAGGGTACTTTTAAATTTTTTGTATTTTTTATTTATTCAACAAATATTTATTGAATACTTGCCTATGATGTGTCAGATACTGTGTTCTATTTTTTTGTTTGTTTTGTTTTCAACTTTTATTTTAGAAACAGGAAGTACATGGGTAGGTTTTTTACAGAGGTGTATTTTGTGATGCTGAGGTTTAGAGCATAATTGAAACCATCAACCAGGTAGTGAGCAAAGTAAGGAGTGCTATTTCAGGCAAAGAAAAATCATACCAGATAGAGGCTTAGAGATGTGAGAAGGAGTAAATAGTACAGGAGAAAATGAATACATGGATGAATCTAGATGAACATTGTTTGTATTAACATGGCAATAATTTCTTGTGGCATTTAGATAAATAAACAAAATTAAAATATATTGCAAAAGCAATAACAAAAATATCCAAAGGAAGCAAAAGTAATTAGTATTAAACTTTGTTATGTCAAAATGGATTGTTTCCTAGAGAAAGCCCTAAGTAGCCAGAATCTGTATCTTCTAAATTAACAAAGGAATAAGTGAAAAAATAATGCTAATACCGACAAAAAGAAGTTCATAAAAAAATAAAAAAAGAAAGCAAACTAGAGCAGGTTGAACAAATAGTAAGCATACAGTAAGACGACGATTTATATCCAAATATAAGATACACTTTTTACAAGAGGAATTCTAAAGATATTGGAAGATTGAAAGTCAAAATTTAGAAAAATACCTTGCACCTGAAAAAATAAGAACTTGGAAAGGATTCTCTATTTAATAAATGGTTCTGGGAGAACTGGCTAAGCATTTCTGGAAATTGAAACTGGACCGCTTCCTTACACTTTATACAAAAATTAACTCAAGATGGGTTAAAGACCTAAACGTAAAACCCAAACTAAAAAACCCTAAAAGAAAATCTAGGCAATACCGTTCAGGACATAGCCATGGACAAAGATTTCATGACAAAAACGCAAGAAGCAATTGCAACAAAAGCAAAAATTGACAAATGGAATCTAATTAAACTAAAGAGTTTCTGTACAGCAAAAGAAACTATTGTCAGAGTGAACAGACAACCTACAGAATGGGAGAAATTTTTTGCCATCTATCCATCTGATAAAGGCCTAATATCCGGAGTCTACAAGTAACTTAAAAAAATTTACAAGAACAAAAATACGTTAAAAAGTGGGCAAAGGACATGAACAGACACTTCACAAAATAAGACATTCATGCAGCCAAAAAACATATGAAAAATAAAACCTCAACATCACTGGTCATTAGAGAAATGCAAATCAAAACCACTGTGAGGTACCATCTCAGGCCAGTCAGAATGGTGATTATTAAAAAGTCAAGAAGCAACAAATGCTGGCAACGTTGCCCAGAAAAAAGGAATGCATCTATACTGTTGGTGGGAATATAAATTAGTTCAACCATTGTGGAAGAGAGTCTGGTGATTCCTTAAAGATCTAGAAGCAGAAATACCATTTGATCCAGCAATCCCATTACTGGGTATGAACCCAAAGGAATATAAATCATTCTATTATAAAGACACATGCACGTGTATGCGCATTGCAGCACTATTCACAGTAGCAAAGACATTGAATCAACCCAAATGTCCAAGAAAACTTGGTACATATACACCATGGAATGCTATAGAGTCATAGAAAGGAACAAGATCATGTCCTCTGCAGGGACATGGATGGAGCTGGAAGCTGTTATCCTCTGCAAACTAACACAGGAACAGAAAATCAGACACTGCATGTTCTTACTTATAAACAGGAACTGAATGATAAGAACACATGGACACATCGGGGGAACAACACACACTGGGGCTGGTTGTGGTTGGGGGGAGGGAGAGCATCAAGAAGAACAGCTAATGGGTGTGGGGCTTAATACCTGTGTGAGGGGTTGATCTGGGCAGCAAACCACCATGGCACATGTTTATCTGTGTAACAAACCTGCACATCCTACACATGTTCCCCAGAACTTAAAATAAAACTTGAAAAAATAAAGAAGGAAAACAAATAAATAAATAAATTGACATAATTTGAATATTTCTCTAAACGTTTAATAACTTAATGGATTTGAAGCTTTTAGATTGACATTATGACATTTTAAGTAATGCTTCCATGTAATTGAATGATTTGGTTTGTTCTGTGTCCCCACCCAAATCTCATCACAAATTGTAATCCCCATGTGTCAGGGGAGGGACCTGGTGTGAGGTGATTGGATCATGGGAGTGGTTTCCCCCATGCTGTTCTCATGATAGTGAGTGAGTTCTCATGAGAGCTGATGGTTTTAAAAGTGTGTGGCAGTTCCCCCTTTGCTCTCTGTCTCCTGCTGCCTTGTGAAGAAGGTGCTTGCTTCTCCTTTGCTTCCACCATGATTGTAAGTTTCCTGAGGCCTCCCCAGCCATGAGGAACTATGAGTCAATTAAACCTCTTACCTTTATAAATTACCAAGTGTGAGGTATTTCTTTATAGCAGTGTGAAAGAAGACTAAAACAGTTAATTTACAAATTAAATAAATATGTATTTTAAAAACCAGAATAAAGGAAAAAATACAGTGCAAACCATAAAAGAAAGGTTTGTAGCTTTGTTAATACTAGGCAAAGCAAACTTCACAGCAAATATATTACTAAATATAGATATGGTCACTTCTTAATAATACAAAAGTTTAATGCACTAGGAAACAAATGCAAACATCATGTCACATGGGCTTAAACATATCTAGATGGAATTGAAAATATAGACTGATGAGAAAGTAAAAATCATAAAATCTCAGAACTAGAGACACAAAATGGTTAAGGCCTGACTGTGAGGAAACTGAAAGTAAAATAATAGATTATGGAATCAGAAGAAGAAAATAAAATTCATGCTCAGCCTTTATTTTAGCCTATAGGGCTAGTCATTATCACATTATTCCATCATACACAAGCAGACATTTCCCATTGAACTATTCATTCAGTACTAGGTGTCTAGAATGTCTCCCCAGCCTGAGCTGGAGATTAGAACTCACTTTAATTATCTGTCTTCTATAACCTTTCAGCTTTCCTCACTGTCATTCCTTAGGGTCAAAATAGTCCTGCGAAGATTCTCGCCATCCAAAACCCATCTCATATATGCCTGCGAAGATTCTCGCCATCCAAAATCCATCTCATATATGTCCTGACCCAAAAAAGATAACTGTGCATGCATTTTAAAGACTCCTAAAATTTTCTAATTTATAAGTTACAATGTGTAACTGGAAAGCAATTTGAAAAATGTTATTTTGTCAATAATTCAAAACTGACATTTTATCTTGGTTTCATCTTATAAGATTTAACTCTACCCATCTGTGGTAAGAAGAATAATGCCCATGCAAAGATGTCTATGTCCTAACTCCCAGAACCTGTGACAATTCCATGTCATATGGCAATAGAGAATTAAGGTTACAGATACCATTAATATTGCTAATCAGCTGGCCTTAAAATGGGGAGATTAGCCTAGATTATCCAAGTGGGTCTAATGTGATTCTCTACAAGTGTAAGAAGTCAAAGTGAGAGAACAAGAGATAGCAGTGAAAGAGGAACTGAACCCAGTGTTTCTGGCTCTGAAGATGGAGAAGGGAATGCAATTCAAAGAAAGCAGTAGTCCAATAGCAGTGAAAGGCTGCACTTCTACTCTAGAGCCTCCAGAAAGCAGCACAGCCCTGCCAACACCTCAATTTCTCCCCTGTTTGATTCATTTAGGACTTGTGACCTACAGAACAGTATGATAATATATAAATTTGTGGGTTTTTCTTAAACCACCTTAGTTTGTAGGAATTTGATATGACAACAATAGAAACTAATACAACATGTCTTTTTCCAGTTGCATGTTTTCACTTAAAGTTCACAGTTTAATTTGAAAATCATGCCTTTAACTCATGTCATATGTAGCTTTTTCAGAATAACCATAAAATGTACTTGCATATGTTAGAAAACAACCTAACATTTACATTATTAATTAGTCCCAGTGCAAATCAGCCTATAATAATACCACTAGAGTTCCTGTATACTTAATTTATAACCAACTGACCTCACCAGAAAAACAATGATCAGAATTGTTGCATTCACGCAGTCTGAGCAAGGACTGTCTTTGGAATTGGGAAGCAGTGTTGGCTCTCAGTGCCTGGATAAGCATGGCTAGAAGCTTTCAAATGTCACAGGAAATCAGGAGGGAGAAGCCACACAAGACGAGAATAAGGAACTGCTGTCCCTGAAGAGCAGACATGACTGTTGAATTGTCAGGCAGTCACAACAGAGAAAGACGGCAACCGATGCCTGAGAGTGTCTGTGAAGACGGGGCCTAGTGCTGGCTGGCTCAGGTCACACAGCAACTACTGCCTGTATCCTTGTATTTCCAGTACAAATATGGAACAAATAGGAAGTGAATGAATGAGTCCCTTATCAATCAACATTTATTTGAAGGAAACATTGCTGAGAATGTAAAGAAAAATGAAGAGAGAAGAGAGAAAAACACATTTAGCTACAGTAAGCACTGCAATAAGATATTCACATGTACTACTCCTTAAATTCTTACATGTTCCGTGGGGCCACTGTGCTTTAGAGTAGGGAAAAGTTGCTGCAGTCATGAGGAAACAGAGGTGCTGTCCATGGTAGATATTCCCTGTATTTCTGAGTATAGTTCCTTTTGTCCATCATAAATCTCTCTCTCTCATAATGAAGCGTCTGATAGACAAATTTTTTTAAATAAATTTTCTTTCTATAACTCACTGAGTCACTTTCTAAGTGGCAAGTATAGAAAAATACAGTGTAGCAGAGCAACTGGAAATAAGTGGACTTTAAAGCATATGTCTAGTTGCAAATCAAGACAAATAGTTTTGAACACATGTATCATGTACAACAACTTGGAGTCTCCTAAGAATACATTGACTTGTGGTTTCCTAAAACCTTCTTACTGGAAGGTATCAGGAGATTATCTAGCCCCATTTCCTGCCCAATTAGAAATCTCTCCTGAAAAGATTCCTTCAGACAGCTCTCTCCTGGAAATCTTTCAATGACATAGAAAGCCATTGCTTCACAATATAGCAATTAAATTTTTTGACAACTTAATATTAGGAAATACTTTTACTGAATAAAAATCTCTCTCATGACTTTCATCCATTTATACTAGTTCTGATTTGAGAAAGACACACAATAATCCAACTTTCTTTTTCAAAGACACGCAATAATTCAACTTTCTCTTTCACTTGGCAGTTCCTCCAGCATACAAAGACAAGTGTCATATGTTGCAGTCCGTTTTTTTTTTTTTTTAATAGAAATATCACTGGCTCCTTTCTGCTTCTCTCTGACATGCCATCCAAGACTTTCCCTGTCCTGGTCGCTGTCTCAGGATGTACTTCTCTCTGACATGTCATCCAAGACTTTCCCTGTCCTGGTCGCTGTCTCAGGATGTAGAAGCCCTTTAGAATAAGTAGAGTAATAATATGTTTAACTTTGTATTATTGTAATTGTCATGAACTCAAATATTTTTGAGATTCATTATAGTTTGATGTATATTTACTGATTTTGTATAATCAATATATAAACATATATAGCAAACAATGACCTTACATTTTATTATAATGATCAATGAAGGGTCATATTTTCACATTAACTAATATTGCACCTCATCGTGGCAATAGTGAATAGAATTCAAAGTTCGAATAGGTATTTTACATTTAAACTCATGTATGAGCCAGAAAGCCCAATTCTTGTACTGGCCGCACAAATTACTAAATACTCAAAGTGATGAAAGCCCCTCCCCCCCATACTTAAGTATTTACACAAAAATCTAGCTTCTCAGCTTTGTACTTTTCAAAGATTGAGATTTTAGTGTTGTTGCCTTCTTTCTTAGCTTACAGTGATATTTAAGATGTTTTATAGAAGTGTTATTATCATAGTCTATAAGTTTTTTTAAAGATTAATAATCCATTAAACACTAACAGAAGGCTAGTTCTTGCCTTATATCTTTGAAAATAATGCCATACAATGAGGACTTCAAGTGCAATATTGTGGATGTTACAATCTCCAATAAAAATATGCTGTTATTAAAAATGTCCTTTCTTTCTTAATTTTGTTTATTAATGTGTATAGCGATCTTCTTCCAGCGTTAAGAAGGGAAAGTGGAAAATATACAACTTTGGAGTGGACAAACCTAACAAACACTACTGCAGCTGGGTGGTTAATGTCAACTGTGATGTCAAATTAATAATATGTACCCTTGATATGATGTAACAAAAATGGCCCTTTGCCTCTGTGATCTTCGTCCCCTAATCCATAATCCTAGTTTCATTATGGAAAGATAGTGGACAATCCCAACTGATGAACATTCTACAAAATACCTGACCAGCACTCCTCAAGACTGACGATGTCTTCAAAAATAAGGAAAAATTAAACTGTTATAACCTAGAGATGCCTAAGGGGACCATGCCAATAATAGGGGAAACTAGCTATGTGGTATATGGCAAGTCTGTTCTATAATTGTATTTTTTTTGTAAATCCAAAACTGTCCTAATATTAAAAAGTTTACTTAAACATATTCATATATATGTATAATTAAGTTAATCCCAGATATTAACAAACTCGTGAGATGATTATCAACTTCCTGATGTATTCATCCGTCTATTAATTCAGCAAACATTTTATGAGAGCTCACTGTGTCAAGTTGTTAGGGAGCAGGACTGTAATATTAAGCAAAAAATGGTTAGTCTCTGCCTTCGTGGAGCCAAGAGTCTAGTTGGGAAGGTAGACGTTAATCAAATTAGCACATAAGCAAATGTGAAATTACAACATTCATAGATAATATGAAGAAGCGCTATGAGAGGTTGATTCTGTAGTTATCCAGGAGTATGAGGACAATTTCCTAAAGTTTATATATAAGCAATGAGTAAGAATAAAATAGGAGAATTGGTGGGAAAAGATATTTTATGCAGAGGTAATAAAAGGTACCTATTCAGGAAAAAAAGTAAAGAGATACAATCATAGCAATGGATATTATTTTTTATGGAAAATTTCACTTGTCTAGGTAAAATGAAAATGTTTAAATTAATATAAGTGAATTTTTCATAAGACTCTATTTATTTTTTAAGGACAGATCTTTAATTTTATATATTGTCTTCTTATATTTATGGAGTTAAATGTCCATTCTCTTATCAAATGATGGTAATCATAGAAAAATTTTGTTTTGTCTGGTATCTTTGTTTGATAAAATAAAAGGCTATTTACTCAATGTCATTACTATTGAAAGTTTTAATACTCCAACAAATACACTCCTCAAAATCATTGATCCAGAATCTTGGCAGATAGAGCAAGTCTGCATGTAGTCCCAAAACAACTGGAAACTTTGAGGTTAAAACCAGGTCACTGAATACTGAGGCTGGAAGAAAATGATGATGTTATCAGCAGAATACTAACCATGACAAATGGGTCAAATTTTGGAAAATCACAGAAACCAATTCCACAAGTCTCTCGAAGTCTGGTCTTTTATAAGTCTACAATGTTTGTGATATTAATTGACCAAGTAATAAAACTATCACACACACACACACTTGAAATATAGTAGGAAAAACAAATATTTATCAAAATTTAGGCAGCATAAAAGACAGAGATCTGTATGACTGAGTTGGAAAGCATTACAAGCAACCAGTATTAAAAGGTATTTGGATATGCCGAATCTGAAAAGAAGAGGAAGTATAACCTCAAAACTCTCCATTGTTTAATCAATCAAGGGAGCTAAGTCTACTGGTTTTTTTTTTCAGAAGTCTTTTTGTGTTGTGGAAAACACATGAGCTTTGATGTTATCAAACTTGGGAACTTGGGTACAAAATCCTAGCTTCTCTAGTTACTAGCTATGTGTACTTGACTTCAATTTGCTCCTTAGAAACAGAAACTAGGTAACTTTAAGTTAGTGCGAGCTTCAATTTAAAAAGTGCTTTAAACATTTTGTCCCTTATATGATGCTGAAACATTTGCAATTTTTCTTCTTTCCAGTTGAATTATAAATTAAATGATGTAATCCATAAACCATCAATAAATGGCAGCCTCTATTTGTTTATTGTATAAGAGTTTACACATCTTTGTTCATGGAATAGTCTTTGGGGTTCTCAAGAATCATTATTTGGGTAGTAGAATGTTGATGAAACTGGACAAAATTAGTTGAAATAAAATTGTGGCATCTTAAGCAGCTGTGATCTTTGCCAAGTGATACATCTGTACTGCCGTTTCCTCTTCTGTAAAAGAGACAGACAAAGCAGGTAAAATGCTAACCTCCCTTTCAGCTAGCACTTCATGAATTAATCCTTCCCAATTATGCTTTCCTACTGGAATACTAAAATTAATACCAATCTGTAAATAGAGATAATTTTATATGACATTTCTATTAAGATTACTTACAGATGTAAAGGAATCTCCTCTTTGATTCTGATTCTTCCCTATATACCTTATACGTGTTGTTTATTTAGATATATTTTGTTACTTTGAAATATATATGTATGTGTATAAATGTATATGTATCTATATAGAAATATACCTACACATATGTATACGAGATATTATTCTAGCCTTAAAACAAGAGAAACTCTATGTATTGATGGAGTAAACAGTTGTTTTTCCCCACCTGACAAGAATTCTAGATGGTAGCATTTGCTATCTTTCAGTGTGATGGTCAAATTAATAATATGTACAAGAACCAATTTCCTATATTTTTTAAATTAGTGTTTTAAATGGATAATGAACTCATTACAATTGTACATATTAATGGGGTACATTGTGATGTGTCAATTTACGTAAAGATTGTATAATGTTCAAATCTAGGCAATTTTTACAATTATTACATTAAACATTTGTCATTTATTTGTTTTAATAACATTGAGAATCTTCTATTTTAGCTACATTGAGATACACATTACGTTGTTATTTGCTGTAGTCACCCTACTACATAATAGAGCACCATGTCATTCTTCCTTCCTGTAACTTTGTATTCATTGGCCAACCTCTCCCAATTCTCCCCTTCTCTCTCCCTTCCCCAGGTTCTGGTAACCAATAACCAATATTCTACTCTCTACTTCTGTGAAAACAACTGTTTTAGATTCTACATATGAATGAGCTCATGCAATGTCTGTCTTTCTAAGCCTGGCTTATTTCACTTAATACATTTTCCTTCAGGTTCATCCGTGTTGTGTCAAATGTCAGGATTTCATTATTTTTTAATGGCTGAATAGTATTCCATTGTCCATGTTTGTGTGTGTGTGTGTCTGTGTGTATGTGTGTGTGTGTGCTATTTATCCATCTATCTATCTACCATTGTGAATAGTGCTGCAATAAACATGGGAATACAGATATCTCTTGGATAAACTGATTGTCCTTTGGATATATACTCAGTAATGGAATTGTTGAGTCATATGGTAGTTTTGTTTTTACTTTTTGAGGAACCTCCCTACAGTTTTTCATAGTGGCTGTACACCACCACCACTGGTGTGTGAGGGTTCTCCTTTCTCCACATCCTCACCAGCCTCTGTTATTGCTTGTCTTTTTGATAAAGCTATGTTAACTGGGGTGAGATTATATCTCATTGTGGTTTTATTTTCTATTTCTCTGATGATTAGTGATGGTGAGCATTTCTTCATATATCTCTTGGCCATTCATATTTCTTCTCTTAAGAAATATCTATTTAGGTCTTTTGCCCATTTTCTAATCTGATTTTTTTTTTAGTTGAGTTATGTTCCTTGAATATTCTGGGTATTAACTCCTTGTCAGATGCATAGTTTGCAAATGCATCTGTAGGTTGTTTCTTTACTTTGTTAATTATTTTCTTTGCTGTGAGGAAGTCTTTTAGTTCAAAGCAGTTCCATTCATCTCTCCATCTTCTATCTATCCACATCATTTATTTCCTATCATCTGTAGAGTATTGGCTTTTATCTTATGGCCTTCAAGTCCTGGTCATGGAGGGCGACAACAGCTACAAACATCACCTCAGTTTCAGGAAGGAAAGAAAAGGAAGAGGGATGAGTAGAATCAGCCACACCTGTCCCCTTGTATCAGGTAAGAGAAAATTTCCCAGAAACCCTTTTGGTAGTTCTTCTCATTCTGTTTAACAAAATCCATGACAATTCTTTATGGGGTGGGGTAAGACAAGTTTGACCAGTACTTAACTTTCCTATCCTCTGTAGTTCTACATGACACAGAAGTGGCGGCTGTGAATAGCTTCTGGATCAGTCAGTCAGTAGTATTTACCACATTGCTTAATACAGAAGATATATTAATTCTAAAGAAAAAGCATGGATAGCCAGTCCCTCTGTGGGATGAACACAGCCCTTCAGGATTCACAGACACACACTCAAATAATTTAATCAGTTATTAGAGTTTATTCCACAGGTATTTCACCCATCTTTCTATATTTTACACACTTATGTGCAGAAGTGAAAAAAAAACTGTTTGGGAGCTATATATTTAATCCATAGAGATCTGCTGTACTACCACTTGCAAGTTAAAAAATCATTATTTTCCATAAAAGCGTTGGTTGTGAAAAGCAAAAAAAATCAAAAAAACAAAAAACAAACAAACAAACAAAAACAAAAAAAAAACCCTTCTGTCTGCCACATTGAAAAGGCTCAACAAAGCTTGTAGGTGAATTGAAAATCATGCCAGAATAAAGACTAACAGAAGGAAGATTTACCAAAAGTGAACTAAAGACTGTGATTAGAGGTTGTGGAGTGTGGTGCTGACAGGCATGGGTGTCACTGAAGCTGACATTTTCTTCCTTTTTTATAGCTGCTGACATTTCCGAGTCCTGAAGTCTACTTTTTAGCATTAGTATGTTGTTGTCTGCTTGTTTGCATTGTTATTCTTTATCCACTAAGATATGAATGTCAGACAAACAGGTGCCAACAAAAATGGGTTAGCGTGAGTGAAATAAATAATTGCAGAGAGAGTCATTTAAGTCAGAATAAAAGCAAAGGCAAGTTTGGGCACTGCACTGCATTCAGATTCTTGACAATCGTATTTTTACGTTTTATATAATTAGAGTTTATTTCAAGAAGTATGTCAGGATAGTAAAATATTTCAGTAAAATAGCCTGCTTTGTAGCTTGGAACAGTACTCACCAGAAGTTAATTTTTTTAAACAAGTTTTAATATTGGAAATTATCAGCTGATTTTTATTTACTACAACCCAAAACGTCTGCTTTGATTTCCTCTCCTTTGGATATATACTCACTAATGAGATTGCTGGATCATATGGTGGTTCTATTTTTATTTTATTTTATTTTATTTTATCTTATTTTATTTTATAGACGGAGTCTCGCTCTGTCACCCAGGCTGGAGTACAGTGGTGCTATCTTGGTTCACTGCAACCTCTGCCTCCAGGGTTCAAGCGATTCTCCTGTCTCAGCCTGTGGAGTAGCTGGGACTACAGGCACACACCACCACACCCAGCTAATTTTTCTATTTTTGGCAGAGACGGGGTTTCACCATATTGGTTAGGCTGGTCTTGAACTCCTAACCTCAGGTGATACACCCGCCTTGGGATTACAGGGTGAGCCACCACGTCCAGCCTTATTTCTTCTTCTTCTTCTTCTTCTTCTTCTTCTTCTTCTTCTTCTTCTTCTTCTTCTTCTTCCTCTTCCTCTTCCTCTTCCTCCTCCTCCTCCTCCTCCTCCCTCTTCCTCTTCCTCTTCCTCTTCCTCTTCCTCTTCTTCTTCTTCTTCTTCTTCTTCTTCTTCTTCTTCTTCTTCTTCTTCTTCTTCTTCTCCTCCTCCTTCTACTTCTCCTTCTCCTTCTCCTTCCCCTTCTCCTTCCCCTTCTCCTTCTTCTTCTTCCTCTTCTTCTTATTATTTAGGTGGAGTCTCACTCTGTCACCAGACTGGAGTGCCGTGGCATGATCTCGGATCACTGCAGCCTCTCCCTCCCAGGTTCAAGCGATTCTCCTGCCTCAGGCTCCCGAATAGCTGGGACTGTGGGCATGCACCACCATGCCCGTAGAATTTTTGTATTTTTTAGTAGAGACAGGGTTTCACCAAGTTGGCCAGGATGGTCTCAATCTATTGACCTTGTGATCTGCCTGCCTCAGCCTCCCAAAGTGCTGGGATTACAGGTGTGAGCCACCACACCTCCGGCTCTTATTTTTAATTTTTGAAGAACTTCCACACAGTTTTCCATAGTAGTTGTACGAATTTACACTCCCACCACCAGTATACAAGGGTTCCCCTTTCTCCACCCCTTCACCAGCATCTGTCTTAAATAATGAAGTCATAATAAAATGGAGCAGTTTTCCTGAACATAGTTTCCTTCCCTCTGCTCCCACCACCCTTTTGTCCAATGGACCCTGCCTGCCTGCCCCCATGCCCTTCTTTGCTTTGCTTGTCTTTCTGGCCAGGGCAGCCCCAGCTATTAGCGTTTCAGCAGCCCTGGAACTATGACCCTGCACAGGGGCCACCCCGTAGTACACCAACGCTGCTGTCTCCTTCAGTGCCTAGGGCTGGAGTTAGCATGGCCTTCATCACACCCAAAGAGACAGAAGCTAACTCCCTAGGACCTGCCTCCTGCCCCGGGCTCAAGAGAACACAGCAGGAATGTGGGGTAATTGATCCCCAGGTGACATACTTTGTCCAGTGAAAGACCAGGGCAAAGAAACAGCCTGCTGATAAATTTGCTCACTCTTGCTCAATAAACGAGCTATTTGCGTTTGGGAGTGCAGTGATGGCACAGGCCCCAGAACCAAAGCACACTTGATGAAGCAGTGCTTCACTGAGAAGCTGAGGCCAGTTCAGGGATCTGAGAACTCCCACCTCATATTTGTTTTCTGCTGGCCTGCCTTGCTGGCCTTCACCTATGACCCTAAGTTCCTTAGGCTCAAACATCTTCCCTAATCAATTGTTAACATGTGAGACTTTGCCTCACACTCTATTTCTACGGAAGCAGGACTAAGGAAACAGCTTTCACCTCTAAATGTTCATTGCAGAGTACTGAATATTCCCTAGGTGATTTGCTCTCACCTCTTACCAGGCATAGGAGTAAAGAGGTGTAAGTGAATTGTGTTAAGCAGGTAGATGAAAGGCCATTAGAAAATTACAAAAGAAATCACTTTGAGTGGACAGTTGCTCCACTGAACGTGTTTTAAAACCCCTCATTCTAAAATGGAGCTTCAAAGCCAAGGACCCCTGATGAGGGAGCAGAGGTGGTCACACAGGTCACTTGAGGGTGCTTTGAGCTTCTTATGTATGAACACTGTGCATTTCATTTATAGAATACTGGCTAATAATATAGCAATGGTAAACTCTTTTCTCCACCTGTGACTAAAAGTAATACTGACAAACAAAAAACATTTTTTATTATTTCCTGAAGCCCACGGTGACTCTGCTAGGTGGGTACACCTGCCCCTATGAGAAGATTCCCCTCCTTCTCATACTCCTATACCATCTTGTTATAATACTCATCTCAGAGACTTAGGATTATTTATTGCATGTTTGTTTCTATTGCCTATTATATGCATATATATATATATATAGAGAGAGAGAGAGAGAGGGTCATTTCTGATGTTTGGTGAATTCATGCAAAAATGAATGATTCAACACTGAACATACACCCATAGATATTTGTAAGTGATTGCAACCTACTTTCAGGCTCCTGATTCACAGTTGTATGTGTATGCGTATGCTAATCTTAAAATGATGACTGAGACAGATAAAATTGGATAATTCTTGTTATAGGAAAATAAAGTTTAAGAAAGCACATTCAGATATAATACCTAATCATCCTAAGGCATTGATTTACTGTTAATGGATATGTTTTGAAAAGCAACATGACCTAATTTTAATTTTTATACATAGTCATGAGAAATAACAAAAGTAAAAGGGCATAAAAGGAAAAATATGAGCTGAAATGTGAGCTCTAGAAGCAAAAGTCATGTTTAAATTCTTCCCTCCTCATGATAAAAGTAGAGTTTTTATCTACCTCAACAGTTAGAGGTGATATATGGTCATCGTGTGTCCTCACATTAATGTCATTATTTGTCAGGTGAATTTATATCTGTAGAATAATGATCTCTCTAGGTCCTAACACATTTGTTAAATAGCATTGGCCACACATCTCTAAAAAAAATGGAGGAATGTTTCTAGCTTTTTGGTTAAATCTTCAAAATTGATTTTCACCAGAAAATATACCCTGTTAAACAGCATCCTGCATCGTCCATCTGGAGAGCACACCTCCCCAGTCATCAAGGTGTCTTGTATATGAAAGCTGGAAATTAAAAAATTAGTATTGTTAAGATACAATTTAAACATATAAGATCTTTGATTAAACTGGCAACCTAATTTTTAAAAATTCTATCCTTAAAGGCATTTAAATTTGGAAAAGAGGAATATTTTTAAAGGAATATTTGAATTTGATTGAATTTCCCTGCTGGTCTAAAGAGGTCATCAAAAGAGAATATTATTACTACTACAAGTATGTTACAAATTACTGCAAAATCAATACTGCTAAAAGTTAATAAACAAAATTCAGGGATTTAAGAAACAGGACAATATTTAAAACAAATGTGCACTTCTGTTTCTTAAATTTTTTAAGTAAATTAATTCCAAGCAGATCTTTATTAAAATCAGTTGTACAACTGGCTCTATTTAATGGATCTACAATAATTGAACTTACTTTAACCACTTTAAGAGGTTACCATTATTAACATTCAGTGGAATGAGTTTCTAAGAAAAAAAATGTGCATATATTTGTCATTTTCCCAAGGATTTCCTCAAAGTGAATGTTATTCCTTTGAATGTTGTCCATAATATCTAAGCAGATATTTAATTTTGACAACAATATAGTTTATAAATTTTAGTAATTTGATAAACAGGAGAATTCTCATTATCATTTCAGTTCTTGAGTATGAAAAATATTGTTTGATTTGTAATATATGCATTCCATAACTTTATATTTGTCCCCATGTTTTAGAAACAGAATACTCAAATTTTAAAATCATAGTTCCAGTAAAAAATGTCTAATGAAAAAGTTTCTATTTAATTTAACTTAAAATTTAATAACATATAAGTATGCTTCTTATATATAATAGTCTTATTTCTTTAATAACTGTTTTGAAATGTAAGGTTTCATTAATGCTAGTGATTCCTGTAGGAAAAAAAAAGTGATAGAATCAAATAACAAGAATAACTGGTGAAAGTTCTTAATAAAATAGGATGATCTTAATTCTAATATTTTTTAATGTCTGGAAAAATATATATGATATTCAGCAAATACTATTTTGAGTAATTACCTGTAACATCTCAACCCATTTATGCCTAGGGTTCCATTATTGGAACACTAAGTACGTGGGAGTAATTTGTATTCTACTGCTCAAGGTCATTACCAAGGTCTGATTGCAAAAACTAAAAAAACTGCAGCCTCAGGCATAAATAGGTTAAAATACTATTTTTTACTATTCCATTTCAAACAGAATATGAAGATTATTTTCATCTTGGGTATTTAGTATATTCTTTCACTTAAAAATACTATTCATACTCCAGTTTCTGAAACAATACATCTCTATTTACCTGATATTTTTATCTTTTGGAAATAACACATGGAATTCCGTTTGCTTATGTTTGGTAAAAGATATTTTTTAAACGTGTGCGTTAATTATATTTTTACTTTAGAAATATAGTAAAGTGCAGAGAAACATTAAAGTGAAACATGTAGCAACAATAATGGTTTATGAGTATAATATTAATGTTTTATGAGTATATATTACATATACTTGAAAATGTGTATTTTTCTTTACACATATAAAACAAAATTGCCAGCTTCCTATGTTTATGGTATTATCTTTTGTTAAGTTAATATGTGATCATAGACACTTCCTCAGAACAGTAATCATATTCTGAGTTTACTCACTCTTAATGGATTAATAGATGTTTGGCTTTTTGTGTATATTATATAGTAACTTATGAATGGATTAATATTTGACATGTAAGTCATTTAAAATATTTTATTAATCCAATGAAAGCCTATGGATTTTTTGGTGTACTAGTCAGTGAAAACATTGCTGATTATTTATTTGCATAAGAGCATGAATTTTTTTATTCTCATGAACCTAGCTTGACTTTATCTAATGTGACAACAATGTGTGAAAGTATATTAACATGCTGTTCAATGTTTGGCCCTTATTGGTTAAGATCACATTATTGGTTTTAATCTATTCATGTTTGATCATATGCAAAAGTGGCATTTCACATTTTCACATTTTTATGAATTTTCTCTTACACAGATGTACTTTTCTGTTTGGTCATGTTTGTTTGGCACTCTGTGCACTAGGTACTGAGTGTGGTGGTGCAATTATGTCAGATCTAGTCTGTTCAGTCCTACAGCTATGAAGGAGAGCATATGTATTTTTAAGAAGAGTTTATTATATAGTGGAGCTATTAATCATTTTGTAATGTTTTCTTGTTTTCAGGTTTGTGTATTGGGGCTTTATAAATAGCCCACTTTTTGAATATTTATTTTTATGTAGTGTTCACATTAACTTTTCTACTGAAATTACCTTCTTTGAATATGATTAGTCCATCACAAGGCCATATACACCTACTTCTAAAATATGCCTGTTGATGAAGGTAATAACAGTGTGAGAATAACAATTGACAGAGCTATCATTTTCCTCTACATTTGTGGGGTGGCATCTTGAGTGACTGCATAGCATGCCCAAACACACCTCAGCTCTTTTTCTGTTTTCCAGACTCCGCCATACCAAAGTAGCAAGCCCGAGGCCCTTACTTCTCTGATCTGCATGTTGGGTGCCAAATTTCTTGCAGGTGTTTGTGGTTTAAGGTTTTGATGACTCTCCATGAGGGCACTGCTGCTACCTCTGTATCGTTGATTGCTTGTGTGTCCTCTGTATGGCTAGTGTGCAGGGTCAGCAGTGGAACAGTGTGAGCCACAAGGAGACAAACCAAATGTGAGTCTGTGTTTCCTTTTCCGTATTCTTCAAACATGTACTGGTCTTTCAAATGTGAATCTCATAGACTATTTCTGGAAATTTCTAAAAAATATTTCTAAATGAAGACATCACAGAAATGTTCATTCATATCTCCTTCCAGGAAACTTCTTTCAGCCTTATTTTGTTTCCTCGAAATAGTTCCTCTTTCCCTCTGTCTGTATTCAATTGTTTTTCCTGTCCTTATTTTTCAGCAGTTTTACTATGGTGGGCTCAAAGTTAGTAGATTTTCTCAAATTTGTAGATTAACGGCTTTATCCATTTGGAAAATTCTTAGCTCTTCCATACTACTCCATTCTCTCTCTGCTTTTCTTTCAGGATGCCAAGTGCATGTATCCTGAAAATGTTTTACAGCTTTATGTCTTATGTTTAGGTCTTTGAGTTAATTTTTGAATATAATGTAATGGAAGGTCCAGCTTCATGCTTTTGCATATGAATTTCCAGTTTTCTTAGAATCATTAGTTAATATGACTTTTTTCCTTTGAGTGGTTTTGGCACCTGTGTTAAAAATTATTTGAACATATATGAGGGCTTATTTCTGGACTCTATTCTATTCTATGTTATCTATGTGCCTGTTTTTAGACTTATACCACATAGTTTAGTGTAGTAGGAAGTTTTGAAATCAAGAAATATGAATTCTCTGGTATTATTCTTTGTCAAGATAGTTTTGGCAATTCGGGAGGGCCCTTGAGATTCCACGCAAATTTTTGGATAGATTTTTTATTTCTGTAAAACACCTCATTGAAATTTTGATAACGTTTGAGGGAATCTGTGGGTTCCCTTGAGTAGTGTTGATATCTTAATAATATTAAGTCTTCACATCTATGAAGATGGAATTTTTTCCATTTATTTGTCTTGTTTAATTTTTTAAGAAATGTTTTGTAGATTACATTTTATAAGCATTTCACCTCTTACTTAATTCCTAAATATTTTATTCTCTTTGATACTTTTGATACTATTATAAATAAAAATTTTAAGTTTTCTTTTCAGATTGTTCATTGTTATTACATAGAAATGCAATTTATTTTGCATGTTGAATCTGTGATCAGATAGTTTTCTAAATTTATTAATTTTAACAATTACTTTTGGATAAAGCTTTAGAATTTTCCAAATATGAGATCATATCATCTATGAACAATGATAACATTATTTTTTCCTTTTCAATTCTTTCTTTTATTTCTTTTTTCTTGCTTAATTACACCTGCTAGGACTTGAAGTACTATGTCAAATAATATGGTGAAAAGCAGGCATCTTTTTCTTGTTCCTGATCACATAGGAACATATTATCCTTTTCATAGGAAAAGGTTTCAGTCTTCTACCATTGAGTATGATATTTCCTGGAGGTTTTTATGTATGGCTTATGTTCCGTTAGGGTAGTTTCCTTCTATTTCTAGTATGTGGAGTGTGTTTATCATAAAAGAGTGTTGCATTTTGTCAATTGCCTTTTCTGCATCAGTTGAGATGATTATATGCTTTTTGCTTTCATTTTGTTAATGTGGTGAACCACTTTGATTGATTTTCGTGTGTTGAACCAGTCTTCCATTCCAGGAATAAAACCCACTTGATAATTGTGTATAATCTTTTTAACGTGCTGTTGCGCTGTTGAATGTGCTGTTGAATTCACTTTCTTAGTATTTTGTTGAGGATATTTTCATTAGGTTCATAAATAATATTGGTTCATAGTTTTTTTTGTTTTTTTTTTTCCTTGTGGTGTATTTGTCTGGCTTTGGTATCAGAGTAATAATGGCCTTGCAAAATGAGTTAGGAAATGCTCCTTCTTTATTTTTTGGAAAAGTTGAAGAAGGATTGGTGTTAGTTCTTCTTTAAATGTTTATACATTGAGATTTGACATAAAATACATTTTTAGAAAACATAATAAATATGGAACACTGTGTTATATGTTGGCAAAGCAAGAGTGTGTCAAATCTTAGTGCTAACTTCCCTCATCAGTCAGGAAAATATACTAATTTGATGATTTCCATTATTGTTGCACTGCTGTTCTTTTACTTATGTTGAAATTGTTGACAAAGTAGAAAATGAGGTTTCTTTAACAAACTACAAGATGTTGAGATTATACAAAGAAAGAGGTTAAATCAGCTTCTAGTAAAAGAAGAATTAAGAAGCCTGACTAGTTATAGATTTTCAAAGTCCAGTCCTCAGTGATAAGCTGCAAAGCACCAAGAGCACAGAAAGAGCAAATGGCATTATGTTTATTTAGAGCTAGAATCCTCAAAGCATTTGAAAAGATAGAAGTGGCATACAGTTTACCTCAAAAGATAGTTAATTTTTTCTGATAACACTTGTTAGGGTCACGTGGACATTCTGCTAGACTGAGGGAAGTTAAAATGAATAAGACACATCTCTCTTCTTAAGGAATATACTGCATTTAGTAAACACATGCAGCAAGAGGAATAGCAGATGAAAATGTAGACCCAAAGAGAAAGTCACTGGACATTCTCTCTGAGTCCTCAGAAAAGCTTTCATGGCAGATATGATTTCGATTATGTGGTACATGGGCATAGCCTTTGTGTCAGACTGAATTAGCTGGTGCCAATTTCAGGGTGAATTAAAGGATATTTAATCTCAGTGTGCCTCAGCTAAACATGAAAATAAAATAGATTCTTTCTAGGTGAAAAAGTGAGAGGGTGAGAGAGAAAGAAAGAGAGAGAGAGACAGCAAGAGCAAGGGAGGGTGGGAGGAACAAAAGAGGGAGAGAAAAATAAGAGGGATAAAGTGAGCTTTGGTGGGTGATATGATTTGGCCATGTGCCCACCCAAATCTCATCTTGAATTATAGTTTGTATAATCCCCACATGTTGTGGGAGGCACCTCATTGTGGGAGGTAGTCGAATAATGGGGGTGGTTACCCTCATGCTGTTCTCATTATAGCGAGTGAGTTCTCACAAGATCTGATGACTTTATAAGGGGCTTTTCCCCATTTGCTTGGCATTTATCCTTGCTGCCACCATGTAAGGAAGGATGTGCTTGCTTCCCCTTTTGCCATAATTGTGTTTCCTGAGGGCCTCCCCAGCCATGCTGAACTGTGAGTCAATTAAATCTCTCTTCTTTATAAATTACCCAGACTTGGGTATGTCTTAATTAGCAGTGTGAAGATGGACTAATACAGTAAATTGGTTCAGGAGTGGGGTGTTGCTATAAGGATACCTGAAAATGTGGAAGTGACTTTGGAGCTGGGTACCAGTTAGAGCTTGGAACAGTTTAGAGGACTCAGAAAAAAACAGGAGAATGTAGGAAAGTTTGGAACTTCCTAGAGACTTAGAGGGCTCAGAAGACAGAAAGTTGTGGGAAAGTTAGGAACTTCCTTGACACTTGTTGAATGGCTTTGACCAAAATGCTGATAGTGATATGGACAATGAAGTCCAGGCTGAGATGGTCTCAGATGGAGATGAGGAACTTGTTGGGAACTGGAGTAAAGGTCACTCTTGCTATTCAATGAGACTGGTGGCATTTTGCCCCTGCCCCAGAGATCTGTGGAACTTTGAACTTGAGAGAGATGATTTAGGGTATCTGATGGAAGAAATTTCTAGGCAGCAAAGAGGAATCAGAGTATAAATGTTTGGAAATTTTCCAGTCTGACAATGCAATGGAAAAGAGAACCCCATTTTCTAGGGTGACATTCAAGTAGGCTGCAGACATCAGCGTAAGTAGTGAAGAGCTGAAAGTTAATTACCAAGACAATGGGGAAAATGTCTTCAGGGTATGTCAGAGACCTTCATGGCAGCCCCTCCCATCACAGTCACAGAGGAAGGAAAAATAGTTTTCTGGGCCTGGTCCAGGCCCCCTGCTATGTGCATCCCTGGGGCATGGTGCCCTGCATCCCAGCTGCTCCAGCTACGGCTAAAAAGGGCCAATGCATACAGTATAATAAAAAAAAAGGGGGCCAATGCACAGTTCAGGCCATTGCTTCAGATGATGCAAGTCCCAAGCTTTGGCAGCTTCCATGTGGTGTTTGCCCTATGAGTGCGCAGAAGACAAGAATTGAGGTTTGGGAACTTCTGCCTAGATTTCAGAGGATATATGGATATGTCTGGGTGTCCAGGCAGAAGTTTGCTGCAGCAGTGGAGCCCTCATGGAGAATCTCTGCTAGGGCAGTGCAGAAGAGAATGGTGGCCATTCTCCACACCCCATAATGGTAGAACTACTGACAGCTTACACCATATGCTGGGAAAAGCCACAGACACTCAATGTCAGCCTGTGATAGCAGCCAGGAGGGGAGCTATACCCTGCAAAACCACAGGGGTGGAGCTGCCCAAGGCCATAGGAGCCCACCTCTTGCATCAGCATGACTTGGATATGAGACATTGAGTCAAAGGAGATCATTTTGGAACCTTAAGGTTTAACAACTGCCCTATTGGATTTTGGACTTGCATGGGGCCTTTAGCCCCTTTGTTTCGACAAATTTGTCCCATTTGGAACAGGTGTATTTACTCAATTCCTGTACCCCTATTGTATCTAAGAAGTAACTAACTTGCTTTTGATTTTACAGGCTTATAGAAGGAAGGGACTTGCCTTGTCTCAGATAAGGCTTTGGACTTGGACTTTTGAGTTAATGCTGGAATGAGTTAAGACTTTGGGGGACTGTTGGAAGGGCATGATGGTGTTTTGAAATGGGAAGACACGATTTTGGGAGGGGCCAGGGGCAGAATGATATGGTTGGGTTGTGTCCCCACCCAAATCTCATCTTGAACTATAGTTCCCATTAGCCCCATGTGTCATGAGAGTAACCCAGTGGGAGGTAATTGAATCATGGGGATGGTTACCCTCATGCTGTTCTCATGATAGTGAGTGAGTTCTCAGGAGATCTGATGGTTTTATAAGGGGATTTTCCCTCTTTTGCTTGGCACTTCTCCTTGCTGCCACAATATGACGAAGGACGTCTTTGCTTCCCCTTCCATCATAACTGTGTTTCTTGAGGCCTCCCCAGTCATGCTTAACTATGAGTCAATGAAACTGCTTTTCATTATAAATTACCCAGTCTTGGGTATGTCTTTATTAATAGAGTGAGAATGGACTAATAGAGTGGGCCTGGGGAGAGTGAATATGAGCAAAGACACTGTGCTGTGGCAGGACAGGGCCTACATCCTGGAGTTCGTACATACAAGGACCTGATACAGAAGTGACTCCTGAGAGACACATAGGCCAGGATGTGGAAGGATTTGAATTATATGTGATTTTGCTCTTTTGTTTCTGAAGTAATGGACAGTGTATAATTACTTAAATAAAAAATGGCCATTTCAAATTTACATTTTTAAAATGCTACTGTAGAAACAATAGGTGCATATATAATAGAAGGACAAACCTAAAATATTATTCTTAATCATCCATCTTATCAAGAGCACATAAAATTACAAGAATGTGCACTTGCATTTATGATGTTCTTTTGTGTTAAATGATAAATGGGATGACTAAGTTCCAAAATCTGCTCTGCAACTAAAGGAGGTAGATCATTTGCAGAAGTCACTAGTGATAAGGAGTGACAAGATGCTAGGAAATCCTACTGAGAAGGTTATATTTAAGAATCAGTAAACTCTATGGTCATGTTTCATAAGACTACATCTCTCTTTTTTGAACAGAAATCAATTTAAATTTCATCATATTTACTCTACCTTTTCTACTGATACTTCAGATACCTCTCTCTCTCCATGTTTCATTTCAGCCCAGAAACAATTATTATTGTAATATAAGAACTTCCTTTTAAATTATAAGTATTCCTTTCAAATCTTGTATGCATGGTATGAATTCTACATTTTGAAGCCATCAGAATTACTATTGTCAATCTAAAAAAAATTAGAGATTAGTATCTCCAAATATGTTGAGTTTACTCAGGAATGAAATATGAGGATTAAAACGTGGGATGCCACAGTGTATCAAGTGAGGGAAGGGGAAATGGAAGCTTTTATTGACACAATGGGAGGGGATTACATAAGTTGCTTAGAAACAAAGTTCTTTGGTTTCAGAGGCTCAAGCTGAGTTCGTTGTTGGAGATGTCCTTACTAGGCAAGTGTTCTTGGCAGAGCATCTTACTGAAAATATTGCAGTCCTAAAGAATGTCTAGTGATAGACCTTGTCATACAAACATAAGTATATGTGCAAAATTTGCAAGCCATGCAAAGGAGAAGATGCTTGAAGAAGGTTAAGAAATTTCTCATGGAGTTTTAGAGTCCCTGGAAATAGTTCTTTTCTCAGACATGTAATCATGAGTTCCCTCTCCTTCATGTCTTCCCAGCCCTATTTTGTCTGGATCTGACAAAAACAATCATCCAGTATCTGCAGGTTTCACACTATAGACATTAAGACTCAAGAACTTAGAGGGTTTTTGGTTGTTTGATTTTGTTTGTTTGTTTGCTTGCTTGTTTGTTTTGCTTTTTAAGTGATTAGCTTTCAAGGCAAAGTTAAACTTCAAATTCATGAGTTTAACTTTGTTGTAACTGAGCTATTCTCTGTCTTCATTCATTCAACAAATATTAATTGAGCATCTACTAAGACCTAGGCCTTCTCTAGGTGCAAGTCGGTGCAGTATAGACTGAAACAGACAGAAGTCTGTGACCTAGAACTTACATTCTAGTGAGGGGAGCAAATAAATTATAAAAGAAAAATATTAAAATAAGCAGTTATTAGATACTCATAAGTAGTATAGAGGAAATAAAGATATAATTAAGCACAATGTCACATTTTTAGTGTGTATGGGTGTGTGGGGGTGTGTGTGTGCATGTACTATACATCTGAAAGTATCATCCTGTCTGATTTATCTGAGGTACTGCAACTTTTCTTTTAGCAGAAAATATTCCAATGTGATTCTAGAAAAAAACAGAAATTCAAGAATAACATATTTTTTTTTATTAAATAAGTCTGGAGGTTCCCATTTAAGCAAATATGATGACCTAGGCTTGGTTTTGAATAGCATATTTTAATGAATGTCCTTTTAAGTAAATACTACACAAAAGTGTCATTCTTAACTTTCTGTTCTATGTTTTGGGCCATTCATAGAACTCAAATCACATATTTTGGGAATTAAAAGATAGAAGAATACAGAATTCCCAAGCTCAAAGAGCCTACAGTTTTCTAGAAATCAAAGATAATTATAAGAATAACACAATGAGTTTCCTTATCACAACCGCAGCATAAAATGAAATAAACTGATATTTTAAAAAATTGAATTTTATATTTTATGTTCTCAAAAAAATAAGAACTTAACACTACTTAGATTTTGTTTCCTTTGTGTGGGTCACACCATCCTGAATCTAGGTATGCTCTTTGAGAATACACATGAGAGCAGGCGTGGTGGCTCATGCCTGTAATCTTAAGTACTTTGGGAAGCCGAGGCCAGTGGATCACCTAAGGTCAGGAGTTCGAGACCAACCTGGCCAACATGGTGAAACCCTGTCTCTACTAAAAATACAAAAATTATCAGGGCATGGTGGCAGCGACTATAATCCTAGCAACTTGGGAAGCTGAGGCAGGAGAATTGCTTAAACCTGGTAGGCGGAGGCTGGTGTGAGCTGAGATCACACCACTGCCTCCAGCCTGGGCAACAGAGTGAGACTCAAAAAAAAGAAAAAAGAAAAAAAGAAAATACATGAGCCAATAAACCAATTTATATGATGGAAAATAACTCTAGCATCAAAAATTCTTGGAGCTGCGAAGCCCTCTGTCATAGACATATCACTCAGCCTCAGTTCCTTTTTGCGATAGTCATCCTGAGGAAGGATATTCACAATACATTTTACTACCCAATGGAAGGAAATAGGTCAAATCAAATATTTCTTATGCAGTAATATGAATTTTCTTTTTTGCTGGAAGTCTCTATAAAGTTTCAAAGTGTCTATAAATCCCCTGGAACTGTAAGTAAATAGCAAAATGCTGAGCATTTTTTTTTTTTTTTTTTTCTGCTAGAGATCAGGTAAGTTTCATCAGATTTGTTTTTTCTTTTTTTTTTTTTTTTTTAATTATACTTTAAGTTCTAGGATACATGTGCACAACGTGCAGGTCTGTATGTATACATGGGCCATGTTGGTGTGCTGCACCCATTAACTCCTCATTTACATTAGGTATATCTCCTAATGCTATCCCTCCACCCTCCCTCCACCCCACAACAGGCCCCAGAGTGTGATGTTCCCCTTCCTGTGTCCAGGTGTTCTCATTGTTCAGTTGCCACCTATGAGTGAGAACGTGCGGTGTTCGGTTTTCTGTCCTTGCAAGAGTTTGCTGAGAATGATGGTTTCCAGCTTCATCCATGTCCCTACAAAGGACATGAACTCATCCTTTTTTATGGCTGCATAGTATTCCATGGTGTATATGTGCCACATTTTCTTAATCCAGTCTATCATTGATGTACATTTGGGTTGGCTCCAAGTCTTTGCTATTGTGAATAGTGCCGCAATAATCATACATGTGCATGTGTCTTTATAGCAGCATGATTTATAATCCTTTGGGTATATACCTAGTAATGGGATGGCTGGTTCAAATGGTATTTCTAGTTCTAGATCCTTGAGGAATCACCACACTGACTTCCACAATGGTTGAACTAGTTTACAGTCCCACCAACAGTGTAAAAGTGTTCCTATTTCTCCACATCCTCTCCAGCATCTGTTGTTTCCTGACTTTTTGATGATCACCATTCTAACTGGTGTGAGATGGTGTCTCATTGTGGTTTTGATTTGCATTTCTCTGATTCTTTTTTTTTTTTTTGAGACGGAGTTTCGCACTGTCCCCCGGGCTGGAGTGCAATGGTGCATTCTCGATGACACTGAGAGAGTCCACACTAGCTCCTGAAAGAGACAACAATGCTGCTGTCACAAGCATATCCCAGCATAGCACCTGAACAGTGGTAGCTCTCTAGGTTTTAGTTTAGACAGTATCTGGAAAGAAACATGATTGCTAAGATTTACTTTGGTGGTGGAAGGATGATGCATTAGTGTGCCTGTAGGAGAGGAATACCAGTCTTCTTACTGTGATCTGGCACTGACCACAACTGTGCAAGTCAAACATGATGAAGTCCCCGCAGATGGAGCTGCCCTTCTGCTGTGTTGTGCTGAACAGCCACTGACCTGGGTGGGCACTGGGTCCATGCGTTGTTTGTTTCTCTCTGCCTGGAAAGCCCAAAGTGCTTGAAACGGAAAGTGCTCTCAGTCAAGGAAGCCTGAGGCCAGTATTTGGGAAGAAGGGGCAGGCATTGGCTCTGGGTCATTCATACAAAATTTTCATAGATAGAACTTACTTGTCTGCTATCTGAAACAAGAACACAAGAAAACAAGACCGTATGCTTTGGCAGCTGGCTGAAAAGTGAGTTTCCAAGAAATCAAGCAGATATGAATATAATTTATGAATTTATCTTCTGTTTTTCATTTTTAAAAGGCTTAACGTGGCCTTCATTTATCTGAATCCATTTTACTTTGTGGTCATCTATAGCTCTTGCTGATTTTGCGGAGTGATGTGTTGGGCAACCCTGGTCTAAGCCGTTCTGCTCCTTTTACAGCCAGAGGATTAATAGCTTAAATAACTGTGCTCCAAAAGCAGCCGGTTTTGTGATATGGACAGAAATCATGCCCTTTGATCTCTAAAAGCCTTCAAGTTCAAACACAGCCTTTATTTTAGCCAAAATTATACTCCCTTTTTAAGCTACTTATAACACAAATTGTTCTCATAACATAAAATTAGCATTGGTTTCTAAGAAGTGTAACATGGAAAATACCTTTTTGAAAAACGCTGATTTGTCTTATTTGAAGATCAGTCCTAAAATGATGCAGAGAATTTAGAATTTTCATTATTTGGAAATAGTATTACTACCAAGAGTAGATAATTTTTAAAACTTTGCTCTATGAATGCATTTTATTACTAAAAATATTTATTTTTTAATATTTGACTGTACATAATACAGCAGACACTATATTAACCATATGAATAATGCCATGTTTTAAAAATAAATTTAAATTGTAATTGATGTATCTTTTTGGGTTTTCTAATTAAATTTGAATTTGCTTTATTGATATTAATGTTATAATTAAAAAGTAAGTATTTTTCAAAGCAAATTATTGCCAGTATCTTTATATTGAGAGTTCACTTATAATTTAGGTTTCCTAGAATATGGTTGTAAATGGAAACGAAGGTATACTATGTCCAATTGATAAACACTGGGATATTCCACCAGTGCCATTTATGAGAAAGCATCGATGGATTCATTTTCCCTCTATCTGTTCATTCCCCACCCAGCCTGATTCACATATGATTGTCACCCATTTGGCACCTGAGTGTGCAAATCCTAGTCTAGAGTTGACAAGAAAATAGAAGGGAGTATGCAAACTACAGTGTAAGAAAGACATCTTTGCTCAGCATTCTTTAAAATGCACTTCTTATCTTCAAAGGGAATTCAAGCTTACTTTATATTAATTATAATCACTACTTATTGAGCTCTATATTCCTGTCAATTTTTCCAACAAATATATGCAGTTAATGTCATTATTGATGTTTTACAAATGAAGGGATCTAGATATTTGATAATTAATGATCTGTCTGAGGATATTTAGTAATAATTACAACTGGAATTCAACACCAGATCTCTCTAACTGCACAGCCTGACAAAGTCTTATGCAACTACATTTTAGCTCCTGTGTTGAACTTATCCTCATTCCCCTCTGCAGCCTCCTTGGATTGTTTGGATTCTGTAAAGGGGGCATCCTTACGCCATTGTCTCTGCATGGGATCTTTCATTTCCATGTTCTAGCACTTATCACCATGAGTCACACTTGGTAGAAGGTCATTAAAAGATTTTAGAAGTAAATAATGACATTCTCTCCTGTCTTCATGTCATTTAGTGAATACACACACACACACACACACACACACATTACTGAGGGCTGAGGATCATTATAAGCCTTTAAAATGTTGTGAAAGATTTAAAAGTTTAGCTAGAGAGAGGAAAAATAAAACAGGTGTTTTTGAAAAATGTGTATTCTGGGGGTTGTTTTGATGGCCTTTTAGATTTTCAAAGTTTTAAATAATGGAGAGCTTTGTTAAAAAAAAGTAAAGATTAAACTAATTTTATTTTCTAATGATAAAAGTTATATTTCAAAATAATAATAATTATAAAATGCAAAGCAGCAAAGGAAGCATTCATGTAATAATCCCTAAATAAAAAACAAAACTTTTAGAATTTTATATTTATAACTGTCAGTATCATTGTCATACACATGTCTACTTATGTATGCATATTAAACATAAAATCAATTTCAGTTCATGCTTACAGACATTAATCTAAATTTATAAGACTGGATGTATGCCCAAATTATCAATCTTTGTGTATGTGTATATATATGCATATATAAATTTATATATTTATGTTTAATATACATACACACATATATGCATACATACATATATGCATATGTATATATGTATGTATGCATATATGTGTGTGCATATGTAATTTTTAAAATACTGCATAAAACTGCCTTGAAATTAGAACATTTTGTAAGCATCCTATCTTATCAATCGGTAAATATCACCATAAGCATTTTTAATGAATGCACAGTGTTATGAAGTTTTAGATATATTGATTATTGTTTAGCATAATAAATAGTTCAGTATATGCTACATATGTTTTAATTGCTGTGATTTTTCCACTTACTTTATACTCTGTGTGTGTATATTTAAAAATGTTAGACTGTTAAAAATTGGTGGCTCGGCCGGGCGCAGTGGCTCACGCCTGAAATTCCAGCATTTTGGGTGGCCAAGGCGGGCGGATCACTTGAAGTCAGGAGTTCGAGACCAGCCTGGCTAACATGGTGAAACCCTGTCTCTACTAAAAATACAAAAATTAGCTGGGTGTGGTGGTGCGTGCCTGTAGTCCTAGCTACTCGTGAGGGTGAGGCAGGAGAATCGCTTGAACCCGGGAGGCGGAGATTGCCAGCCTGGGGGACAAGAGTGAGACTTCGTCTCAAAAAAAAAAAAAAAGAAAAAGAAAAAAAATTAGCAGCTCATGGCTCATGCCTGTAATCCCAGCATTTTGGGAGGCCGAGGAGGGCGGATCATGAGGTAGGGAGATCGAGACCATTCTGGCCATCATGGTGAAACCCCATCTCTACTAAAAATACAAAAAACAAAAAAAAATTAGCCGGGTGTGGTGGTGGACGCCTATAGTCCCAGCTACTCAAGAGGCTGAGGCAGGAGAATCGCTTGAACCCAGGAAACGGAGGCTGCAGTGAGCCGAGATTGCACCGCTGCATTACAGCCTGGGTGACAGAATGAGACTCCGACTCAAAAAAAAAAAAAAATTGAAGATATGAAATGTTCTAATTCGACCTATTTTTAGTTATTGTTTTATTTTAAAATGTTAGTATAAGTGCTAGGAAATGGAACATTTTATATTGTTCTACTCCACTTGGTACAGGAAAGATGGAAATTATCTTTAAAATGGATTCGGGTGCGTGTACACATTTTAAATCTTAACAAGGAATTATTTTGTATCTACAACACCAGGAAAAATTCCTGAATACAATGGATGTACATTTCTTGCTGCCACAGTGAGGGTAACAGGCGGACGGAGTTTTCTGTGCTGGACAACCCACTCCCCATTTTGATTACCCTCCTTCCATTCCTGTGCAGTCAGTAGTTTGGTTAGTTAAGTGTATATTTCCATTGAAACATGAACAAACATGAATAGATTTTATTACCCTAATACACAATTAAAAAGCTACAAATTTCAGTAGAAATCAGCTTACACAAGTTATTTTCTTGCCAAATAAATCTATTCATACTACACACAGCCCTATTCAAGCATTGACTCATTCTTTTTGAATATTTTTACATAATCCTGGGATAACATAAATTGTTCAAGTATAAAGTATTATGAAGTTACAGAGAAGTATTTGAAAGGTTATGATGATATCATTTGACTAAGAGGAGCACAATTTATTAGTATTTCCACTTTAAAGAATATTACTTCTTCAATAATTCACTTAATGCCTTGTTCTACTTTATTATTTTATTATTGTATTCGCCACATTACAAAAACAATCTACACATAATTTCTAAAGGCCATTTTAATATTTTCCAAACATAGTTTTTACATATTATTGTAATTTTTTACATTTTATTCTGGTTGTTGGCATATCTCACTGTCTTGTCATTCTCTCTAGTCATTAATATACTACCTCTTTTTTGTATTCTAATTTTTGATACAGATATTCTAATGTAAAATATATCATAATATATTCTATATTCTAAGTTGCTCCCACTTTCTTGCCTTATTTTTGAGCCGTGGTAGGAAATACACCATACATTTTATCATTTTAATAGTAGTAATGTTATGTAATAAACCATTCAAAGGATACAGATGGTAACATTCATATATCAGTTAATAAGTTCATCTTTTCCAAGGTGAGTCAGGTACGTACTAAGGGAAACTAACGAAAACAAAAAATGATAATATAACAATTCTTCACAGGTAAATAATTCTGATGGTCTAGTAAACACTCTAGTGGGAGAGAAAGTAGATCTCTGTGGGAGAAAACATCTCAATTCTGCAAACACTCCCAAGGGTGGGTTAGCAGGACAAGACTTCTGTGCTTGGCTCAGAAGTTTGACTCAACCACTACTTTCTATCCCGTGTTTTGCTCAACCACTACTTTCTATCATGAAGTGTTTACTTTCATAGCTGATCTTCAAGTTTCCTAGAAGGATGGTTCAGACTATTTTTCAGATTGAAAAAAAAAACATTGCAGTTTACAAAGCTACATAGTACATTATTGAAGACAAGGGCCCACATAAAATATTAGTTGAATTTTAGAATTCTTTATAACAATTCATATGAACTAGCAAAAAGTAGATTTCCAAAGTACTCAGTATAGTTTTTTTTAATTGATTAATAAAAGATGTTTAGAGATCAGCATTTTCCATCTGTATTTCCAGGCTATGCTGATTTTAGCTGAAGGCATATATGAGTAGGATCAGAGATTCCTTAGCACATTCCTTAGCAGAGCCAAAAGATATTTTGAAATGATTATAATAATGTAAGAAGTACATGGTTTCTGTACCTACCCTTGCTCAGATCACACATATGTTCTCAAATTTTCTTTTATTTTTACATTTTAAGTGAGAAATATCTTGCTAGTAAATCTGTTCTTGTAGATGTGACCTTTGTTGATTTTCCAACTTTGTGTACTTTTTCTGTTTAAATGACCTGTTATTTCACACTAGTCAGTAGGACAAAAGGGAACTAAAAAAGGACAAAATAAAACAAGTCAGTGGCATGATTTATAAATGAAAATAGTCTGCATTACTTCTGCTGTAAGTGTATACCATACAGAGTTAGCATGTTTAAGTTTCTCTACAAAGCTATTGGAAGGTAATTATTTTATTTAGCAAAAGCACTATTGAAGAAAGACTTTGTGTAACGTCCTTTATCCAAACCTAATGTTCATTTTTATTAGGTTTTTGAAGTTTGTTTCCATGGCATATGACAGAGGAAATGCTTTCTCTGGAGACCTACTTTAAATTCTTATAAAATGTCATTGATTAAATTTTCTTACAGTAAATGTTAGACTCTATCTGGAGTCTTGACTGAAAATGTTCAACACACATACTTTATCCTTTAGCGTTTGGATATTGCGCTTCCTTGTTCTCTTGAGTGCTAAAACAAATTGGATATAATATAATTTCAAAGTGCAAAAAATAAACCACAGAAAGTTACACTCTGCATTCTTGATAGATAATCATTTAGTATTGTTTGAACACTGGCTTTTGGTTTCTCCAAGTTAAAAAAATTTTAAAGGGAAATCTTTTCCAAAATGTTTACATAAGAGGTACGGGATAATTTTGATAGCCAATTTTAAAAAGAAAAAATCTGTTTGTATATGTTGTTTTATATGTGATGATTTCAGCATATCAAAATAGGATATTAGTATATATTAGCTCACTAAAAATAATCTGCATAAAATTCTGGGGACCTTGTGTTTCCATCTATTGTTCTTCTCACTTTTATTATTTATTTATCATTGCAGATTAAAAAAATCAACAGAAACTTTCCTGTAAACCAGCAGGTAAGATCAAAGCATACTTGGAAAGCTAAATAATATATTTCTTTCATTTTATAGATTATAGAAGATAACGTTACCTGATTTCTAGACAGAAATAATTGGTACTGTCATTTACTATCTTCAGTGAGAAACATACATTTCAGATATCTCCTTCATATTATGTAATATATTGGTTCCTCTACTTATATTAAAAAGTACTTTAAAAATGTGCATCTAAGTCAAAAGTTATTGTTTCTACAAAATAATTATATTTATTTGAATACATTGTTGAAGAACTTAGAGTTTTATTTACATATGATAGTTTTAGTATATCTTAACTTTTGGGAGACCTACTTTTAATTTATCTCAAATTTCAAATGGATTTTTCACAATTTGCTGACAGTATTTCAAATGAGTCTAAGTTAATGCATAGAACAAAAATAATTTTGATTATTCAGTTCTATAAACTTCTTACTCTTGATATCAACTTTGATTTGAAACCATTGACAAATCTAAATATCTATGATAGCTATTTATAAATGATACATAAATTACAAATTAATTTTAATGATAAAAATGTTTAAATGCTCTTCAACTTATAAAGTGTAAGATCTTTTTCTTACCTAAACCTCAGTTCCCCTATGTGTAACATTTGTGTAAGGGCGACTATCCAGTAAGTTTATTTTGAGGATTAAATAATAGCACATGTAAAGTTCTCAATCTATGCTATCATTATCATCAAAGTTTCTAAATGTTTACACTTGTTCTTTGGAATACAGAATTTATGTTTTGTAGAAATTGTATCATTAATGATGCTGCTAGCCCAAATCAGCCTCCAAAGCCATGTGTAACTAGAACACTGTAGAGAACAGCTTTGGAGAGTTAATTGTGTCTACAATGCTCTGATCTAGTTCTTTTCAGCTCCAGAGGTCCCCTCCCTCCTACCTTAAGTCCCTCAGCCCTGAGCCAAGTTGATAACTTGGATAAATGCAGAGGTTGGAGAGATTTACGTGTCTTGCCACATGCTGCAGCAGCCTGTGTTGTTTTTAAGTCCCTTACTTACAGTATGGAAACCAGAGCTGTCACCAGCAGCTTCTGCTTACTTGCTCTGTGATGATACCTGGGATGCTCCCTTTGTTGCTCCCATGCTGTCCCAGGTGATTGTGGTATGGGTGTCATCTTGAGAACTGCAGATAAGTGTAGTTCAAGATAGGTGTCATCTTGAGAGCTGCAGTTTAATGCTTTTATAGGGTTCCAGCAGGGGGAAAATGTCATTAATAAGAAATTACTCATAGAGAAGAAAGTATCAGCTATGGGGCAAGATTATAACGTCCATCAGTAGACAAGGCTGTTTTATAGTCAGATCTATAAAAATGGAAATCTACTGTTTTGAAGTTCCTCTCCAAAATAAAAAATGGTGAATATTTTTTTAATTTAAGAATGACTCTAGACCTGTGTCATCACCCTCTCATGCCCTTTCTAACCTCAACATGGGAGATATTAATATTGGTGTAATATATTACTACAGTGGTCATTCCCCTGATAGCCCCAAAGCTATTCTGTAATCCTAATGACAACTACAGCTAACACTTCTCACGTAGTCAGCTTGCTGACTGGGAGCACTTCTTGCCACCTTTGCTTATATCCAGGTTTAGAATAGTATTAAGTAAAATAAGTGAGAATTTGAATAAATCACACATAGAACAAGTAATAAAAACTTTAATATTCTAACACTATGTTTATAATATTCTGACACATACTCATATGTAAGCATAGATGTTCATTAGTATTCATCATTTTTATTTGCTAGCCAGTTAATACTATTCATTATATAATTATTTCAAATCTGAAATTATACAATTCAAAACTATTTCAGATTTTATTTCAATTATCTTGGCAGCTCACAGTTTTGAAAATTGTAACAAATTCATCCTGATATTTAAGAAACCTGAAAACAAGAGTTAATAGATTTTTTCCTTACTACTTTCCATTGTGTACATGAAGAATTTTAAGAAATAGGATTAATTTATAGTTAAACATTTATATTATTGCATAATTAGGAAAACTCACTGCACACTATGATAACAACGCATTAATTGACTAGAGTACATTTCCTATTTAGTAAAATCTGAGCCAGTTTAAGGAATTGAAATTTAAAAACACATATAATCCCATTTCTGATGATATATACATTAAATAACTCCCTCATATTCCTGATGTTCTAGGTATCAAAACAGAAATTAAAAGTCACCCAAGCTACAATGAATCAGAAGTTCTCTGCTCCCTGATATTTGATTTTCAATTTGTGCTACCCAGATGGTACCACTACCCTAACCAGAGAAATTAAAATGAAAGCAAAACATAGAGAGAAAGCCACTACGGTCCAGCTGAGACAACTGCTAAGATGAGCTCCACATGAACTCTGCCACACTCCAGAATGCATAAGGCTTTCAGACACTGTCTGAAGAAGAGGGTTGGGCCCAAAATTATAAACCATATGAGGAAATAAACCATTATAAAGAAATGCATAATCTGGAGACTAAAGAACTATCCAAAATATTTTTAATCATGATATTTTTAAATAAAGAAAAATCATAAGACAAGAACAGGACATGGTGCTAAAATTTGTAGTTGTAAAAGAACCAAACAGGAGTTCAAAAATGAAAAAAAAACCCCTACATTTAAAATTAGTTAACCAACTAAATAATCTTAGTTATTGCCTCCACTTGAAATCATATTAGTGTATCTCCTACTTCACTTTTCGTGAGGAGTAAGCTTTCCATTTTTTCTACACATCTGGGACACATTCATGTGTTTTTGTTCTATTAAGATTCTGATTTGGTTCTTTTTTTTTTTTTTTTTTTTTTTGAGAGACAGAGTCTCATTCTGTCACCCAGGCTGGAGTACAGTGGCACAACCTGCAACAGTGGCTCACTGCAACCTCCGCCTCCCTGGTTCAAGCGATTCTCCTGCCTCAGCGTCCCAAGCAGCTGGGATTACAGGGGTGCACCACCAGGCCTGGCTAATTTTTGTATTTTTAGTAGAAACAAGGTTTCACCATGTTGGCCAGGCTGGTCTCAAACTCCCGACCTTAAGTGATCTGCCTGCCTTGGCCTCCCAAAGTGCTGGGATTACAGGCATGAGCCACAGCACCCAACCTGATTTGGTTCATTTTTACAGTGAACACAATGAAATTAAACTTACCCAGGTAACTTTCTGTTGAAAAGATGAAAGGCGGGACAGTGGTCTTGCTGATGAACAAAATAGGGATAACTGAATGGATGTCAAGTGATGTTGTGATAATTCCCTCAATGTATTAGAGGTAAAGGCATGTAGGCCCAGACAACCAGGCCTACATCATACTACTATATGTACCTAGACCATTAGGCTATAATTTATTTATTTTCATTTATTTATTTTTTTATTATTATTATACTTTAAGTTTTAGGGTACATGTGCACAATGTGCAGGTTAGTTACATATGTATACATGTGCCATGCTGGTGTGCTGCACCCATTAACTCGTCATTTAGCATTAGGTATATCTCCTAAAGCTATCCCTCCCCCCTCCCCCCACCCCATAGCAGTCCCCAGAGTGTGATGTTGCCCTTCCTATGTCCATGTGTTCTCACTGTTCAATTCCCGTCTATGAGTGAGAACATGAGATGTTTGGTTTTTTGTCCTTGCGATAGTTTACTGAGAATGATGATTTCCAATTTCATCCATGTCCCTACAAAGGACATGAACTCATCACTTTTTATGGCTGCATAGTATTCCATGGTGTATATATGCCACATTTTCTTAATCCAGTCTATCATTGATGGACATTTGGTTTGGGTCCAAGTCTTTGCTATTGTGAATAGTGCCACAATAAACATACGTGTGCATGTGTCTTTATAGCAGCATGATTTATAGTCCTTTGGGTGTATACCCAGTAATGGGATGGCTGGGTCAAATGGTATTTCTAGTTCTAGATCCCTGAGGAATCACCACACTGACTTCCACAATGGTTGAACTAGTTTACAGTCCCACCAACAGTGTAAAATTGTTCCTACTTCTCCACATCCTCTCCAGCACCTGTTGTTTCCTTTTTAATGATTGCCATTATAACTGGTGTGAGATGGTATCTCATTGTGGTTTTGATTTGCATTTCTCTGATGGCCAGTGATGATGAGCATTTTTTCATGTGTCTGTTGGCTGCATAAATGTCTTCTTTTGAGAAGTGTCTGTTCATATCCTTTGCCCACTTTTTGATGGGGTTGTTTGTTGTTTTCTTGTAAATTTGTTGGAGTTCATTGTAGATTCTGGATATTAGCCCTTTGTCAGATGAGTAGGTTGCGAAAATTTTCTCCCATTTTGTAGGTTGCCTGTTCACCCTGATGGTAGTTTCTTTTGCTGTGCAGAAGTTCTTTAGTTTAATTAGATCCCATTTGTCAATTTTGGCTTTTGTTGCCATTGCTTTTGGTGTTTTAGACATGAAGTCCTTGCCCATGCCTATGTCCTGAATGGTAATGCCTAGGTTTTCTTCTAGGGTTTTTATGGTTTTAGGTCTAACGTTTAAGTCTTTAATCCATCTTGAATTAATTTTTGTTTAAGGTGTAAGGAAGGGATCCAGTTTCAACTTTCTACATATGACTAGCCAGTTTTCCCAGCACCATTTATTAAATAGGGAATCCTTTCCGCATTGCTTGTTTTTCTCAGGTTTGTCAAAGATCAGATAGTTGTAGATATGCAGTGTTATTTCTGAGGGCTCTGTTCTGTTCCATTGATCTATATCTCTGTTTTGGTACCAGTACCATGCTATTTTGGTTACAGTAGCCTTGTAGTATAGTTTGAAGTCAGGTAGCGTGATGCCTCCAGCTTTGCTCTTTTGGCTTAGGATTGACTTGGTGATGTGGGCTCTTTTTTGATTCCATATGAACTTTAAAGTAGTTTTTTCCAATTCTGTGAAGAAAGTCATTGGTAGCTTGATGGGGATGGCATTGAATCTATAAATTACCTTGGGCAGTATGGCCATTTTCATGATATTGATTCTTCCTATCCATGAGCATGGAATGTTCTTCCATTTGTTCTCTGATTAGAGTGTAGATTCAAGGCTCTATGTCCACAAAATTCAGCAATGCAAACATCTCATTTTATAAGGAGCATGCATAGACTTTCAGAAATGATGCTGTTTTAAAACACATTATTTTGGTTCTGCTTATATGCTGGATTACATTTATTGATTTGCGTATATTGAACCAGCCTTGCATCCCAGGGATGAAGTCCACTTGATCATGGTGGATAAGCTTTTTGATGTGCTGCTGGGATTCGGTTTGCCAGTATTTTATTGAGGATTTTTACATCAATGTTCATCAAGGATATTGATCTAAAATTCTCTTTTTTGGTTGTGTCTCTGCCCGGCTTTGGTATCAGGATGATGCTGGCCTCATAAAATGAGTTAGGGAGGATTCTCTCTTTTTCTATTTATTGGAATAGTTTCAGAAGGAATGGTACCAGTTCCTCCTTGTACCTCTGGTAGAATTTGGCTGTGAATCCATCTGGTCCCGGACTCTTTTTGGTTGGTAAGCTATTGATTATTGCCACAATTTCAGATCCTGTTATTGGTCTATTCAGAGATTCAACTTCTTCCTGGTTTAGTCTTGGGAGAGTGTATGCGTCGAGGAATTTATCCATTTCTTCTAGATTTTCTAGTTTATTTGCATAGAGGTGTTTGTAGTATTCTCTGATGGTAGTTTGTATTTCTGTGGGATCGGTGGTGATATCCCCTTTATCATTTTTTATTGCATCTATTTGATTCTTCTCTCTTTTTTTCTTTATTAGTCTTGCTAGCAGTCTATCAATTTTGTTGATCCTTTCAAAAAACCAGCTCTGGGATTCATTAATTTTTTGAAGGGTTTTTTGTGTCTCTATTTCCTTCAGTTCTGCTCTGATTTTAGTTATTTCTTGCCTTCTGCTAGCTTTTGAATGTGTTTGCTCTTGCTTTTCTAGTTCTTTTAATTGTGATGTTAGGATGTCAATTTTAGATCTTTCCTGCTTTCTCTTGTGGGCATTTAGTGCTATAAATTTCCCTCTACACACTGCTTTGAATGTGTCCCAGAGATTCTGGTATGTTGTGTCTTTGTTCTCATTGGTTTCAAGGAACATCTTTATTTCTGCCTTCATTTCGTTATGTACCTGGTAGTCATTCAGGAGCAGGTTGTTCAGTTTCCACGTAGTTGAGCGGTTTTGAGTGAGTTTCTTAATCCTGAGTTCTAGTTTCATTGCACTGTGGTCTGAGAGACAGTTTGTTATAACTTCTGTTCTTTCACATTTGCTGAGGAGAGCTTTACTTCCAACTATGTGGTCAATTTTGGAATAGGTGTGGTGTGGTGCTGAAAAAAATGTATATTCTGTTGATTTGGGGTGGAGAGTTCTGTAGATGTCTATTAGGTCTGCTTGGTGCAGAGCTGAGTTCAATTCCTGGATATCGTTGTTAACTTTCTGTCTCGTTGATCTGTCTAATGTTGACGGTGGGGTGTTAAAGTCTCCCATTATTATTGTGTGGGAGTCTAAGTCTCTTTGTAGGTCACTCAGGGCTTGCTTTATGAATCTGGGTGCTCCTGTATTGGGTGCATATATATTTAGGATAGTTAGCTCTTGTTGTTGAATTGATCCCTTTACCATGGCCTTCTTTGTCTCTTTTGATCTTTGTTTGTTTAAAGTCTGTTTTATCAGAGACTAGGATTGCAACCCCTGCCTTTTTTTGTTTTCCATTTGCTCAGTAGGTCTTCCTCCATCCTTTTATTTTGAGCCTATGTGTGTCTCTGCACGTGAGATGGGTTTCCTGAATACAGCACACTGATGGGTTGTGACTCTTTATCCAATTTGCCAGTCTGTGTCATTTAATTGGAGCATTTAGTCCATTTACATTTAAAGTTAATATTGTTATGTGTGAATTTGATCCTGTCATTATGATGTTAGCTGGTTATTTTGCTCATTAGTTGATGCAGTTTCTTCCTAGTCTCGATGGTCTTTACATTTTGGCATGATTTTGCAGCAGCTGGTACTGGTTGTGCCTTTCCATGTTTAGTGCTTCCTTCAGGAGCTCTTTTAGGGCAGGCCTGGTGGTGACAAAATCTCTCAGCATTTGCTTGTCTGTAAAGGATTTTATTTCTCCTTCACTTATGAAGCTTAGTTTGGCTGGATATAAAATTCTGGGTTGAAAATTCTTTTCTTTTAAGAATGTTGAATATAATTTATTACATGTGTCATTTTTACTCATTTTTAACTGAAATTTCTTCATCCTGAAATATATATCTCATTCCTCCCACAAAAATAGCATTTTTCAATAAGTTTCTTCTATAATTACCTGGGAGTAACATTGTAAAGTATTAATTTGTCATTAAAATATTAATATAATGAGCTTTATATTAGGCAGTATACAAAATAATGTAATCAAATTATTTATATTAGTTTAAATTAATAAGGTTATACTTATTTAAAATAACGTATTAGCTCTGGTGGCTATTCCTATAGAAATATTGACATTTGACTAACCATAATAATTTGGACACATTATTATAGATGTGTACATACCATACATAGAATGCTGGCAGCTGGAATAGAAAGTGACTAGAGTCACTAGTCGTGCTGTGGAGAATTAGGGAATTACAGGACACTTTAAAGATCGATTTCTGTAGTGGCATCAGAAAAGAAAGAGGAGTAGGATAAATTTTGTGTTTTGCTTCTCTATAAAAGCAACAGAAAAATGACAAAAATAGAATCAACTTTTAACAAATGTGGAAATTCACAAGGCTCACTGAACCCAGGGAGCATTTATTCAAGAAAAACAGCTGAGTCTTGGTAAGAACAGTAAGCTTTGTGGCATTATAACCGGACCTGGTCCCAACCCCTCCTTTTTCTCTGGCAATATGTTGGCTTACATAATAATGATGTATACCCTAAAATTTATAATCTAATCAGTTGTATATTTAATTCATTAAATTTTAGCTTTATTGAAGATGTGTGTGTATGTGTGTGTGTGATTTAGACAAAATATTCTATTAACGAAACTGATAATTGGTCTTTATTTTTGGGGAATGTCAAAAATCTATTTTTTTCAATTTGAGAAAGAAACTCTCCTAGTTCTTTATATATTCAATTTATAATTGTTAAAAACACATTATAGAGTCACACAATCTGAAGATAATGAGCCTATTGTTGTTCTGGTCTATTTCATAACACTTGGTGATAAAAATATGCTGGCAGTTTATGATCTAAAGGAGAATCCACCTCAAAAAAAGTAATGTGTCTGTATAAATTAACTCTTGGAAAATCAATTAGCTCATAAATCATTTGATAACAAACACGATGGATATTTCCCAGGAAAAAGAGGCGTAAATGTTGTTTTACAGTTAAACTAAAAGAGCGCACACTGAGTTATGTAAAAATTTATGTATTACACTTAAAATAAAATATACACTTTAGAAGACTTGGAATAGTGTTATTCAAATAATAGAAAGTTGTATATGTGTGTGTGTTGAATTTATACACATATGTACCTGGGTTTCATTACTGAAAGAACTGTCTTAATTCTCATTGGCTTTCTTTTCTAAATATATAGATTTTCAAAATCCTGAGGGAGCAGGGAACAAATGTAGCAAAATTGTCTTGTTTTACATTTTCCAGATTGTTATATAAATGGAATCATACCGTATGTATGATTTTTTGTGGCTTCTTTCATACAGCATAATTTTTTTTAATATTGCTCATTTAACAGCGTGCATCAATCCATCATTCTTTTTAATGCTGGGTAGTATTTTATCGGTGGCTCTACCACCATTTGTGTATTGTGTATTATCCCATTAATGCACATTTGCTTCATTTTAAGTTTTAGTGTATTACAGATAAAGCTGATATAAATATTTATGAAAAGTCTTTGTCCTGACATATGCTTTTATTATATTTGGGTAAAATCCTAGTAGTGTAATAACTGGATATTATGGTTGTGTATTTTGAACATTTTAAGAAACTGCAGAACTGTTTTCCAAAGGGTTTTACATTTCACGTTGACACCAGCAGGGTAAAGATAATCTCGTAGATATCCCTATGGTCACGCTTTTAATTTTTGGACATTGTAATAGATGTGCCATGATCTGTTAAATTTTAATTTACATTTCTCCAAAGAATAATGATGTTGAGCATCTTCTCATGTGCTTATTTGATATCTCTATATATTCTTTTGTGAATTGTCTCTTCAAATGTTGCCCAAGGATAGAATTTTTTAAATTTGATGGATTCCAATTCACTGTATTTTAATGAGTCATGCTTTTGAAATTATATTTAGTAAATCTCTGCCTAACACAGGAAATACATTTTCAACTATTTTTTATCCTAGGTTTTTTACAGTATTCTTTTTATTTTTAATCTATGATTTATTTTTATTTAACACTTGTTTCAAAAGTGAGGTATAGATTAAAGTTATTTTTAAGGGGAGGTACAATAGTTCCAGCGTATTTGTTGAAAATATTATTCTTTCTTCACTGTATTATTATTCCTGTACCAAAAAACAAATTGATCACATACATGTGGGCCTATTTCTGGACTCCAAATGCTGTTGCCTTGGTCTATTTGTATCTCGTGACACGAATACAAAACTGTTTTGAATACTGTAGTACTACGATGTCTAACATGAGTAGTGTAAGTCCCCTAGCTTTGTAATTATTTGTTGTTGTTGATAAAACTTCTAATATTTTTTATTAATGTTTTTATATAATTGAAACATAATAATTGTACACATGTTTGGGGGACAGTGTAATATTTCATATCATATATACACTGTATAATGAGTGAATCAGAGTAATTGCCAAATCCATCACTTTAAACATTTATCATTTATTTTGGTGGTAACATTCAAAATCTCCTCTAGCTATGTTGAAGTTTACACTACATGGTTATTTGCTATAGTTACCCTACTGTGTAATAGAACATCAGAACTTACTCTTCCTGTGTAACTCTGACTTTGTACCCACAGGCCAACCTCTCCCAATCTCCCCTCACTCTTCCCCTCCCTAGCCTCTGGTAACCACTATTGTACTCTCTCCTTGTATGAGATCAACTTTTTTTTTGATAACACTGATGAGTGAGATCATGTGATGTTTGTCTTTTTATGCATGGGTCATTTTACTTAACATAATGTCTTCCAAGTTCATTCATGTTGCTGTGAATGACAAGATTTCATTCCCTTGTATAGCTGCAGAGAATATATACATATATATACACACGTGTATATATACACATATGTGTATATATATTCTTATATATACACATATGTGTGTATATATTTTATATATACACATATGTGTATATATTCTTATATATACATATATACACGTATATATACACGCATATATACATATATAAATATGCCACATATTCTTTATTCATTCATCTGTATATGAACATTTAAGTTGATACCATATCTCAGTTATTGTGAATAGTGCTGCTTATTGGGAGTGCAGCTATCTCTTCGACATACTGATTTCATGGTCTTTGAGTGTATACTCAGTAATGGATTGCTGGATCATGTGGTAATTCAATTTTGATTTTTTAGGAACCATCATACTGTTTTCCACAATGGGTGTACCAATTTACATTCCCAACAACAGTACAAAAGAGTTGCCCTTTCTTCACATCATTGCGAGCATTTGTTATTTTTTCTTTTTGTTTTTTGATAATAGTCATTTGAACTGGTGTGAGGTGATACCTCATTTTGGTTTTGATTTGTATTTCACTAATGATTAGTGATTTTGAGCATTTTTAAATGTAAATGTTGGCCATTTGTATGTATTCTTTTGAGAAATGTCTATCCAGATCTTTTGCCCATTTTTAAATCCAATTACATGGTTTCTTGCTACGGAGTTTTTTGAGCTTCTTATATATTACGGTTATTAATATCTTGTCTGTGAGTTGTCTCATCACTTTGTTGGTTATTTCCTTTGATGAGCAGAAGTTTTTTGTTTGTTTGTTTGTTTGTTTTTGTTTTTTGTTTCGTTTTAGTTTGATGCAATCCAGTTTGTCTATTTTTGCTATTGTTGCCTGTGCTTTTGAAGTCTTATTTTAAAAAATCCTTGCCCAGCCCAATGTCATGAAGCAATTTCCCTATGCTTTCTTCAAGTGCTTCCATAGTTTCAGGTCTTACTTAAAGTTCAAGTCTTACTTAAATTTAAGTCTTTAAGACATTTTGATTTGATTTTTGTGTGTGGTGAGAGATAGGGGTCTAGTTTAATTTTTCTGAGTATAGACATGCAGTTTTCCCAACAACGTTATTGAAAAAACTGTTCTTTCCCTAATATGTGTTCTTGACACTTTTGTTGGCTATAAGTGTATTGATTTATTCTTAGGTTTTCTTTTCTGTTCCATTGGTTTATGTATCTGTTTTTATGCCAGAACCATACATTTTGTTTACTATATCTTTGTAGTATATTTTAAGGTCATGTCATGTGATGCCTTAACTTTGTTCTTTGTGCTCAAGATGGCTTTGACTATTGGGAGTCTTTTACATTTCCATATGAATTTGAACATTGCTTTAAAAAATCTGTGAAAATGGCATTGTCATTTGATAAGGATTTCATTAAATATGTAGATGGCTTTGGTTAATATTGACATTTTAACAATGTTAATTATCCCAATCCATGAACACAGACTACCTTTCTATTTGTTTGGATTCCCTCCAATTTCTTTCATCAATGCTTTATAGTTTTTATTATAGAGCTCTCTCTTTTTTTGGTTAAGTTTATTCCTAAGTTTTTCTCTGTGGCCATTGTAAATGAAATTGCTTCCTAATTTTTTTATGATAGGTTGCTATTGGTGTATGGAAATACTACTAATTCTATGTTGATTGTGTATTCTGTAAATTTACTAAAGCCATTCATTAGTTATAACAACTTTTTGGAGTCTTTAAGGTTTTCTACATCTATGGTAGGTGTGTATATTTATTGGGTGCAAGAGATACTTTAATATAGGCATGCAATGCATAACAATCACACCATGGAAAATGAAGTGTTTATCCTCCATCCAGTTTTCCCAGCACCATTGATTGAAGAGACTGTCATTTCCCCCAGTGTATATTCTTGGCACACTTGTTGGAAATGAATTCACTGTAGGTGTATAAATTTATTTCTGGGTTCTCTATTCTGTTCCACTGATTTGTGTGTCTGTTTTTAACAGTACCATGCCATTTTTCTTACTATATCTCTATAGTATAATTAGAAATGAAGTAATGTGATTCCTCTAGTTTTCTTCTTTTTGCTCAGAATAACTTTGTTTATTCCGGATATTTTGTGGTTCCAAATAAATTTTATGATTGTTTTTCTATTTATGTAAAGAATGTCATTGGCATTTTGTTAGGAATTGCATTGAGTCTGTAGATTGCTTTGGGTAGTATGGACATTTTAACAATATTGATTCTTCAAATCCATGAATATAAAATGTCTTTCTTTTTTTGCATCCTTTTTAATTTCTTTCACCAATGTTTTATAGTTTTCATTGTAGTGATCTTTCATTTCTTTGTTATTTGTGGCTATTACAAATGGGGTTACAGTTTTGATTTCATTTTCAGATTGTTCACTGTTGGCATTTAGAAATGCCACTGATTTTTGTGTGTTGATTTTGAATCCTACAGCTTTAAATAATTTGTTTATCATTTCTGATAGTTTTTTGGTGTCTTTAGATTTTTCCAAATATTAGATCATAACCTCTGCAAACAAGGATAATTTGACTTCTTCTTTTCCAATTTCGATGCTCTCTATTTCTTTCTCTTGTCTGATTGCTCTAGCTAGGACTTCCAGTACTATTTTGAGTAACAGTTGGGAAAGTGGGCTTCTTTGTCATGATCCAGACAAAGATGCTTTCAAGAAAGGCTTTCAGTTTTTCCCTATTCATTATAATACTACCTTGGTTCTGTAATATATGGATTTTATCATGTTTAGATGTGTTCCTTGTATTCCCAGTTTTTTTTTATCATGAAAGGATATTGAATTTTATCAAATGTTTTTACAGCATCAATTGAAATGATCATATGGTTGTTGCTCCTCATTCTGTTGACATGATGTGTCACATTGATTGATTTGTGTATGTTGAACCATTGTTGAATCTCTGATAAATCCCACTTGGTCATGATGAATGATCTTTTTAGTGTGTTGAATTTGCATTGACAGTATTTTGTTTAGGATTTTTGCATCAGTTTTCATCAGAAATATTGGCCTGTAATTTTCTTTTTCAGATGTGCCTTTGTCTGATTTTGGTATCAGGGAAAACTGTCCTCATAGAATAAGTTTGGAAGTATTCGCTTCTCCATTTTTTGGAAGAGTTTAAGTAGGATTGGTATTAGTTCTTTAAATGTTTGATAGAATTTAGCAGTGAAGCCATTGGGTCCTAAGCTTTTCTTTACTGGGAGACTTATTAGAGCTCCAATCTCCTTCTTTGTGATTGGTATGGTTTGGTATTGGATTTCTTCATGATTCAATCTTGGTAAGTTGTATGTGTCTAGGAATTTACCTATTTCCTTTGGATTTTCCAATTTATTGCCATATATTTGCTCATAATAGCAAATATATAAATTTCTATTGAATTTATGTGGTATCAGTTGTAATTAGAAATTCATCGCTAATTTTATTTATTTGGTTCTTCCTTCTTTTTTCTTAGTTTTGGTAAGGGTTTGTCAATATTATTTATCTCTTTAAAAAACAACTTTTCACTTTGTTATCTTTTGTATTGTTTTATTTGTTTATTTGTATATAATTTATTTCTGCTCTGATCTTTACTCTTTTTTTTTCCCTTCTACTAATATTGGGTTTGGTTTGCTGTTGCTTGTCTAGTTCTTTAAGACATGTTAGGCTAGCTGGGCACAGTGGCTCACCCCTGTAATCCCAGGACTTTGGGAGGCCAAGGTGGCCGAATTATGAGGTCAAGAGATTGAGACCATCCTGGCCAACATGGTGAAACCCCATCTCTACTAAAAATACAAGAAACATTAGTTGGGCATCGTGGCGTGCACATGTAGTCCCAGCTACTTGGGAGAATTGCTTGAACCCGGGAGATGGAGGTTTCAGTGAGCCGAGATCGTGTCACTGCACTCCAGCCTGGTGACAGAGCCAGCGAGACAAAGAAAAAAAAAAAAAAAGACATGTTAGGCTATTAAGCTATTTCTTTGAAGGCTTTTTGTTTGTTTGGTTTTGTTTTTTATGTAGGCACTTATAGCTATAAATTTTCCTCTTAGCTCTGCTTTTGCTGCATCCCATAGGTTTCATTATGTCTTGTTTCCATTACCATTTGTTTCAAGAAATTTTTCAATTTCCCTCTTAATTTCTTCATTGACCAACTGGTCATTCAGGAGCATGTGCTTAATTTCCATGTGTTTGTATAGCTTCTAAAATTCCTCTTGTTATTTATTTCTAGTTTCATTCCATTGCAGTCAGAGAAAATGCTTGAGATGATTTTAATTTTTTCAGTATTTTCAGACATGTTTTGTTAGCTGACATATGGTATCTCCTTTAGAATAATCTATGTGCTGAGGAGAAGAATGTTTATTCTGAAGCTGTTGGATGAAATATTCTGTAAATATTTATTAGGTTCATTTTTTCTAAGGTGTAAGATTAAATATGATTTTCTTTGTTGATTTTCTTTCTGGAAGATTTGTCCAGTGCTGAAAGTTGGGTGTTGAAGTGTCTAGCTATTTTTGTATTGAGGTCTGTCTCTCTCTTTTACTTTAATAATATTTACTTTCTATATCTGGGTGCTTCGGTACTGGGTGCATATGTAATTGCTATATCCTCTTGATAAATTTACCCTTTTATCATTATATAATAACTTTCTTTGTCTCCTCTTGTAGTTTTTGTCTTGAAATATATTTTGTCTGGTATAAGTATAGCTACTTCTGCTATTTTTTTGTTTCAATTAGCATGGAATATCTTTCATTATTCCTTTATTTTCAGTCTTTGTATATCTTTAGAGGTGAAGTGTGTTTACATTAAGCAACAGATAATTGAGTCTTCTTTTTTTAATCCATTCTGCCACTCTACATCTTTTGATTGAGAGGTTAGTCTATTTACATTCAATGTTATTATTGATAAGTAAGGACTTACTCCTGCTATTTTGCTATTTATTTTCTTGTTGTTTTGTGGTCTTCTCATTCTTATTTCCTTTCATCTAGTTTTCCTTTTAGTTAACATGATTTTATCTGGTGGTATGATTTAAATTCTCTTTTATATTATTTGTGTATCCATTGTATGGTTTTCAATTTGAGGTTGCCATGAGGATTGGTAGAGTATCTTATAACTCGTAATTTTAAACTAATGACAACTTAAAAATTGTTGCATAAACCAAAACTAATATCAACTCTACACTTTAACTTCTTCCTCCAACTTTTTAACTTGTTGTTTCTCTTTATGTCTTATAGTACTGTTTGTCTTGAAAAGTTGTAGTTATTATTTTTGATTGGTTCATCATTTTGTCTTTCTACTTAAGATGAATAGTTTACACACCACAATTACAGTGTTATAATAGTTTGTGTTTTTCTGTTTGCTTACTATTACTAGTGAGTTTTGTACTTTCAGGTGATTTTTTCTTGTTCATTAACATCATTTTCTTTTATGTTGACAAACTGCTTATAGCATTTCTTGTAGGACAGGTCTGGTGTTGACGAAATCCCTCAGCTTTTGTTTGTCTGGGAAGGTCTTTATTTCTTCCTCATGCTTAGTGCATATTTTCATTGGATATACTATTCTAATGTAATAGTTATTTTCCTTCATTGCTTTAAACATGCCGTGCTAGCCTCTACTGGCCTGTCAGGTTTCCACTGAAAAGTCAGCTGCCAGATGTATTGGAGCTCCATTGTAAGTTATTATTTTTTTTTTTTTCTGTTCTCTTGCTGGTTTTAGAGTTCTTTCATTTTCTCTGGCCTTTGGAAGTTTGATTGTTAAATGCCTTGAGGTTGTCTTCTTTAGGTGAAGACCACTTGGTGCTTTATAACCTTCTTGTACTTGAATGTTATCTTTCTCTATGTTTTGGAAGTTCTCTGTTATTATTCCTTTGAATAAACTTTCCACTCTTATCTCTTTCTCTACCTTCTCTTTTAGACCAATAACTTTTAGATTTGCCTTTTCAAGGCTATTTTCTAAATCTTGTGAGTGTGCTTGATTAATTTGTTTTTCCATTTTCTCTTCTGTGATTTTCAAATAACCTGTCATCAAGGTCACTAATTCTCTTTTCTGCTCCACATTTCTGCTATTAAGACACTCTGATGCATTCTTCAGTAGGTCAGTTGCATTTTTCAACTCTAGAATTTCTGCTTGATTCTTTTAAACCATTTCAATCACTTTGTGAAATTTATTTGATAGAATTCTAAATTCCTTCTCTGTGTTGTCTGAAATCGCTTTGAGTTTCTTCAAACCAGCTACTTTGAATTTTCTTTGTGAAAGGTCATACATCTGTATTTCTCCAGGACTTGTCCTTAGTGTCTTATTTATTTCTTTTGGAGAAGTTATGTTTTCCTGGATGGTCTTGATGCTTATGGAGGTTTGTCAGCATCTGGGCATTGAAAATTTGGATAATTATTTTAGTCCTCACAGTCTAGGCTTGTTAGTACCCTTCTTTCTTGGGGAGGCTTTCCAGCTATTCGATGCGACTTGGACCCCAAGACCAATAACAGTGATTCTTGCAGACTCATAGGTGTGCTGACTTGGTGGCCTTGGATAAGATCAGAAGAATTATCTGGTTTTCAGGATGACGTTTTTGTTCTCTTCCCTTACTTTTTTCCCAAATGAAGACTCCCTCTCTGTGCTGATCAGCTTAGAGCTGGAGGATGGGTGATGCAAGACCCCTGTGGTCACCATCATTAGGACTGCACTGGGTCAAACCCGAAGCCAGCAGAGCACTGAGTTTAGCTCACGGCCAGCTGTGATCACTACCTGGCTACCACCTAGCTTCACTCAAAGCCCTAGGGCTCTACAGTCAGCAAGTGAGGAAGCCAGCCAGGATAATGTCCTGTACTTCAGGGCAGTAAGTACGTCCATGCCCCAGAAGGGTTCAGATATGTTTTCTAGGGGCCAGGGACTAGAGTCAAAAACCTTAGAAATCTATTGGGTACAGAGGCTCATGCCTGTAATCCCAGAACTTTGGGAGGCTGAGGCAGGCAGATCACTTTAGCTCAGGAATTTGAGATCATCCTGGGCACTTGATGAAACTCATCTGTACTTAAAAATACAAAAATTAGCTGGGCATGATGGCACATGCCTGTAGTCCCAGCTACAGGGGGCTGAGGTGGGAGGAGCACTTGAGCCCAGCAGGTGGAGGTTGCAGTGAGCCAAGATCACACCACTGCACTTCAGCCTGGGTGACAGAGGAAGACCCTCTTTCAAAAAAGAAAAAAAAAAAAAAACCTTAGAAATATACCTGGTGTTCTATTCTGCATGGCTAAGATGGCCCTCAAACTACAAGGCAATGCCCTTTCCACTTTTCGCTCCCCTTTTTACAGGCAGGGGAGTTCTGCCAGGCTACCACCAATATTCTCTTAAAGTCCAAGGGCTCTTCAGTGAGCTTGTGATGAATGCTACCAGGCCTTGGAGTCATTCTTCAGGGCAGTGGGCTCCCTTCTACTACAGGACAGGTTCAGAAATGTCCAAGAGTCTAGGCCCGGATTTAACCACCACAATAGCCTGCTTGGTGCTCTACCCCACTGTGGCTGAGCTGGTTTCTAGGGTGCAAGGCAAAGTCCCCTTCATTTTTTTCCTCTGCTTTTCTCAAGCAAAAAGAGTCTTTCACCCTAGTCACAACAGCTGGAAATGTACTAGGTCTCACCTGAAGCCAGCATGTCTTAGGGTGTCACCAAAGGCCATGGCATATGAACAAGGTATCACTGCAGGTTATTCAGGGCCCAAAGGTTCTTTAGTCAGCAGGTGATGAATTGTCCCCAGACTGGGTCCCTCCCTTCAAGGCAGTGGGTTTCCTTCTGGCCCAAGGTGTATCTAGAAATGTTGTCTAGGAGCTAGAGCCCGGAATGTGGCCTCACAACTCTGCCCTGTGCCCTGTCCTATTGTGACTGAGCTGATATGCAAGATTTAAGACCTCTTTACTCTTCCTGCTCCTGTCTTGAAGCAGAATGAAGGAGTCACTTTCATTTCTGTGAGCTGCACAGCCTGGGGTTAGGGGAGGGGTGGTGCAAGCCCTCCCTTAGCTGCCTTGGCTGGTATCTCCCTAGGTCAGGTGTTTCCCTGTTCCACTGGCTCTAAGCCCAGCCCAGCACCAGGAATTCCATAGGAATGTCAGTCCTTGTGGCTTAGACTGCCTTTCAACTTTACTTAGGATGCTGGAGCATTTTAGATTGCAGTGGTGAGGCTTGCCAAAACTCAAGTTCTGATATTTGGGATGGGTGATTCCTTTCTGGCTGCTCCGAATGCTCCCTCCATGGGCAGGAACCAGCTGAGCAACAGTCTTTCCTCTATATTGTGATAGTGCAGCAAAACAGTTCAATGGCAAGCCTGCCAGTCGCTGTGCTCTTCTACCCCCAAGTGCACAGATTCTCTCTTCACACCATGAAGCCACTGCTAGAGGATGGGGGAGGGGTGGTCTCAGTGATTCAGAATTTTCTTTTCTTTCCTCTTCAGTACCTTCTCAACAATATGAAGTTAAAGCCGGGTACTGTTATCGTTCACCTGATTTTTGGTTCTTACAATGGTGCTATTTGATGTGTGGTTGTTGGTTAAAATTTGGTGCTCCTGTTGGGGAGAGGGGATTATCCACGGAGGCTTTTATTTAGCCATCTTGCTCTGCCCTAACTGAAAAAAATAAAATAACACAAAAATAAAATAAAAACATCTATCATATTTTTGTCCTTGATTCTATTTATGTGATACATTATGTTTGTTGATTGGTATATGTTGAACCATGTTTGCATCCCTTAGGTGAATCCCACTTGATCATGGTGAATGATCTTTTTGATGTGTATTTGAATTTCCTTTGCTAGTACTTTGTTGAGAGTTTTTGCATTGGTGTTCATCATAGCTATTAGCTTGTGGTTTTCTTTTCTTTGTTGTTGTTGTGTCCTTGTGTTTATTCAAAGTAATTTTGTCTACTCTGGAATCTTGCTCTTTCTAAACAGAAAGTTAGAAATACGTGAACAACTTGTAGACTTATTCAAGAGTAGTTGGGTATTTTTGAAATTGCATTGAATCTTTAAATTTAGGAAAGTTGATATATTATGAATATTGAGTCTTGAGATCCATGAAGATAGGTTAGCTCTCTACCTTTCTTAGAACTTTAAAAATTTCTCTTAGAAAGCATTCTAGTTTCCAGTGTATACATATCATGCATACTTTATCAGATTGTACATCATATTTTTAATGTTAATATAAATGACAAATTTTTGATTTTTGTATTGATTTAGTTTCCTGCATTATTTCTAAAATGACTTCTAAGATGTAGGAACCATAGACAATTATGTTACCTACATAAATATAAATATTTTTAATTATTTCATTTTGGATACATTTTATTTCTTTTTAATAATTCACGGCACTGTGAGATTCTCCAGTATAATGCAGAATGTAACTGGTAAACGTGCACATTTATACCTTGTATCTGATCATAGGGGAAATCATTAAATATTTCAACATTTAGTATGCTAATAGCTAGATGTTTTTCATAAATGTTCTTTAGCATGTTGATGAAATACCTTTCTGTTACTAATTTGTTAAAAATTTTAATCAGAATAAAAGTTCAACTATGTTTACTGCCTTTTCTGTGACTGTTAATAAATATACTGTGCCTTATGCCTTTTATTTCTATCAGTATGCTATGTTCTATTAATGTATTGTTAGATGTGAAACCAAGTTTGAATTTTGCAAATATATCCCAGTTAATCATAATGTTTTTGTCCTTTTTATTTATTGTTGGACTCAATTTTCTAAAATAAGAAAATTTAAGAAATTTTTCAACTGTTTTTGAGAGACACTGATGTGTAGATTTCTCTGCCTCTAACGTCTTTCAAAAAAGTCAAATTCGCTATGTTACATTTTATTTACACTGCCCTTCAAGATCGTTTCTAACTTATTTTTTACTTTTTATTTTACATGTGAATATTTGGAAGTATTATTTAATTTTCATATATTTGGGAATGTATATGATCTGGTATCAGAGTAATGGTGGCTTTGTAGATTGAATGAGAAAGCATTTATGCTTCCTAAATTTTCTGGAGAAGTTTGTGTAGGATGGGTTTTATTTATTCATTATCTGGTAAAAATCTCCCGGTTAAGCTATCTAGTCCTGGAATTTGATTTATATGTAGGTTTTTAACTATTTTTTTTGTTCTTTTAAAAGTACAGAGCTATTCAAGTTATCAAATTTATTTTTTAGTAAGCTTTGGTATTTTGTGTCTTTCTAGGAATTCATGCATTTCATTTTACTTATCTAAGTCATTGGTATATATTTATTTGTAATATTCTCTTATAATACTTTAATGTTTCCTCTTGCTTTTCAGTTTTGGTAATCTGTGACTTTTTATTCTTTCCCTCTCTCTTTTTTGTAATTTATCAGTCAACATAAAGGCTTATCAATTTTGTTGATTTTTCCAAAGAACCACATTTGATTTCTGTGATTTCTTCATTGCCTTTCTTTCTTTATTTTTTACTGTTTTTCATTCCAATATTTATTTATGGATATTTATTATTTTCTTCCTTCTTTTGGCTTTCTGTTTAATTTACTCTTCTTTTTTAGCTTCTTGAAATGTAACATAAGTTTTACATCTTTCAGCCTAACATATGTTTTAAAGGTATGAATTTTTTCTGAAATAATGCTTTACTACAGCTCATTGAATTTGATGTTATACTTTCCCTTATAAACTCATTCATGGTAGTTTCTAAATTTGCCTGTAATTTTTTTCTTCTACACTTGTCTATTTAGAAGAGTGGTGTTGTTTAATTTTCACGTTTTGGGGGCTCCCCTATTTTATTTATTTTTTAAGTATTTCTAGTTCAATTATGTTTTTAGTCAGAGAACATATTTCACGTGATTACAAATCTTTCAATTTTGTTGACGTCCATGTTACTTTTCCTGGATCATGTTGCGGGTATGTTTATAAAACATGGATACGTACTCTGCTATTTTGGAATAAAGAGTATTTTTCAAATGTCAAGTATGTCAAACTGACTGATAGTTTTGTTCAGGTTTTCTATATTTCTATTGACTATTCAATTAGTTTTTCTGTCAATTATTATGAGAGTAATATGTAAATCTCCAACTCTCATTTTTTAATTTTTTTTCTTTGAATCCTGTCTTATTTTGCTTCATTATATATTGGGTTTCTGTTGTTAGGTACTTACATATTTATAATTGTTATGTATTCAAGATATATTGACATTTATGTCATCATGAAATGTCGTTCTTTTTCTGTATAATATTTCTTGGCTTAAAATCTATTTTCTATGATGTCAATATTGTTTTCCAGCTCTCTTATGGTTGCTATTTTCTTGTCATATTATTTTCTAATCTTTTAGTTTCAATCTGTTTTCCAATGGTAAATCAAATGCACATTTGTTCCAGTCAGAATAAACTTGGGTTATGTGTGTTTTTTTTAATTCAGACTGACAATATCTACCATTTGATTAAGGTGTTTCAGTCAATCACATTTGAAATAATTATGGATATGCTTAGATGTATGCCTGCAATTCTGCTATTTTTCCTAGATGTTTTATGTCTTTTTTATTTTCTATTTCTTTTTACTGCCTAAGTTATATTAAAGAGATAGCTTCAATGTAGTGCTTTAATTTGTCTGTTGATTTTTTAACTATATATTTTTATTTTTGAAAAAGATTGCTCTTGGGAATCACATATGCATCTTTAAGTGATCACAATCCACTTCAATTTTATACTGATTTAGTATTGGAATTATATAAATATTTTGCTGCATTGCAGTATAGATCTATTTCAAGCTATTGTTTTTCATATTACATGCATGTATAAAAACAGTACAGGATTATTTGTGTTTTAAGCAATCTTATTCTTTAAGTTATTAAAACAGAAACATTCCTTTTTTAATAAAAATAAGTAACACCTTAATTATTCCTTTCTTTCCTGTGAATACAAGTTACTGCCTGGCATTAGTTTTTGTTTTTCACACTGTTGGACTTCATTAAGTATTTCATGTGGGGAATATCTTGTAGCTGTGAATTCTCTCACTTCTTGTTTATCTGGTAAAGTATTTTGTTGTTACTTCTGAAGGATAGTTTTATTAGAAATTGAAATCTTTGTTGACCTTTTTTGTTTGTATCATTCAACACTTTAAATGTCACTCCAGTCTTCTGGCATTCATTTTCTGATATATAAAGTTAGCTGTTACACGTATTGATACTTTCCTATATTTGATAAAAGGTTTTTTGCTTTCAGTATTTTCTCTTATCTTTGTCTTCCAGAAGTTTAATATTCCTAGCTGTACATCTCTTTGTGTTTATTCCACTTGAGACTTGTGGAATTTCTTGAATCTCCAGATTAATGTTTTTCCTTGAGTTTTTAAAGTTGTCAATTATTTCTTTGAATAATAATGTTATTCTCCCTCATCCCTCTCCTTTCTGCCTTAGACTATCAATATACATATGTTGATATGCTTAACTCTTTTCCAAAGGTCTCTAAACCTGTCCGTTTCTTCAATCCATTATTCATTCTGCCTTTCAGATTGGATAATTTCTATTAATCTATCTTTTAGTTTACTAATTATTTTTCCTTGTTGTTTTCTATTCTTTTCTACTCCAAAAGTTTCATTTGTTTCTTATTTTTAAATTTCTGTTTCTCTATTGAAGTTGTCTATTTGTGGAGTCATTGCTATGATAAATTATTTGAACATATTTAGAAAACTTCTGTAAGTTTTCGTTTGCTAAATGTATTATCATTTTTCATCCAGAGTCAGTTTCTATCTACTGCTTCTTTTTTCCCCCTAGAAATGAATCTCACTTTCTTCTTCGTTTTCTTGTTTGATACTCTTTGGTTGAAAATTGGGCATTTTAGATAATAAACATTACCAATTCTGGATTTTTGTCTGAAAGTTTTTAATTGTATCTTATTGTAATATGCCTGAGCATTAACTGTAGGATCTGTCTCCCTTGTGGTGTGCAGCCACTGATTTCTATTTATTTTAATTCTTATTTTTATTTTTTGCTTGACTTCCTTGGGCCCAGTTCTCTATTTTAATGGCTAGTCAATGATTTGGAAGGAGTTTCTGTGAAGACATCTTACACCCATAGGCTTCCACTATCTACTGATCAATTTGTTTAGGTTGAGGTGTGTATTCAAAGTGCAGCCAGTTCTCAAGTTCTACTTGGCTTCCTCTCCATTGTGATTTGGGGCTCTTCTCTCTGCATGTGCATAGCTTCCTACTCAGCCAGGTGTATGTGGAAAGCTCATTTAGGCTTTATTTGACTTTCTCATTTCTAGGGTCAACCTGTTAAATTTGTCAGTGTCTGACAATTTCCTCAATAAGCATCACAACTGCACTGTACCAGACTGTGAATTGTGGCCATTTGTAAACTACCAAATTTGTTATTTCAGTTGTCAAAGCCACACGTTTATGCTACTTACTCCCATTTGATTCCATGCCATCAGATATCAAAGTTGTTGGGTTTCATGTCATGTTCATGTGAACAAAGTAAGTAATTTCATCGACCACTGAAAGTAGGGGTGGAAAATGGGAATAAACTGAGGTAGTAAGACCATAAACTCCTACTGTTCTTACCCAAAGTTATAGCAGTTTTTGAAAGACAACACTTCTCAACTTGTAGTCTGCATTAGGTTGACTATGAAGCTCCCAAATCATTGTCTGTGACTTTATTTTTCAGCTTTGCATTTGTTTTATGTGATTAGGATTTCTTTTTCGTATCATTCACTTCATGACATTGGTAGATAAGAAATAGCAAAAAAAAATAATAATAAACTTTTAACTTAAGGATATTAAAATTAAGGAACTGTTTAAAAATGCATGGAACTTTTTTTGAGAAACTAATAAGATTACATATAGTCATGGGGGAGGCACTAACTCAGCCGGAAGAGGAAAGGAAAGGGAGCTGTTATATTAATTATTAAACAGTGGTTATATGTATATGAATGCCTGAGAGGAGATGCATCCTTTGGCAAAGGGTCCTGCTCCAACCTTAGCAGTCTCTGCAGGGACAGAATTAGAAAATATACAACATCATCTCACTCTCCTCCTCCCCTTTCCCTCTGAGTAGTTTCTCTGATAGGACTTCAACAGGAAGCTACAGGGCAAGGACATTTCTTCATGAACTGCATAAAAGTGAGAATCCCAGACACAGAACAGAGGGTAGGAGGATTAAAATTATAGTTAGTGTGGGGAGGGGTGGGGAACTGTAGATACACAGCATACTTTGTAAGTACCATCATATTTGATTGTTTTCACTGTTGGATTATAATCAATTTGCTGGAAATTTTTATTCAGAAGAAAGCATAAAATAAGTGAATATGATATTTATTCTATTTCACACCATAGTAAATTTATATTTAAAAGCATTGAAGAATATATTTTGCTTTTACTACTGTGATACCCTTAATATGTTGAATAAGCCAAGTGTGGTGGTACATGCTTATAGTCCCAGCTACTTAAGGAGGCTGAGGTAGTAGAATTGCTGGAGTCCAAGAGTTTCAGTTTAGTCTGGGCAACATAGAGAGACTCTGTGTTTTAAATTTACTTTAATTTAAATTTTTTTGAGTCAGGGTCTCGCTCTGTCACCCAGTCTGGAGTGCAGTAGAATTATCTTGGCTCACCACACCCTTTACCTCCTGGGTTCAAACAATCGTCCTACCTCAGCCTCCTCCATAGCTGGGACTACAGGCATTTGTCACCACGCCCAGCTATTTTTTGTAGAGACTGGGTCTCCCTATGTTGCCCAGGCTGATCTCGAACTCCTGGGTTCAAATAGTTCATCTGCCTCGGCCTCCCAAAGTGCTGGGATTACAGTTGTGAGCCACCACACCTGGACAAGACCCTGTCTTTAAAACAAACAAACAAAAAAATCTGAAGCACACGTGAGAGCATAATGTTCATTGTAGTAACTTTACAGTAAATAAAATTAATGCCTAATGCTATATTTTGTAATCATTTTGTCAACCTTTGTCTCCATATTAACAGCTGGAAGATTTTTCTAATGTAGTGGAATATACAGGATCTTTTACACATTCTTCATTCACAGAAAAAAGTATTTCATTTAAATATGTCTTTAGATTTAGTAGAATCCTTGAATACTATATGAATGCTCTAAAATGTACTCACTTGTGTTACTAAATATGTAATTTTATTAAAATGCTTTCTCTAAATTTCTCTTCATAATACATTACATTTCAACTAAAAGGAGGGAAAATTCAGCTATTCTTTGTCACTTTTCATTAATTCTGTAATATGTTAGACTATATATTAGAAAAGATTGATCAACCTTCAGTTTTCTATATGAAATGAGTGTGATATTAGGAAGTAGACAGTAGGCTAGCAGTTGGAAAATTAGAGTCATAGTTATGTTCCCTACTATGCCTATGATGTTAAAAATGTTCTGGTGTATGTGCTTTACTATGTATATCTGACTTATTTTCTATATTAACATGAATACAAAGCCAAAATTTCTAACTGATTAAATAGAAGTCCAAGTAGGTGAATTTTTCAGGATGTAAGAGCAATAGAGTCATGGACAGTTGCAGGTAGCCATTTAGAGTCTGGACTCTATAGGTGTAGCATTTACCTTACTAGCAGTTGCACACAGAGACATGAACATCTTGCAGCAGATGTGATTCAGAAATGCAAGCAATAATTTAGTTGCAGAGTTCAATTCTTGGGTGGTTAAAGAAGTCAGTAATAAGATGAAAGCCAAGTGTACAGGAAGAAAAACACTAGCAAGGATTACTGCGGTTACCAAGTCTGCTTCTTAGACATATAAGACAAAAAGTGCCCCACTTACTAATTGAAGAAGAGGGAGAAGAGCATCTGTTAAAATCCAAGAGCAATATTAGAATTCAATAATAGAAACATTGCAAAGTTTATGGTGAGTCTCCCTTTCCTGCTAGAGTGCAATTCAAATCAATGTTTTCTGCATATAGAATGCATATGAAAGACTTGGGTGAAGTTCATTTTAAGCCTGCTGTGGTGAGACTAGAAACTTAGGGTACTGATGGCTCAAAATTTCCTGAGTTTAGGATACCTTTATTTTGAAATTTGGAACAAGTAAAAGATGTGTCTTCCAACAAAACATAGAATGTGTTCCTTGAACTGATATATTTATCACCAGGAATGTATCCCTTAGAGGGCAATGATAAACTGCAATAATACTTTTGAAAATTCAAAAGAAATAATATGAATTTAATAATTTAATATTTAATTATGGTCAGATGAAGTACAGAGACAGAATGCAGGAAGATACATTTTAGCTATACTCTTTCATATTTATGAATTGATAAATACAGATATTTTGGGAAGCATAGATATCATCATTTACATTTAATTAATCTGCTTATGTTTATAAAAACATGCTATTCAAAATACACATACATGGCTGGTGAGAGTGTGAATTGTTACATAACTTTTGGAGGGTAGTTTTGTACTGAGTACCAGAATTTAAATTGCACACACCATTTTTTCCAACTCTTCTTTTTAGAAGAAGTTTTTTTAACAAAATATTACATGTAATAGAAAAATGAAGACAACATAATTGTCTTCATTATAGGAATGATAACATAAATTTGTACAATCACTCCATAGATTATGTACAATCATAATCTATGTAAGATATTGTACAATCACTCAAAATCCTTGAGTAGGTCTATATGTGTAAAAATAAAAGTTCTAAAATAAAACACTCATACATTCACAAAATAATTCCATCTGTTTATGTCTTGTTATGCCTATGAACACAAGTTTTGATTCAACTTTTAGAATGATATCTATGAGATTGTGCACCCTGAGTGGTCCTAAAACAGACACTAGAGCTGGAGGAGAGAAAGAACTAAGCTTCCATATTTTATTTTGTGTATTTTTATATGTTTGACTTATTTTTAATCAACATTTATTTAGATATTATTTAATGACTTAAAAACAATTGAAAATAATAACATATTACATACAATTTATTATAAAGGAATAAGAAAAATTAGATGGGATATATATTTTTTGTGGCATTGTGATTCTTACAGTTTCAAGTAAATTTTAACTCAATTATATTTTAAGAAATATGAACATATTTCTGAAACATAGAAAAGCATTCAATATTATTAAGCTTGAAATAGTTTCTTTCTAGATAAGAAGGCCTACAATTCCTATAGAAGGAGAATTATACCATTTACAGTAGCAAGGAATCAAGAGATCATTTTCTTTTACCATCTAAGGAAAATTTCTGGGTTGCTAATTTTACTTTATCTAAAAAAAAGAAATTGGATATCTAATGGTAGATTTAATTGGTCAAGCCTTGGAGTATGTTGTGACAAATTGAAGTATAGTAGAATGCCATGATAACATTTGTAGTTATTTTTAATTACTCAAATGAGCAATGACCTATGTTGAAATTTGCATTTTAATTATATAATCATACCCAGAGAAGCATGAGTAAATTTTAATTATAGTTTGAACAATATGCTCATTTAGAAGAATGACTAAAATGGATGTGCTTTATATGTATTTGTGTCAATTATTGAAACTAAAATTTCAAAAAATAAAATTTATTTGGATTTCTTACATTCCATAAAATAATTCATTTTGTTCCATTAGCAAAACCGTGAATGTATTATACATACCAATGCATATGTTAAGTATATCAAAATATTAATTATTACTTAATAAAATTATTTTAAACATTTCTGATTATGTAATGTTTTAAGATAATCAGGGGTTTCAAGAAGTAGTTTTTTCTTTTTTTTTTGAGACGGAGTCTCACTCTGTTGCCCAGGCTGGAGTACAGTGGTGCAACCTCGGCTCACTGCAAGCTCTGCCTCCTGGGTTCACGCCATTCTCCTGCCTCAGCCTCCCAAGTAGCTAGGACTACAGGCGCCTGACACCACACCCAGCTAATTTTTTTTTGTTTTTTGTTTTTCTATTTTTAGTAGAGACGGAGTTTCACCAGGTTAGCCAGGATGGTCTCGATCTCTTGACCTCATGATCTGCCTGCCTCGGCCTCCCAAAGTGCTGGGATTACAGGCGTGAGCCACCGTGCTTCCTTAGAAAATTAGAAGTTAATGAATATTGAATATTTGCTGATATTTCCTAGAAGAAAAAAAGTCTAGCAGCTGAATGGAACTGTGGCTGGAATAAGAAACATGGAATCAAACACTTATCAGCTTATTTCGACATTTAGTTTAATTAAAGCATCTTAGGATTTCCATGGGGAGAAAACTATTCTGCTGTACTTTCTATAAAGACCTTGAAAAAGCAGGATGAGGAGGAAGCATAACGGAATACAGAGACAGTTGACACCATGTTTCTACTAGGTGACCAGGGACTTGTTGGAAGTAGAGGAATAAGAAATCATCATGCCATAGGAACTCTACGAAAGCTTCCAGTCACTCTTAGAATAATGTTCAAAGCCTTTACAAGAAAGCATCAGAGTGCATCAAGAGACAGAAATCACACCAGTTATTTAACTAGAGAGAACTTAATGTAAAGAATTGTACCTAGATATATAACATGTTAAATATGTAACTGAAAAGGTGAAAAGACACAGCTGACTTGTGTGCCACAAAAATAGCAGCTGTAGGAAACAGACACCACATCTGGGGCTGCAAAGATAAAGGAGAGAGGCAACACATCTGTCAGTGTTCTCCAGAGAAACAGAACAATGACACATATTGATCAACCAATCACTTGATCCAGACAAATTTTAAGAAATTGGCTTATGTGAGCATTGAGCAAGTGTGAAATCTGTAAAACAGGCCAGCAGACAGAAAGTGGAGGCAGAATTTCTGTGTTAAGGCTTGAGGCACAATTTCTTCTTCTCCAGGAGATCTCAGTTTTTGCTCTTACAACCTTCATGTGGTTTGAAGAGCCCTGCCACATTATTGAGGGTAACTTTAATTTTTACTTAGTCAACTGATTGTAAATGTTAATCACATCTACAAAATAGTTTCACAGCAACATCTGCACTACGGTTTGACCAAACAGCTACCCCAGGTGACACATAAAATTAACCGTTACAGTAAGAATAATTAAAAGAATAATTAAAACATAAAACCTTAGATAAAGTGTCTTAAGGAAATGAGATTCGGGCTTCTAAGAAAGAGAAGTTGGTACTTAGCTAGTGCTGGTGTCCCTGAGCTCAGAGAAGGGACTTTATGGGTCAGGGCCATAGACTTGTGTAAAGGGCCGCTGACGCTATCCCTGAGATGAGCATACAATGAACTGGGTTCTGAAAATGTGGGAAAAAGTGTGAACAGGATTCAGCTGCTGCTACAAAAAGGAATTGCCACTGACAAGGTGAAAAAGCCTTGCTGGGATGATGCTCACAGGAAGCACGAGCAGGCAGGAAGCCGCAGGCAGGCGATAGGACATGGATGAGAACAACCAAGTCCTTTTTCACTCTTGCAGTCTCTCTCTTGAGCCCTCCTCCTCAGCTTCTCAGAGTGCACACAGCCAAAGCCAATCAACAAGATGTCTCCAGTGCAGTGGACCTGTGTTTCATGTGCAGAATGATTAGATAATTATGCCTTTCTGCAGAACATATTACAGAAAATTCAGGAGCGTTAACAGACCAGAGGCAGGATTGTGGCAGATTTACTCCGTAAGGCTTTAAATACCCTGCCTTCTGCATATCACTCAGCATTAGTGCTTAACTATTCTCTTCCTCCGTCACGCAAGCCCCAGCTACAGTGATCTACTTGCTACCCATCTACATACCAGCTGCATTCCCAACTCAGGGATGTGGCATTTGCTTTTGCCTCACCTCATAAAGCTTTTCTATCAGACAGGAACTTGACTCAGTCACTTGCTTCATTTGTTTCTCAGCAAATATCACCCCTAAGCTACATTTTTCCAGATACTGTATCTGGGATAGCATCTCTATTGTCCTGTGATCGTTTATCTCACTCATCCCGTTTTACTGCTCTGCATAACACTTATCACTGCCTGAAACCACACTATACATCCGTTTACTCCTTTATTACTTACTTGACCTGCAAGAATACAAGCTTGGAAGGGAAGGAACCTGCTAATTTGTGTTCACTGAACTTTGACCTATAACTGCACTTGGCATTTTTTCAATCCTCAGTTAATTTGTTCAATGAGCAAATGAATCTTGGCATGCATAAAAGGGTCAATATGACCACACCAATTTAGATCAAGTAAGCATTTCACACGCACACACACACAAACACATACACAAATAACGAAAAACAAGAAGAATAATAAAAATGTGCTCCACTGGGAAAGCTAAGCTGAGCTAAGGGAATATAAGGCCTGTGGAAACAGAAATCTTGTTGCCCTTTCTTCATTGTACTCTTGAAGCAGAACGAGCCACAGACAAAACTCCTCAGACACCGATTAAAGAAGGAAGGGGTTTATTCAGCCGGGGACATCGGCAAGACTCCTGTCTCAAGAGCTGAGCTCCCCGAGTGAGCAATTCCTGTCCCTTTTAAGGGCTCACAACTCTAAGGGGTTCCCGTGAGAGGGTCGTGATCGATTGAGCAAGCAGGGGGTACGTGACTGGGGGCTGCATGCACCAGTAATTAGATTGGAACAAAACAGGATAGGGATTTTCACAGTGCTTTTCTATACAATGTCTGTAATTTATAGATAACATAACCGATTAGGTCAGGGGTTGCTCTTTAACTACCAGGCCCAGGGTGTGGCACCGGGCTGTCTGCTTGTGGATTTCATTTCTGCCTTTTAGTTTTTACTTTTTCTTTCTTTGGAGGCAGAAATTGGGCATAAGACAATATGAGGGGTGGTCTCTTCCCTTACTCTCAGTATATGGAAGAAAGCCTGGCAGACAGCAATTTCTCAATTATGAATTAATTTAATTTATAAAAATGAAAGTGAAAGACATTACTTATCTTTGCCTAAGTTGTTATGATGTTTGCATTAAACTACTTATAATTTTGTGATTTCCACAAAGCTGCAAATTACAAATAACTGGAATATAGTCAAAAGAGAAACAACCAGTACCACTACCACAGCAATGACAAAAACTTAGAAATACCTAAATATACCTGTAACTGTTCCTTTGTTCTCCCCTAATATTTTTTCTGTGTATTTCATTTTCACCAAGCAATTTTACTTTCTATGTTTTTATTTCATACTGTAAGTATTTTCTTACTGTTGCATGCATAATCACTATTTTAGTATCTACATACTATTCACATTATAATTCTACCATATACTACATTTATCTCTATGGTAAAATGTTTATTTCAAGAAAAAATATTTGACTAGAAGCCTGATTAGTTTTCTTTCACTGCTATAATAAATTACCACAAACCAAGAGGCTTAAAACAGCACACATTACATAAGCTCACAGTTCTCAAGGCCAAGATTCCTGAAAAACTAAGCTTGTTTCACAAGGCTGCAATCAAGTTGTTTGTCAGACTGTATTCTCATCTGAAGGCTCTGCTGTGGAAGAATTTGCATCCTTGCCCATTAGGTCACTGGCAAAATTCAGTTTCTTGTAGCTGTATGACTCATGGCCCAGCTTCTTACTGGTTGTCAGTTGGAGACCTCTAAATTTTACAGACCACCCTCAATTCTCTGTCATGGGGCCCTCTCTATAGCTAGTTCGCAATATGGCTATTTGCTTTTCAAGGCCAGCAGGAAATGCATTTTAGAGTGTGCTAGCAAGATGGAATTATATATGTGTATATGTATATATATATATATATATATATATATATGTCTGTGTGTGTGTGTAATTAAATGATCAAGTGACATTGATCACTGCCCAAGGACAATCACTATAAACATGCATTTTCCCTAGTCTCTCTTGCACATATGGCTGTTTATTTTTCTGTTTCTTGCTGTGATTTTTATAAAACAATGTTTTGTTCTCTATAATTTAAACTTTATATTATGTGCAAATTTTGATTTTCTATGATAGAGCATCACAGTGGTTCTGCTATTATTAGAGCACTATGCTGAATATCATGGCAGATGAAAATGTTCTACTTCTCAGATAAGAATTTAAGATTCATTCTAGGAATAGATTTTATTTTAAGTATGATGAATATTTTAATTTTTATGATAGTAATAGCAAAATTAGATTCAGAAAGGGTGCTTACACCCATTTGGAGTACCTATATATGCTAAAGTACCTAATTCTCTGCTTCCTGATCAGTGTTGGGTGCTCTTATTTTAATTTTTAAATATTTTCCCAAAGTTTTGATCATCTCTGGGCCATTATAAGATACATGGCTCACAGGGGCCAGGCACGGAGGCTCATGCCTGTAATCCCAGCACTTTGGGATGCCGAGGTGGGTGGATCACGAGGTCAGGAGACCGAGACCATCCTGGCTAGCACGGTGAAACCCTGTCTCTACTAAAAGTATAAAAAATTAGCCAGTCGTGCTGGCGGACGCCCGTAGTCCCAGCTATTCAGGAGGCTGAGGCAGGAGAATGGCGTGAACCCAGGAGGCGGAGGTTGCAGTGAGCCCAGATTGTGCCACTGCACTCCAGCCTGGGCGACAGAGCGAGACTCCGTCTCAAAAAAAAAAAAAAAAAAGATACATGGCTCACAGGAATCAGAGTCAGTTGCCTTTTACCCATGCTACTAAGACTCCTATTATCTTTTTCCTTTCATAGACTCCTGATTTAACCCCTTTCTACTTGAAATATATTGGCTTCTACTCTTCAGCCTCTCTTCCAGGCATGTCTGCAGAAAAAAAAAAAAAAAGCAAACATAGTTCTATTTGTTTTGCATTGCAGCCATATCAAATTGACACAAATTCAGCAGCTTAAACAGCACATTCCTTTGTTCCTGTAGGTCTGAAGATGCACATGAGTCTCATTGGGCTAATCCAGGTGTGGGCGGGCTGTGCTCCTTTCCAGGGGATCTAAGGGAAACTTGTTTCCTAGCTTCCTATGACTGGCATCCTGCTGTTCTTGTGGTTTCCTATCTGAGGTCCCGATTTCCTTTCTGGCTGTCATCTGGGGGCCATTCCAAGACTCTCCAAGTTCACTGCATCCCTTGTCTCTCTCCATCTTTAAAACTAGTGACATGGGGTGAGTCCCTCTCATATTTTCAATCTCTGCTCATTCTTCTGTCACGTCTCTGATGGATTCTTCTGCTTCCTTCTTCCGCTGTGAAGGATGTATGTGATTGGATGGATCCTACCTGAAATTCAGGGTCATGTCACCAGCACAAACTCCTTCATCTTAATCACACTTAGAAAGTCCCTTTGGCACCTGTAGGAACACAGTCCCATGTACTGGGGTTTGGGAGACAGGCATGTGTCAGGGGTACTATTCTATTGCTGTAATGTAGGAGTGAAGAGCACATACAGAATTCAGAGCTAGACATAGCTCCAGATATTTGCTAGGGTGCCTCAGAGAGAGTAACTAATTTTTCTGCACTTCCATGTTATCATCTATAGAATGGGCATAATAAGTTAAGAGAGGTAAACAATGAACAAATACATATTTACAGGAGAATTAACAGGTTGTTCCATGTGGAGGAGACTGGGTGGAAACTTTTGCCTGTATATTAAATAAAAGTCTCACTCAAGGAGTTATCTTTTAAACTGAGTTCTAGATAGAAAGAAGTCACCAGCTTGGGAAAGAAGTACAGGAAGGGTGGAGCAACTCTGTTCGGAGGTGAATGATCCTAGCCTTTATCTAGAAATAAATAAAGTGATTGTGGCTAGAGAGGCATGGATGATAGAAAGCAGGATCTCTGGTGAGCCTGGAGACATAGGCTATTGCCAGGCCATGCAGAATTTGCCATCAGAGCAAGGGGGTTGGATGCTATTAACTGAAACAGAAAAACGGGTAGTTATGCAGGGCTGTAACCATAAAGAGATAACTTTTTTTTTTTTTTTGAGATGTGGTTAGAGTTTTACATTCTATACCATTTTCTTTTGGTGGGGTATAGTCATAATTTTATATGTTTTTTACTCTATTTTTCTCAGATCTTTCAAGTAAATATAGCATTTTTTGAGATGCCACACTGGTCCTAAAACTGAACACAGGCTATGACTCAGACCATGCCTCCAGGGAGATAGTTCATTCTTTCATAGGCAAGATAAACAGATTCTTCCCACATGGCTGGGCTGTCACTTCCCCAAGATACAGCCTTACAGGCACAAAGTAGGTGATTCATGAAGTAACATCACAAGTCCTCCAACAGCAAGAAAAGTTGTAGAAGCAGGGGAAGAAAGTTCTTGTTATTTCCTTTTAATATTTTGTTCAGACAAATTTAAACAGACTTTGCTAATGTTTGATAGCCATTATTAGCTTAGAGGTAATAAAAAGCAAAGATATCAATTGCTTTCTAGTTATTTTTAGAGTAGAGCCTCGATAATACAAACAATGAAATAAGTAAGCACTAATACAAACTTCGGTGTTTGTCCAAAAAAAACTATTGGTTTGTAATTCCTCAGCCTGAGACAGCCAACAGACAACTGCCAAGTCTCATTAATGAATTATCCTGACAAGGCTATATGAGCCACTGATTTGTAGGTAATTCAGTACCCATAGATAGCTTTTATTGATTTAGAAATCAACTTGGAAATTACATTTAGTATCATGATAACCTATAAATATTTGATTTTATTTCAGTTGTCAAAACTCTTAGAAATAATTAGTGAATAAAATAACTTTTAGAAATAATTAATGACTTGCACTAAATGAAGAGTCATATATCTCTGATTTCATACCCAGATGCTTTCTATCTTCTTTCCTCCACTCCGGCCTTGCTCCTATATGGGCTAGGTGTCAAATGCCCTGAGGGTTCTCATTCTCTGAGACTTTATGCTCACCCTCTATGCCAGCAGTGCTCTTCCACCTGATATATTCATGCTAATTTTCTAACTTGCCTCAAGATTTTCCTCATAGGTATTGCATCTGCCCCAATTTCTCTGCTTACCCTATTAGCAACTACCTCATCCCATATGCTGATCTACTCTTCTCTCTTGTAGAACATTAAAAACTGCCAGTGGAAGAAAGTTTGTCAATGTGGTTCACCAGGGTATCCTACGTAGTTAAAATAGTGCTTGGAAAATAATAAGTGTTTAGTAAACACTTGCTGAATGTAAGAATAAATAGTGTTCCATAAATGATTCTAATACCATTTATATTACTTCCAAACACCTCAGCTTGTATAGAAAGAGTTAATGTTTAATAACACACTTTGATAATAATCTGTAGGTTTTTTTCCTTAAGTTTAATTGTTTTTTTTTCTTTTTTTATTATTATTATTATTATTATTATTATTATTATACTTTAGGTTTTATGGTACATGTGCGCAATGTGCAGGTAAGTTACATATGTATACATGTGCCATGCTGGTGCGCTGCACCCACCAACTCGTCATCTAGCATTAGGTATATCTCCCAATGCTATCCCTCCCCCCTCCCCCCACCCCACAACAGTCCCCAGAGTGTGATGTTCCCCTTCCTGTGTCCATGTGTTCTCATTGTTCAATTCCCACCTATGAGTGAGAATATGCGGTGTTTGGTTTTTTGTTCTTGCGATAGTTTACTGAGAATGATGATTTCCAATTTCATCCATGTCCCTACAAAGGACGTGAACTCATCATTTTTTATGGCTGCATAGTATTCCATGGTGTATATGTGCCACATTTTCTTAATCCAGTCTATCATTGTTGGACATTTGGGTTGGTTCCAAGTCTTTGCTATTGTGAATAATGCCACAATAAACATACGTGTGCATGTGTCTTTATAGCAGCATGATTTATAGTCCTTTGGGTATATACCCAGTAATGGGATGGCTGGGTCGAATGGAATTTCTAGTTCTAGATCCCTGAGGAATCGCCACACTGACTTCCACAAGGGTTGAACTAGTTCACAGTCCCACCAACAGTGTAAAAGTGTTCCTATTTCTCCACGTCCTCTCCAGCACCTGTTGTTTCCTGACTTTTTAATGACTGCCATTCTAACTGGTGTGAGATGGTATCTCATTGTGGTTTTGATTTGCATTTCTCTGATGGCCAGTGATGGTGAGCATTTTTTCATGTGTTTTTGGCTGCATAAATATCTTCTTTTGAGAAGTGTCTGTTCATGTCCTTCACCCACTTTTTGATGGGGTTGTTTGTTTTTTTCTTGTAAATTTGTTGGAGTTCATTGTAGATTCTGGATATTAGCCCTTTGTCAGATGAGTAGGTTGCGAAAATTTTCTCCCATTTTGTAGGTTGCCTGTTCACTCTGATGGTAGTTTCTTTTGCTGTGCAGAAGCTCTTTAGTTTAATTAGATCCCATTTGTCAATTTTGGCTTTTGTTGCCATTGCTTTTGGTGTTTTAGACATGAAGTCCTTGCCCATGCCTATGTCCTGAATGGTAATGCCTAGGTTTTCTTCTAGGGTTTTTATGGTTTTAGGTCTAACATTTAAGTCTTTAATCCATCTTGAATTGATTTTTGTATAAGGTGTAAGGAAGGGATCCAGTTTCAACTTTCTACATACGGCTAGCCAGTTTTCCCAGCACCATTTATTAAATAGGGAATTCTTTCCCCATTTCTTGTTTTTGTCAGGTTTGTCAAAGATCAGATACTTGTAGATATGTGGCATTATTTCTGACGGCTCTGTTCTGTTCCATTGATCTATATCTCTGTTTTGGTACCAGTACCATGCTGTTTTGGTTACTGTAGCCTTGTAGTATAGTTTGAAGTCAGGTAGTGTGATGCCTCCAGCTTTGTTCTTTTGGCTTAGGATTGACTTGGCGATGCGGGCTCTTTTTTGGTTCCATATGAACTTTAAAGTAGTTTTTTCCAATTCTGTGAAGAAAGTCATTGGTAGCTTGATGGGGATGGCATTGAATCTGTAAATTACCTTGGGAAGGATGGCCATTTTCATGATATTGATTCTTCCTACCCATGAGCATGGAATGTTCTTCCATTTGTTTGTATCCTCTTTTATTTCCTTGAGCAGTGGTTTGTAGTTCTTCTTGAAGAGGTCTTTCACATCCCTTGTAAGTTGGATTCCTAGGTATTTTATTCTCTTTGAAGCAATTGTTAATGGGAGTTCACTCATGATTTGGCTCTCTGTTTGTCTGTTATTGATGTATAAGAATGCTTGTGATTTTTGCACATTGATTTTGTATCCTGAGACTTTGCTGAAGTTGCTTATCAGCTTAAGGAGATTTTGGGCTGAGACAATGGGGTTTTCTAGATATACTATCATGTCATCTGCAAACAGGGACAATTTGACTTCCTCTTTTCCTAATTGAATACCCTTGATTTCCTTCTCCTGCCTAATTGCCCTGGCCAGAACTTCCAACACTATGTTGAATAGAAGTGGTGAGAGAGGGCATCCCTGTCTTGTGCCAGTTTTCAAAGGGAATGCTTCCAGTTTTTGCCCATTCAGTATGATATTGGCTGTGGGTTTGTCATAAATAGCTCTTATTATTTTGAGATACGTCCCATCAATTCCTAATTTATTGAGAGTTTTTAGCATGAAGGGTTGTTGAATTTTGTCAAAGGCTTTTTCTGCATCTATTGAGATAATCATGTGGTTTTTGTCTTTGGTTCTGTTTATATGCTGGATTACATTTATTGATTTGCGTATATTGAACCAGCCTTGCATCCCAGGGATGAAGCCCACTTGATATAGAAAACTTAATTTAGGGAAAATATTGTTTGAATGTGTGATATGTATTTTGTCCTTGGGAAGCTCACCATTAAAGTTTATGTCTTAAGCTAGTCGTTTAGTTAGGGTAAACTGTAAGTTCTCCTTATTTGTAAATTAACCATAATCAATTTACATTTAAAATTATACTTTACCAATGACATTTCCATATTTCTGTTGAAATTGTGAATCTGACCATTGGTAATAAAGAATATATATGTAAATATTAAATTACCTATAATCATACAGATAATTAATAGTGTATTACAAATGAGATTATAATAAAAAAAGTCGGTGGCAACATTGTTGCTTTCTTGCAACAATTTCAAAGACATTAGCAGATGGAATTTCTAAGAACATAATAAAGTAGAAATCTTTAAATAGTTAGGAGTTTTGAAGATTTCAGTTACATCTCCTCAAAGGTAAATATGCCTCCTCATAATGAATTCTTTCAAAATGAATTAGTGATGTTTTCACTGAAAATGTTTTCTGAAATTCCATTTATAAGTGCTTTTTAAAAACTTATTTTTAATGCACAGAAATGCGACTGACTCTTATGTATTGATTTTGTATCCTGAAACTTCACTGAATTTGCTAGTCTAACAATTTTTGGTTTTGTTTTTTGTGTGTGGAATCTTTAGGATTTTTTACATGTAAGATCATCTTTTCTATGAATAGAGATAATTTTAGTCTCTCCTTTACAACTTAGATGCATTTATTCTTTGTGATCAATTGTTCTGACAAGGATTTCCAGTATTATTTTAAAAAGAAGTGGGAAAAGTGGGCCACCTTGTCTTGTTTTTGATCTGAGAGGAAAAAATTTCAGTTTTCACCACTGAGTGTGATGGTAGCTGTGGGGTTGTTATACATGGCCTTTGCTTTGTTGAAAAAATTTCCTCTTTGGCTTCTATGTCTAGTTTTTTGATTGTCTTTATCATAAAAGCATGTTGAATTTTTCAAATGTAATTTTTCTTCAATTTATTTTCTTGTAGAATGTAGTTGATTTATATAAAAACATCTGGGTATCTTGTAGCAATGAAGTTCTAGAATAGGAAGAACATATTTAATTCAATGATCAAGAAATTCAATTTCCAGATTCCATGTCCCTGTATGTTCCCATTTCTACTCTGCAAAAACATTTTCAGAATGTTCACAAAGTATTATTCTTCACATCAATTTTAACATAAAATATATCATGACTTTTTCAAAATTTCTTTCTCTATATCACGAAGTATTTGAAAATATTTCTATTTTTATATGTTGATTTTAAAATAAATGTTTTTATTATGAAAAGTTGAAAAATACGTCCAAATAAAATAAAGTGTTGGTCTCATAATACCAACATACAGAACTAGTAATGTTTTAAAAATCATGTGGATTTGTTTTGTTTATATCATATGTAATTTTTATTGAGATAATACTTTTGTTTTTATTATCTTTTTTTATAACTCTTAAAATTATACTCAATTACTTTATTGTGAGTTTTTTCCCATATTCTTTTGAAATCTGATTTTCAGTGGTTATGTTGAGCTATTTGGAAGTAATCCTCTATTAATGTAAATTCATTTTTTCTATATTCTCCCTCTTACAAATACTAATTCAATGAACAGGCTTTTGTTTTTGGTGGTATGGATTTCTAATAATTTCCTTAGAAATTTTCTAACAGTGGAATTCTTGAGCCAGAGATGATTTTCTCATGGCTATGGTTATACACATAGTCATATATCACAAAGCTCCTAAAGAAATATAAAAAATGTTTCTTTACAGCTATGTTAGAAATTAAATGTTACTACTGACATTTAATTCTAATGCCTCTCACTAGAATTCATGCATTTACTCTCCTTTGGTGAGATAATTAGCTTTTGACCTCTGAAAGAAAAACAAAAAAAAAATTCTATTTTTTTTTTCCACAGTAGCAAGTAGCTTTTTATAATTTTGTTTGGCAGCTCTAAAGGAGAATTTTATCTGCTCATATGTCAAGAATTTCTGGTTGTTATTGGGTCACTAAAATGACCAAAATGGCCCTGGATGTCATTTTGAGTCAGAAGAGGAATAAATGGAATTTGGTACTTGAAATTCTCGAGAGAATGAAGCCAATTCCAGCTAAGAAAGTTACCTTGGTAGTACTGCTGCTAGAAATATAATAGTTTTGATTTAAAGTAGTCTGAGGCAGTATTGACATCTCTTTATTGAGCTACAGCACTCTAGCCTTGAAAAAGGCATACACGTTTTGTGAACTAACCTCCATTCCTTAACATCACCATCTTTCAAGCTTACAGTACTTAGTTCATGCATTACACTTTCACAACAACTAACTCCATTATTTGTAGGTTAGTTTTTTCTATTTCTGAAAAATCTATACTTTGAAAGCTTTCTTGAAATGACAAGAAGTCAGGTTCCAACGGCATTGAGGTTCATACTGCAGGACACAAGGAAAGTGACTCTGTCTTCCACACAGAGACATTCATAGAGTCAAAGAAATGTCCCTTCCTCTACACCTTCTCTTCTGTGGTCCAAGGTACTCAATTTATTTTCCTGTTTTCTGTGGCACTTGCTTTCCAAAAGCTTCAGCATTTCTTTTGCTCTTCCCTAATCATACATTAACTGGTCAATTTCTCTATTATAATATCACTACAGATTAATGACAATAACCAAGGGCCTTGTCTAAGCTCTTCACATATATTATCTCATTTAATCCTATCACATGTATATGCTAAGTTCAATGACCTCGACTTACAGGTAAGACCCTACAGCACATGAAGGTGAAGAAACTGAGCAGAACTACATGGGTAGTTGTTGAGATGATTAGCTGCTGGGCTTTATCAATACATCCTTTCCTAAATTTCTCTGCAGGCATTGCCCCAGATGTGGTAGATCAATGCAGATACAAGGGGTTTCCCACTTCCCTTTTTGTAAGCGCTGTATTTAATGAACATTGTGAAGGATGCTGTCAGCTATTCTGATGACTATGTCAAGATGAAGTCATGGATATGCTGATCAACTTGGTTTAACCATCCCATAACACATGCATATAGCAAAACACCCTGTAGAACACCATAAATATATACAATTTTTGTCAACTAAAAATCAATAAATAAGGACCAGAAAAGAACAAATCATTTGCTTGTTTTGATCATTGTCAGTTACTTTTGTTTCTGAATCATAGATAATCATAGATAATCCCACTCATACTTGTGAAGTCAACTTGCTAAAAGTAACTGAATACCTTAAATACTCTTAAATCCCATCACTTTGTTTCAGTATGACAAAAAGTATTTGATTCTTGCTTTTCAACTCCAATTCATTAGCAAATATTCCCAACTTTGTACCAAGGCAGTTTTGATAGAATATTTTCTGTTTTCATCTAAATTTGTCATAAAATTCTTAAAATGACAAGAGTTTTCTGATATATGTAGATATGATACAGGCAGTTGGAATAGAGATAAGAGTACATATTTATTGAATTATTTATAAAACTCCTTCTGGATGATGGATACCCCATGTGTGCTTTCCTTCCCAGTGAGACTATGCTGGTGGATTTTTTACACAGCCAAAAGCTACACACATGGCTTCAAACCGATTATATAAGTTGTTCAAAGTTTTTTCTGATATGAGAATTCAAACCCAGGTTTGCCTGGTCTGCCAGCATATGCTTTTTTGTAATACTCTTCTAGATCCATGGGCTTCCTACATATATTCTTGGGCATTACTATGTTTATGAGAATATATGGGCTGAACTTCCTTTATATAACACTCATTTTACTATGAATTTCTTCTTAGAATCTATCAAAATATTTCAAAAGGATGCTGAGAATATTTGTTGCAGGCAGTTACTGACCGCTCATTGAAGTAGACAACAAAGGCAGAAGTGCAAGTGGAGATTCCATAGTTCAATTCGAGAAACTAGGTAAAATGTGTTATTGGACTGTCCCGAGACAGCTCGGTTGAGGAGACCCTAATCCAGTAGCGCTAGATGGAATAAAGACACATACACAGAAATATAGCATGTGCAGTGGGAAATCAGGGGACTCACAGCCTTCAGTGCTGAGATCCCCAAACAGAGTTTGACTCACATATTTATTGATGGCAAGCCAGTGATAAGCATTATTTCTATAGATTATAGATTAACTAAAAGCACTCCTTACAGCAAACAGAGGAATGGGCTGAAACAAAGGGATTGCCTCTGGCTAGTTATCTACAGCAGGAACATGTCCTTAAGGCACAGATGGCTCATGCTATTGTTTGTGGCTTAGGAATGCCTTTAAGCGGTTTTCCGCCTTGGGTGGGCCAGGTGTTCCTTGCCCTCATTCTGATAAACCCACAACCTTCAGCGTGGGCATCATGGCCATCAGGAACGTGTCACAGTGCTGCAGAGGTTTTGTTTATGGCCAGTTTTGGGCCAGATTTGGGAGCCTGTTCCAAACAGGACTGGAAAGAGCAAATTATTTTAGGTTATTATTTATGTTTTATCTTTTTGAGTCATTGTGGAAAAAATATATATATTAAAGTCTCATCTTATATGTCATTACAATCCCTATTTATTTTTCACTATTGATGTTGATGTTTTTATTTGCGTATTGATTTTGTCGACTGCACAGCTTATTATTTTGAAGTGGCTTTCTTAGCCTCATTTAATCCTTTTTGTCTGACTTCTACTTTTTCTGATTTAAACACCTCTCTTCATTTTGTTCCATTTCCAGGCATGACTGCCATTGCTCATCTTTGTATTTTCAACTTTCCTGAGTCACTTTGTTTTCTGTGATTTTTTGTAGGTATTACAAAGTTGAGTTTTGTTTAATGACTAAAACTGAAGTTTATATTTTAACAGATAAATTTACTTTTATTCTGAATCATAGATTATCATAGATAATAATAAACCATCATGAATGGATTAAAGCTGCTATAAACAAGGCTTGCAGGAGTGGGTCCTCTCTTGCTCTTCTGTCACGTGAGGACAGAGTGTTCCTTTTCTATGGAGGATCCAGCTTTCACAACAGCATTTTGGAAGCAGTCAAAGTGGGCCCAGCTTTCCAGAGCCTTGATGATAAACTTTCCAGCCTTTAGAACTGTGAGGGATAAATTTTTGCTCTTTATAAATTCCCCAGTCTTAATCATTCTGTTATGGCAGCACAAAACAGACTACAACATCAATTGTACTTCTAGTCAACTGGCTATAAACCAGGGTTCCCATGACCTCACTTTCAGGTTTTATTAATTCACTAGAGCAGCTCCCAGAATGCAGGAAACATTTTACTTCTAATTATCAGTTTATTATAAAGAATGTTACAAAGTCCACAGATGAACAGCAGATGGAAGAAATACATGGGACAAGGCATGAGAGAAGAATGGAGCTTCCATGTCTCCTTCAGGAACATGGGGTGCTACCCTCCAGGAACATGTTCAGCTATCTGGAAGCCTTTATGAAGCCTGTTCTTTTGGGTTCTTATGGAGACTGCATTACATAGGCATGATTGATTACATTATTGGCCATTAATGATCAACCCAACCTTCAGCCCCTTTCCCCTCCCCAAGATTAAAGCATGGGCTGAAAGGCCTAACCCTCTAATCAAGCCTTGTTCTTTCTGGTGACCAGCCCCATCCTGAAGCTGCGTAGGGGCTACCAGCCACCAGTCATCTCATGGAAACAAAGATCAAATATGTATTTCACAGTATCAAAGTATTTAAAAAGTTCATATTTTCTTTATTCCAGAACATTACTATCTTATCATGTTACATTTTGCTCTTTGGATTACTGAAGCTACTTTCTTTTTTTTCTTTTATGAGATTTTTGTATTGACCTAGCTGACTAAAAGATTCTGTCCTTTTTGAAGTTTAATAACTTGATTGATTTAAGCCTCAGAATTGATTTTTCCAATTTCACTATTCTTGAAACAAGATGTGTTCATTTAATTGGTAGATGCAAATCATCTTATAGTTTGTGCATTTTTTTCTGTAATTGTTTGTTTATATTTGTTTCCCATTAATTGTTCTGATCTTATTTAGGGTCACTAATGATGTACATGGAGGGTCTCCTTTGCTTCTCTTCCAGAACTGTCATGTTCTAATCAATCCTTTTACATTTATCTTTTACTTCCATTTTTTTTCTCATTTTCTCAGTCCTGTTGTTCGTTCTTTGAGTATTCATCAGAATCTATTCTGGTTGTACCTTTCAATTTCACTTTCATTTATGTGAATTTATAAACTTTTGTTTCTGCTTCTCTTCTAAAACGGAATAAGCTATATTTCTTTTCCTTTTTGCTTTACTATCTTACTTGTGGTCTTTAATAATAACAAGTAAAGCAAAATATATGTTTATTTTTGCTTGTTTACTTTATTTTGAAGTAAACCTTAGAATGACATGAACAAATATTGAGGTATCTTTGTTGTGTTTTGACAAATTCAGGTGCTCGTGTAACACAATTCCCTATCAACATGTAGAATATTACCAGAATATTCCTGCATACCCACTTTCTAGTGAATTTGTCTCTTGCTCCCAGTGGTAATCCATGGTCTGATTTTTTTCCCCACAGAAAGACAAGTACTACGTGATTTCATTTATATGTGGAAGCTAAAAACATTGGAATCATAGAAGCAGAGAGTAGAACAGTAGTTGCCAGGGCCTGAGGGGAAGGCAGAAATGGTGAGATGTTGATCAAAGGGTATAAGCTTTCAGTTGTAAGATAAGTTCTGGGGAGCTAATGCACAGCACAAGGACTATACTTAACAATACCGTGTTGCTCACTTGTGGTATATCTTCTTTGTTTCATTATTCTACAGCAGAGATTTTTTTCAAATTTCTTTAATGTATACAATTTTTTATCACTATTAGATTTTTTATTGCAATATTTTCTGTTGAATTTTTTTGTTTTGAAATAATATTTTCTGTTCATCATCTCCTTTATGTTGTAGTAAGTTTACATAGAGACTATGCTTGTTCCTTCAAATGAGATGATTTTTTTTCCAGTCAAATCTATAGAGAAAGAGATAACTCAATTTAGATATTAGGATAATTCTCTGAAACAGTATATCACACTATGTAATCTAACAAATCCTTACTGTCCATACTCAGTTAATTGATACAGAATTCTGGTAAGATACAGGATGTTTGCTAATCTTGTATGCTTTTCATGTCTGAAGGTTATTTAAGTGTGTCCTCAATGATATTGACTAATTTTAGAACCTGAGTGGTCAAATCCTTAAAATTAAAACTGGAGTTTCTGTTCATAAAAGATTCTTTTGCTCTCCTCTTGTTACACCTCTGTAAGATTTACATATGGCATTTATTTTAGTGACTTCAGAGTCATATTGGTTGTGTCATTACCTCTGTTCATGTAAACTATAAATTCCTCATTTTCTCTACTTTTTAAAATGCTGTATGGTAATTGATACATCTTATAACCCAAAACTATAGGGAGGATCAATTGTCTGATGAATTTAGCTACTGTGTCAAAAGAAATGCATAACAGTGCTACTTCGATATTATAAATACATGTGGCATTAATACCTAGGCCAGGGCCTATGCAATGATAGCCATTTGATGTTTTTATTCAATAGGTAAATGGGTGGATTTTTTTTTTAACGTCTGGATAGTTTCAATTACTTTCAAGATTCAATTTATATTTTGCATGTTGTTGGTAAAAAATTACAGGTGATAAAAGGTAAATAGGAATTTATGGAAAACCTAAATTATTTATATAATCTTCATATTTACCCAAGATCATAAAATGAGTCTTGAAATATTAATTTGTGTCTATATTTGTATTTTTCTATTATTGAGGGATAAAGAAAGAATATCATGCATTTACTCTGCTTTCAAAGAGAGAAAGAGAAAGAGAGAGAAAAAGGTAGGCTTACCTTAGTTTAAGGTTTTTAAGAAAATAGAATGCAGCAATCATATGCCTTGAGCTCCTAAATCCTAATAAATGCCATGTGTGATAAAGGCAGCCTAATAATTAATGCCAAGGGTTTTGTAGTTATGCCAACCAAATCTTTTCTCCACAGCTCTTCAGTTCTTACTGGCCAAATGTCCTCAGTAGATGAGCTATACTTTGTCTTTTAATTGCCTTATCTATAAGATGGATTGTTTTAAAACATAATGTGATTTAACAGGTGTGAATAGCACGGAATTTATTTTATATATAAATACTACGGAAACACAAAGTACCTCCTCTTTATTTATACAACCATATCTACAGCCAAAGTAATCTCAGTGTCAGTCACCTGCACCTATACCTGCAGGTAATGTGATGAGAACTGATGGAATTTTTTTACTTGAGAATTACACCCCAAGAAGACAGATGAAGAACAGTGAATTTTCTTTATTTATGTGCAAGTGAAGGACAACTGTCAAACAGCACTCTACTCCTGAAAGGAGAGAGATAACTTGTCCTTTGGAGACTGGATGGAAAGGATCCTAGGCTCTCTGCCTAACCTTTTGGAATGCCAAAGACTCTCCAAAAGTCAGATACATCCCAAACGTGTCTGGGTTTTATGAACCAGAGATGCCTCCAAGATTTCTCCTTTGTGAGATGTACATATCCAGGGAGAAAGCTTCCTAGTTTTCCAGAAAACCTCAGGGCTAAACCTAGGAATCTAGTCGGGGCTGTAACCTCTTGGCCCTCTCAGGGAGATAGGAGAAGTGTTGTTATCTTTTTTGCTCAGATGAGAGCAATTCACTAGAAAAATATCTCCAGATGTAATTCTTATGGTATGTAAAAAAGAAAAAGCAATGTTTCCAGTAGAAGTGAAGGCAAATATTCTTGTATTTTTCTGTATACATTTCCTGTCTCAGGAAGCTGGGGCTTTGTGTATAAGCACACACAGAAATCTAGAGAAGTTTCATTTCCTCACAGCACTGTAAATGGGAACAAATATTTATAATGTAAATGCAACAATTTTTGGAATACCATTTCTTCATAGGCACCAATTGTGATCCTGATTATATTATATTATAGAGACATGAATCTAGTTTAACCAGAACCCATTTTGTGTGCTTGCCTGAGCAACATTCTTTTTATATTTTGGAATAGTTTTTAACACTTGATTGACCTCATCAAATTAACAATGAATGACTCTGAATCGCAAAACCAAAGGGCTTATTCAAGGGGGTGATCACATGTTATATAGGCAAATTCAAGAAGGGTAAGTAAAGAGAAGCCCCATGGGTGAGAACTTTTATATTTTTAAATAATCCATTGATAGGACGACTGTTGTATTCTGCTTCCTTTATTACTTCTTGAAATGTGATTTAATTGACCATATTGTGTAATTCATCCTCCTTGATACATAAAGAGAAATGTGATTTGTTCCACAGAAAAGCACAGTGTGAATCTGTGGTTTAAGAGACCTATTCATCCTATTTGCAGTTTAATGGATTGACTCTATGCTCTGTAGTGCAGACACTTTCTATACTGCTGGAATACCCTTCCTACCCATTTTTGATGATTAGACACTAAATCAATGCTCACATCTGCTATATTTTACTAGTCTAGTTTTTAGAGTTATTTGAAGCATTAAAGTAACTCAGAGTATGTGACTATGTTAAGCGATTTGTCATCAGGAAATACTTTAAAATGAGGTCACTTGAAACAGAAATACTGTGCTGTTTAGGAAACACATTTTTCAGCACTAGTTAACTTTCACAAACATAGGATATGGCAGTCACTAAAGGGCAAAACAGGTCAAAATACAGAAGTGTCAAGTACATTATATTTGTATTTATAGTTACATTCTAGCCTTAAAGGATGGGTAAAAGCTTAGGAATTGGGGCAATATATGATAAAATGTTAAATATCATGGCATATATTTTATTTTAATAGTCTTTTAAATTTTATTTATTTATTTATTTATTTATTTATTTATGTATTTGAGAGACAGTCTCACTCTGTTGCCCAGGTTGGAGTGCAGTGGTGGAATCTTGGCTCACTGCAACCTCTGCCTCCTGGGTTTAAATGAACCTTATGTCTCAGAATCCTGAGTAGCTAGGACCACAGGCATGCACCACCACACCCAGCTAATTTTTGTATTTTAGTGGAGACAGGGTTTTGCCATGTTGGCCAGGCTGGCCTGGAACTCCTGGCCTCAAGTGATCCACCGACCTTGGCCTCCCAAAGTGCTGAGATTACAGGCATGAGCCACCACACCCAGCCTTATTTTTATAATCTCTTATTAGATTAAGAAAAATATATTTTATATGCTATTCCTATTATGAAATAATAAATAAGTAAAACAAGTAAATCATGTATAGCTGTAAATCAAATATTATAAAACTAGTAAGATGCATACCTTCCCCAAACCAAAATTCTGAAGACCGTTATATTCAAAACGAAAATGTGATTATGTGGCAGGGAAGATTTAGGCTATCAGTGTCGATTTGCAGGCCCAAGATGTCAGCTGTGCCATAATTAATAAGGGTCCTTTGTCTCTGATTCAAGAATACCGTGTCTTCTACCAGTACCTATAAACCTGTGTTAAGCTAACATATTCACTTGCAAAACCTCAGACCTTTCATGGTCTATAACAATTTGTCAGTGGGGCTCAAATGCTGATGGAGATATAGCTTTGCAGTAGAAATAAAGATGAGGGCCTCATTAATGATTAATTGGATTTGAGAGAATTCATGGGCATTAGCAATAAATATATTGATCAAATTGTTCCTTCAACCAGGTTATAAATCTGTCCTCCATTTCATTGCCTATTAATGTGGAGTAATTTGAGAAAAGGGGATAGGAAGAGAATTGAAAAGTAAGTTCAAAAACAGCCTTCTGAACAATGTCTTCTGTGTTTCTAATGGTTCTTCACGTGGGGCCATCTTGCTCCCCAGTCTTGCAGTCAGTCTCAGACCTATTACTCTGAAATTGCTATTAAGAGATTTGTCTCTTTTCAGACAACAGGTACATTTATGCTTCTGCCCTGAGCATTAAAGCAGGAAAATTCATAGCCACTCTGGGTAAAAACCAGTGGAATAGTTAGAACTTTACCTGGCTCAACAGAGAGATGACAGAGCAGGTGCATAAAGCTTCCTAAAGATGAATAACAAGGGCTGTGCTCAGAAAGGAAAGGAAATATGCTCTGCTTATTAGCATGAAGTGTCTTTCAACTTCTGGGCCCTCATCCCTCCCTGCCTTACTACCTTGACCGCAGCTTCCTTAAGGAGGAATATGAATGTTGAGGTGGGCTGTGCACTAAAGTCTCTGTCTTTAAGAGGCACTGATACATAACCATCCAAACGAGCTGGGGAACTTTGTGTAGGAAATGAACCCCAAATTCTATAGCGCTGAAACAAGTACCCATGTTATCATCTTCCTACTCCTATGCGGTGAGGGGTGCCAGTATTCAATCAATGGGATTTGGGAAGTGTTCACAGTGTAGGAGAGGCTAATGGGACATTGCTGTTTAGGCCTATTGGGATTCCATGGAAGGTTGTTTTTTATTCCTATATCTGTGTATGCAGTAGAAATTGATGCATTATATGCCTATGATTCTCTCTTCCATAAGTGCCAAAGGGGAGTCTCTTAATTGAGAATAGATGCATATATTCACAAAGGTTCCCCATATGCTGGGCTTGGGCTACCAGTGGTTCAGCTAAGCTGAAGCCTAGCGGTGTCCACTGGGCTGCCATATCTGTCCAGCCTCAGCACCCACCATGCAGAGTCAAACACTGACATGGTACTCTCCACAGTGGACAAACACAAGGTTGTTCTCATGGATGTTTTCAATACACCCCTAAATAAACCTCATTATATTTTTACTGACATTTAATCTGTTGCCAATAGCTTAGCTGTTTGGTCTGCCACTTGGAAAACTACAACTGGCAGATTAAAGCCTCCTTTTCTGTGGGGCAGCTAACTGTGCCACAAATCACCTTTACTGGTCAAATTGTCTGGGTCATGCGTCCGGATGCCCTCTGCTGACACTTGGGTCCGGTCTTGTGCAGTTAAATCTTTGAACTCATTTCATCTTTGAGCTTTTCAAGCGTGATTTTTCAACCACCTTGCTTTATCTTATTAAGTCAGTTTTTTAATTGAAATTTTATTGAAATAATTGTACATTTACATGCAGTTCTAAGTAATAATGAAGGGAAAACCTGTGTACCCTTTACCTAGTTTCTCCCAATGGCATCATTTTGCAAAACTATAGTATAATATGATACAATATCACAACAAAGATATTGAAATTGATAAAAGCCTCTTTATATTGTTTAGCTTTTCTGTATATTTTAATTTTTGATTGTGTACATTGGTGGTATGAGTATGTGTAATTAGTTTTGTACAATTATAGAACATGCTTAGGCTCATATATCCACCACCAGTCAAAATAGTGAACATTTGCAGCCCCATCCTAATCCCTTCTTTTGCCTTGTATAACCATCCTCATCTCTGTCCCCACACTCTTTTGTAACCAAAAATATGTTTTCCATTTCTACAATTTGGTCATTTCAAAAATGTTATATAAACACAATTACATATTATGTAACTTTTTGGTATTGACAGCCGCAGTCTGCACCTTTGGGATTGGTCTACCACAGTCTGCATCCTGGGCCCTAGTGGTTAATGCTCCTCCCAAATGTAAAATACATTCAACCTTTCAAAGCTTTCCAAGAGTCTCACCCCATTTTAACGTCAGCTCAAACTCCCAAGTTTAATCTAAATCTTATCATCTCAAAGTCCAAAATGTCATCATCAAAAGCATATAAATCATGTGCAGATGAGATTTCTTGGCATAATACACTAAGCATTGCCCCTGGGACTCAATACCTGTCCTTCTATGGACCTGTAAAACTAAAGTGACAACTTTAGTTTGGCCAACAAAAGCCACTTCCTGGCTACTTCCTACATTCGCTCAAGGACCTAGCACTCTACAATCAGTAGGCGGTGAGGTCAGCCAGCCTTGTGTCTTTCCCTTACGGGCAGTGAGTTTTTTCTGGCCCTAGGCTGATTTAGAGACGATTTCCAGGAGCCAGGGCCTGGAGTCAGAAACCTTAGAAATTTACCTGGTGCTCTACTCTACTGCAGCTGAGCCAGCAGCTTCACTCTTCCTTCCCTTTTACACAGGCAGAAGAGTCTCTCCCCATGGTCACCACCACCAGAGGCCCACAGGGAGTGCTGCCAGGCAATTGCCGATGTTCACTTAAGGCCAGGCCACTGCCAAGTTCACTCAGCTTGTTGAGAATGCTGCCAGGCCTGGGACTCACCCTTCAGGGAAGTGGGCTCCTCTCTGGCCTGGGGAAGGTTCGGAAATGCCATCCAAGAGCCAAGGCCTATAATCAGAGATCCCATGGGCCCACTTGGTGCTTTAACTCCTGTGGCTGAGCTGGTACAAAAGCTGCAAGACAAAGTCCCCCTTACTTTTATCTCTGCTCTTCTAAAGCAAAAAGCATCAAAACTACCACAGCTAGGAATGTGCTTGGTATCATCTGAAGCCAGCAAGGCTCTGAGTCTTAGCCAAGGCCCACAGTGAGCTCTGCCTGGGTATTGCTGCTGATTGTTTAGGGTCCAAGGGCTCTTTAGTGAGCAGGTGGTGAATCCTGCCAGAATTGGCTGTTTCTCTTCAATGCAGCAGGTTCTCTTTTGACCCAGAGTGTGTCTAGAAATGTCCTGGAGCTAGGGCCTGGAATGAGTTCCTCATGACTCTGCCTGAGGTGACTACTATGACTGAGCTGGTATCCAAGTTGCAAGACAAAGTCCTCTTTACTCTCCCCTCTCCTCTGCTCAAGCAGAAGAAAGGAGTCTTTTTCAGAGCTGTGAGCTGTGCTGCCTGGGGTTGAAGGACAGATGGTGCAGGCTCTTCCTTAGCCACCCTGGCTGGTGACTCACTAGGTCATATGCCCTCAAATCTACTGGTTTTGAGCCCAGCAGAGCACCAGGACTTGCCTAGAGTTACAGCTCCTGTGGCCTAGACCACCTTTCAACTTTATTTAAGACCCTAGAGCACTTTAGCACATGGTAGTAAAGCTTGCCAAAACTCAAGGTTTGACTGCTGGGATGTGCAATTCCCCTGTGGCTATGGCTTATCTAAATGCTTCCTCCGTGGGCATCAGCTGAGTTCTGCTAATGTTCGCAGGACTGACTTCCAGTGAAAATTCCCACAGTCACTATGCTCTCCTTCCCCAAAGAACACAGATTCTCTCCTCTTGCCAAGCTGTCACTGACAGAGTATGAAGGAGAGGTGTCACTTAGTGCAACAATTCAAGATTGTCTTTCTACCCTCTTTAGTGCCTCTTTCAGCAACTTGATGTTAAAATCAGGTACTGTGTTTGCTCACCTGATTTTTGGTTCTTGTGAAGGTCCTTTTTTAATGTAGTTATTAAATTTGGTGTTCCTGTGGGGAGGGCAATCAATGGAAGCTGCTATTCAGCCATCTTGCTCCATTCCAAGTCCTCAAATATATAATGTCTTAAACACTATATAAGTGTTTAAAACTTTTTCTCACCAAACAGACTAAAACAGGTGTTCTTGGTTGGCAGGCAACTTCCCTCCATACCATAATTCAGAAATTTGTCTTGTAGCTTTATCATCCTCCAGGGTCTTTTTGTCAAAAGACAATAAATTCCATGGTGTATATGTGCCACGGAATTTATTGTCTTTTGACAAAAAGACCCTGGAGGATGGTAAAGCTACAAGACAAATTTCTGAATTATGGTATGGAGGGAAGTTGCCTGCCAACCAAGAACACCAGCATGGCACATGTATACATATGTAACTTACCTGCACATTGCGCACATGTACCATAAAACCTAAAGTATAATAATAATAATAATAATAATAAAAGAAAAAAAAATAAATAAAAAAAATAAAAACAAAAAAGACAATAAATTAAAAGAATAAAATAGGGAAGCCTTGCCTGAAAGTGCATGCATCATTTCAGCTCACATCTGATTGGTGAAATCTAATCACATGATCATATCTACCTGCAAAGAAGCATGAGAAATGTAGTACCTTTGTATAGCTAACTGTATTTGTCATTTTAATTTACTAAAATTATCTGTAAATCTTAGTATTTTGTCCTTGCTTGCTTGGGGCTCAGGTGTTTTATGATGATTAAAATTTTCTTGTTATACAATCACGTCCATTAAACTCATGAACTCTTTATTTAAAGTAAGCTCTCGCAATTCATGAGTTTACTTTTCATATTTGCAGAAAAAAAAGTCCCACAAAGTTAATTCAATTAGGTAACCTTTCTTGCTATTATTTCTGTATGATAAAATTTGAAGGTTCTAGTATGCCCAAAATGAAGAAATCATTATTACTTTTAAGGAGCTTAAAATATAGTCTTGGTTAAATGGCTTACCCAAGGTCATAAGGCACATGAATTTTGGAAACAGGCTTAGGTTTCAGGTATCCTAAATCTTCTTCCACTACAGTTTTTAGTACAATTTTTAGTATAGTACTCTAGTAGATCAGTCACTCCTATTTTACCTTTGATCCAAGCTATGCACAGAATTGGATGCCTTATCTTATTGATGAAGGAAAGATAGGTTACAAAAAAATCTCAGAAATAATTTGAATTGTTTACAAATATATTTAAATTAATCATATCAATATTTTATTTATTTTTAAAATAATGTATCTAAAATACATATCTTTATCTGTATAAATATTATTTTATTGTTCAATTAAAGTACTGTAAGGTTCAAGAGTTAATTAAACATCAAATAGTGTAATTCTCTGTGAGATAAGTATCTTAAACCACACCAAATATTAAGGTTAAGTTTTGCAAGAACATATTCTCAACATACTTATTCTTACAACTTTGCTTTCAAGACATGACTTATGAATGTGATAAGTAGAAGAATGACCCCCAAAGATGTATCCATGTCCATACCCCAGGTACTTCTGAATATGTTACCTTATGTGGAAAAAGGAAGTTGGGTAGAGATGTTACACTGGTGGCTTTGCAGATGGAAGAAGAAGAGACCATGCTATAAGGAGTGCATGCAGTCTCTAGAAACTAGAAAACACAAGGAGATGGACTCATCTCTAGAGCTTCTTGAATGGAATGAAGCCTACTGATATCTTGATTTTATCTCAGTAGGACCTGTTTCATATTTCTGATGAATAGAACTGTAAGATAATACATTTGTGCTGTTATAAGCCACCAAGGTTTTGTGGCAATTTTTATAACCACAATAGGAAATGAATTCAGACTTAAGTGTCTGGAAGTGAGGTGCCACTATAATGTACTAAATATGTAATTATTTATAAATTTTACATTCATAGGTATCATATAATAAAATTGATTTTCCTGGATTGCTTTCTGCTACGGTTGAGTGAAAAATCAAGAAGCAGAGTTACAAAAATTTTTTCTATAGAACTGGGTGCTCCAATGAAGAAGGCTGGGCAGGAGAAAATTGTGCCTCTGTGTCTTAACAGAAAATACCTTACAAAATAGTGATATATTCAGATGAGAATCAAAGCAGTTACTTTTGAGGTTTTAAGGTATGCTTGAGAGTCTTCTTGAGATTCTGTGAATACATCCCTCCACCCTAGAAGAGGCAGTGTGTCTCAGTAGACATTCATTCCAACTGAAGAAAACCCTCTCAAGTTTGCCCCATAAGTCACTATTTTACCTCATCGAGGATTTGTCCAAAAATCAACTCATGGAGTTTAGCATAGGGTATAACAGTAGCAGTTTTTCTGCACCAACAAAATATCAGATGTCTATAAAGACTTAAATATCACCATATGAGCAGATTACATTCAACTGGACCCAAATCTATCACTGTTTTACTTTACAATGGTTAGCAAATAAGATCATTTTATGCTAAAAACTGAAAAATTCTTGTTGCTATTGTTTTTTAAACTTTTAAATTATTCGATTTTGAGGTTTATATAATATCATTTTAATTGTATAATAACTTATTCTAACTACAACCTGATATTAAGGAGACATTATTTACACAAAAGTAAAAACTAAGAATAAAATGGAAATACAAGTTTAAAGTTCTGTAAGAGCAGTTCATTATTGTGTTATAAAATAATGATAGTGACAGAAATGCTTTTCAGTTAAAAAAAAAAAAACTATTTCTGTATTCCAGTGGCTTCTTTATTTTTACAGTGGTTCTTTACTCATTGGCTTTTACCAGAATAGGAAATTGTGACTAATGCCTCACTATGTTTTTAATAATTTGCATCCCTTCATATGCTTCTTATTCTTTAATACACATTTCTGAAATGTTTTATGGGTGTAAATTATTGCCTTTTTGTTTTTCTATGAACTTATTTAGGAGAAAAAATGTAATGCCATTTTAGCAGTATAAATTAAAAAGAACTATAAGAAATGTGATTTCACTTTATTGCTTCCATGTTATTTTCAAATGTATATTTGCCTAAAGTACTAACACATATGTTATTGATATCAACAGAATTGTCTGCAATCATGCTTATAATGTCCTACCTGCAGAATTTATACAGATTACTGACAGAAAAAAATATTCAATTACACCTCTGCTACAATAATATATATTTTAAAAATACTTATATTTAAATAATATATCAAGTAAACTCTCAGCCTCAATATCATAAACTGAAACCTGTAACAATTAACAAGCCTCACCTTTTAGTATATTATGATTTTGTAATGTTCTTGGTATTTTCAACAAATTATTCTAATGAGTTTATTTTCTCCATAAGTAATTATCAACAAAAATTTCCCCATCTGTAATCAGTATTTATTAAAATAGGTGACATGATAGATTTTACTTTTTTCAGGACCAGTTATCATGTTATATCCTCATCCTTCAGCCACTTCAAGTTCTTATGTGGTCATAAAATTTCTTAGGTACTATCATTGTGGATTTAAACACATTCTAATTTTACCACCAAAAATGAATTTGATAAATTGCTTGAGAAGTTGATTTAGCATTGCAAAAGAAAACTTAATTAGATACTATGGATCAATTAATTTGCTTAATGAAAACTTTAGCTGTCTGAGGAATATGGTTACACAGAAAGAAAGAAGTATGACTTCCTTTATTATGTATGGTGCATCTGCCTATGAAAAGAAATGGCTTTTCTTGATTTCCTCTATTTATACCCCAGGCTGTTTTCTTCCCTCCTCACTGTCCTATTCTGAACATAGTACAGGTTGAAAGATTTATAATGACAAGGTCAGTCATCAACAAAGCCTCTCTTTCCTCTAGCTTGTTAAATCTACATTCTTTTCACCTTACTCTGCTAATTGAAAGCTGGCTTTCCTGCGGAGAATTGTTTGATCCTGCTGTTCTCTCAAGTGGTATCTGATTTCATTTCCTGTTTATAATCTTACTAAATTTGGAGATGGATAGGTATTCTTGCTCCTCAGTCTTTTCTTCATGCCTTCATCACACATATATGTACACGTTCAATCCAATTCCACCATCCACGATCCCAGACATCTACACCTATCTGCCCAACCTGGTAATGATTCTAATCTCTGGATCATTATCAAATCTCTAACATTTTTCTTTCAATACTTTCCATATGACAAAACTGTATATGAATGTCTCCTGGCCTTTCTGCTCTTGATCTGCTCTTCTCTGATGACCTTAGTCTTCATGTCTCCTTAACACATTCTCATGTTCAAACCCTACACCTTGTCATTACGAGTAATTAGAATGTGAACATAATTTAAATTTCAAACAATCTGCCCTAGAGTGATACCTTCAAACCTTCCACTGTAGCCCCTCTTGTGCCCCAAGCTCATAATATCCCAACTTCAATTTCCTAATCCATCATCTTTCATTTTAGAGCATTCATCTTATGCCACTTATCTAGCTTAAATTCCATAATCAAGTATTATCATTCCCCAGCATACATGCTCAGTTCAATTGCTTCTTTATTCTTCCTTATTCTCCCTGAATTCAGACTAACTCCAACTTTCCTTCTGCTATATGCCTGAACTCATTTAACTAAACATGGCTGAAGAAAAACAAATAGCCATAGTGACTCATCCCACATTAAATTCATGATCACTGACCTCAAGTACATGCCTAAAGCAACCTGCAATTATTCTTTCTTCCCCCAGTCTATTCCCTCCATTTCTTTTAAATACATTTCTGCTGTCACCTTACGCCTCCAATACCACTGCCCTCATCCCCATTCTCAAAAGATAATTCTGCTTCCTGCTTCATTGAGAAAATTGAAGCAATCAGAGGAGAACTGAACACATCTGCCCACTTCCCTGCATCTGTGTTCTGCTGTGGCTGGAAAGGATCTGCACGTGCTCCCAGCTGTTGCTGTTGCTCACTCAAGCATATTGCTCAGCAGCTCTCTCCTCTGTCCTTGCATTTCTCTCCGTAATCCTTGTAATGACCAACACTTTCTGTGCTTTCATTTAGAGAGAGCCAATTTAAAAGTCTATATCTACTGTCTCTAATTAGCCTCCTTCCCTTCTCTCTTGAATCAAATCCAATAACCATTTGCCTCCACTACTCCTGGGCAAACTTCTTTTATCAACACCACAAATGAACACTGTTTCACTAAATCAAATAGTCAATTATCGGTCCTCATGATAGTTGAGTCATCCACGCATTTGACACAGCTAGTCGCTTTCTTTTCGTTTGTCTTTCATGACGTAAAAATTGCTTGAGTTTTTTCTTACACTTTTGTGGTTCTCTCCTCTTCTCTATTACCACACAATGTCTGCTGTCCCAGGACCTTGCCATTCACTAAGTCTCCTATCTTTGTACACATTCACACAGTTTCAAGCCTTTAAATATCAGTCTTAAACTGATGACACAGTCTTAAACTGAATATCCTATCTGACAAGACTAGACCATGCCTTAGAACTCCAGAATGGTTTATCAAATTTATTTCTTCGTATTTTCTACTTCTTTCTAAACTTACCACAGTCTTGAAATGTCTAAAACTGAGCTCCTGGTTTTATCTCCAAAGCTGATTTTCTCAAAATCCTATCTTTTAATGGCCTCCTCCATTCTTCTGATTGCAAAGATCAAAAACTTTCTATCACCCTTAACTTCCATTTTTATTTCACACCAGAAGTAAAATTCTACCTTCAAAATATATCGAGTTAAACTACTCTCTAAAGCCTTCCCTGCTGCCAATGTTTCAAGCCTCTATCATCTCTCACCTGCTTTGCTACAAGAGCATTCTAAATAAGCCTTCTTGCTTCTTTTCTTTCTTTCTCTTCAGGCAAGCAATCCAGTCAAAACGCACATTAAATTCTGTCTCTCCTCTATTCAAACCCTCCAATGGCTTGCCGGGTGACTCAGACTAAAGCCAAAGGTCTTTCAGGGACCTACAAGGATGTGTGCAACTGAAGTCAAATTCCATTTTATCTCATTATCAACTACTCTCTTCAAACAATTTTTCAGTAACCATAACCATAATGGGCTCATCATCCCCAAGATCGTCCTGGCAAGCCCCTGCCTTGCTGACCCCTCAGCCTTGATGCTTTTCCTTCAGATATCCATACAGGTAACTCACTTCCTTTAAGCCTATACTCAAATGTCCCATTGGTGTGATGTTAGGGCAATTGCAGCTACAATTTCAGCCCTTCCCAGTATTTTCTGTCTTCTTTTCCTTGATTGATTTATTTATTTATGGTTCCCCCTTAGGATTCTTACTATTTAACATAACATATATTTTACTTTTATTTTTATATTCTCATGCTTCCAAAGTAGAATCTAACTTACATTTTCACAGGTATTTCCATCTATTTGGTTTCCTGCTGTGTGTCCAGTGTTTATGACAGAGGCTTGAATGAATTACTGTATTTTGGAGAGAATGGGAGATGGAGAAGAAAAAATGTTCAGGTTACCAATCATCTGAAAATGTCACCCTTATATGTGGACACTGTAGATGCCATTATATTTGATATTCCTCTTGGCAAAAAAACAAACAAATAACCTTGGGTTTTACTCCTTCTCATGAATCAAGATGGCCTGGAATTATTTTAATTGTCAGGGAAAAGTCAGACTCGGATAAAGAATGCATTTTAGATAACACTGAAACTTGTCGACAGAAAGTAGCCATCCTATTTCCTTTTAGCACACTGCTTCAAGTCTACCTGCTTTCTTGTGCTGACACTGGTGTCTCTTTTTTCTTTCCTGATTGCTACTCTCCAAAAGGCCCTGGCATAGTCCCAAACTGCTTAATTTCAATGTCTTGAAAGAAGCTTTTATAGCCAGCCCTCTGTGGTGACAAATCAGGGTAATTGCCGTGGTCTCCCCATTTGAGGGGCTTTGTGCCGCTGCAGTAATTGCTGGCTCAGCAGTGGTTTTCAGGGAAGCAGCTGGCAAGAGGGGAAGGAGATGGTTTCTACAGCTGATATAAAATGACAATAGGTTCATTTGTAAACTCACAACCAATTATGTGCCCTTCCCCAAAGTGAAGATTACTTCTTTCTGAGTGTAGCAGAGCACTCGCAGTATATTTAGTTCATTTTGTAACTTCTTTTCCACTTGAAGCTCTTTTTGAAATTTATTTTATTAAGATTCCTCTCACAGAAATATAAACACAGGAAAAGGCTCGTAGAAACCGGACAAAAATAAAATTATCTGATAAAACGTATATCAAACAGTGAGTGACTCACAGTAACAACAGGGCTGGGGAGGGGAGAATTTCCTGGAAGGGATAGAGGGAGGATTTGCTTGCTGCCCTGGAGAGCCAAGAGGAGGCTAAGCCCTGGTTTCGGAGATGGTGAACATGGGTGTCGCAGAGTATCAATGGCTGTGATGAGACCTGGTCTGGCTTGTTATTTGAATGGCTTTAAGCACTAGGAATGGTGACCCTGAATGGGGAACCATGGAAAGAGAGTAAAGGATGCCTCCATCTTTGAAAGTAAATGAGTCCATCGCAGCTCAACCCCAGGGCTCCACAGAGGGAATCCAGCTGTGAGACAGGTGCCCTGGATGCCGAGGGAAGACACCAGTGGAGTAAACAGTGGTTGCAGTGGCCACGCAATGTCATCACTATGGGTGCGTTTTTGTCAGAAATCTCCTGGAAACATCAAAAGCAGATGTCTGGATTTGTTAGGTGCTATGGACCTCATTGTCTGGAAGAATAAGAGGCCAGGTGAAGCATGAAGATGGTTGTACAGTTGACCCTTGAACCCTTGAACAACACAGGTTTGGACATAGAGGGTCCACTGATAATGTGGATTTTCTTCCACCTCTGCCACCCCTGAGACAGCAAGATGAATGCCTTCTCTTCCTCTTCCTCCTTCTACTCAGCCTACTCAACATGAAGACAATGAAGATGAAGAGCTTTATGATGATCCACTCTGACTTAATTAATAGTAAATATATTTTCTCTTCTTTATGATTTTCTTAATCACATTTTCTCTAGCTTACTTTATTGTAAGAATACAGTATATATTACATATAACTAATAAAATGTGTGTGAATCTCCTGAATGTATTTTCAGTTAGGCTTCCAGTCAACAGTAGGCTATTAATAGTAAAATGTTGGGGGGAGTCAAAAGTCATACATTGAATTTTAACTGTGGCGTGGTAGTGGTAGGGGATTTCTGTCCCAAACCCCTGTGTTGTTGAAGGGTCAACTGTAATTTGTGAGATACATGTACCCCTCCCTTGATTTAGAGACTTGACATTAATTCTTGAGTTCTGCAGGGTGAGGAGTGTTGTGGGGTGACAGTGCTAACAAACCAGGCCTCCTTGGCAAATAATTTTAACATTACTCTCTTGCCTTTTGTAGGCATTTTAGACTGTTGTGGCCTAAAGAAACACTTGCTATGCCCAGGTGCTTTTTTTCTTTTTTTTTTCCTACAGATGAGGTCCACTATGTTGCCAAGGCTGGTCTTAAACACCTAGGCTCAAGCGATTTGCTCACCTTGGCCTCCCACAGTGCTAGAATTAAAGGCCTGAGCCACTCTGCCGTCCCTCAGCTGCTTTTAGTTGTAACATTTAAACTTCTGCTAGCACACACACATCAAAGATCAGAAAAATGTTGTTTTTAATATAGAAACAGAATTGTTATGTTTATTTTATATACATTGACAGTTAAATTCACTTAATTCTTTGCTCTTCTCTTCAACTGTGTATAAACTTCTGGTAAATTCATATATTGGGTTTATAGTTTTAGTTATTCTATTTTTTATTTGTAGGTATCAGTTTATTATTTTGTAATTTTTATTTATATAATTTTCTAACTAGCCACCTAATGTTTGAATATATTAAGCATGATAGTTTTAAAGTCTGTCTGGTCCCTCCAAAATTTAAACATCTTGTGTGTGTGTGGCTTTTTCTCTCTTGTCCATTTTATCCTGTATTTTTAAATTGTATTCTTATCTCCTTGTATGGCTTATAAATTTTGGTTCAAGAAAAGGCATTGCATATATATACATAGACATAATTTGGGGTTCATAGGGATATTATCTTCCTCCAGAGAGAATTTACTTTTATTCCTGGCAAAATAAAATAACAGGTACAATTTATCTCACTGTAATGAGAGGACTAAGGACTGTGCGCTTATGAAGGGCTTGTGGAACACTTAGGCTGCAACCTTTATGAGGTGTTGGTTATTACTCATTTATTTTTCCTCCTGTGTTATATCTTGCCTGATGTTTTTCTCTAGGAGGGCTCAGAAATCAAATATATATTACTTAGTCGTTTGAAACTGCTGGGATTCTCTGTTTTAGCCTCTTGGCAATGATTTTACAGTGAGGAAATGCTGAAGGGGAAAGTGTCTCGGAGGGGATGCACATCTCTGAGCTTTTCTTTTCCCAGGCAGCTTGGCTGGTCAAGTCTGTGTTGCCTTGGTAACATTGCAGCACTTTGTAAAATGTTTTTATACTCTTTAAAAAAAGAATATTTCCTGTTTTAATCATCGTCCCTGAAGCAGAATTGATTTGTAATAAAGTGGTCCAACATGTCATATTTGGAAATACCATGTCTATCAAGAGCCCATCATTTCTTTTTCTCTTTCAAGTGCTACGACATTTTCATTAATGGTTTCCTCTGTCTTAAGTAATAAACACGGTTCTCATTAATACACAGCCTTATCAGCTTTTGGAATTATAACATAATTAGATGGCCTTCTCCCTGACATAGGCATAAATTATGACACCAAGCTTGAGGCAGCATCTCTGTCCTTTGGAAGGTTCATTAAAATATTGAGAGGTAGGTTCCACCCCTAAAGTTTCTTTTGAATTCAGTAGATCTGGGTTAAGACCTGAGAATTTGCATTTCCAATAGGTTCTCAGATGATGCTGATGTTGCTGGACTGGAAACCACGGTAATATTAGATAAGCATGCTGTCCATCTTCACTTTAGCTGAAAAAAATTACAGATAAATTTGTGGGTTTGTTTTAATAAAAGTAAAGGACATAGTGTGCTATCAAAATTAGACTGACAATTTGCTATTGTTTCCGTTTTATTATTTATTATGAACATGTTACAGGTTATGTTGATTCCTTCTTATAAAACACCTGAAATGCTCCCTCCTTCCTATTGTCTTCCAAAAACTAGGGATAAATGTACACATGTAATTATTATGATGTAGATATATATTAAAAACTCTTTCTAAAGCTTTTATGGAGAGGCAAAAGACCCAGAAAAACCAACACCATACTGAAGGAGAAGAGCAAAGTCAGAAGGCTCGTATTATCCAACCTCAAGTCTTACTATAAAGTGACAGTAATCAAGGTACTGTTGTATTCAATGTAAGGATAGACAATATCTCAGTGAAACAGAATGGAAGGCCAAGAAATAAAGTCACACAAGGATAGTTAATCTTTGAAAGAAGGAAAAAGAATACAACAAAAAAGGTGATGTTTTCCACAGATGGTACTGGAAAAACTGGACATCCACATGAGGAATAAAAAAATAATAATCTAGACACAAACCTTACACCTTCTACAAACGTTAACTCAAAATGGATCATAGACTTAAATTTGAAAGGCAAATAAAACTCCTAGAGGATGACATAGGAGAAAATGTAGATGACCTTGGGTATGGTGATGACTTCTCAGATACAACACAAAAAGCATGATCCATGAAAGAAATAATTAATCGATTGGACCCCATTAAAGGTAAAATCATCTGCTCTGTGAACAATAGGGTCATGAAAATGAGAATACAAGCTACAGACTGGAAGAAAATATATGCAAAAGGCATCTGATGAGGAACTGTTCCCTGAACTACACAGAGAACTCTTAAAACTCAACAATTAGAAAGGAAGCATCCAATTAGAAACAGGCAAAATACCTGAACAAACACCTCATGAAAAAAATACACATACACACACATATATATACACATATATATGTATACACACACATATATACACATATATATGTATACACACACATATATACACATATATATGTATACACACACATATATATACATATATATGTATACACACACATATATATACATATATATGTATACACACACATATATATACATATATATGTATACACACACATATATATACATATATATGTATACACACACATATATATACATATATATGTATACACACACATATATATACATATATATGTTTACACACACATATATACCTATATATGTATACACACACACACAAATGGCAAATTGGTTTCATTCTGTTGGGGGATTTTGCTAGCGGGGCAGCTGTGCAAGTTAGGGCAAGAGGTAGATGGGAGCTCTGTGCTTTCTACTCAGTTTTGCTGTGAACCCAAAACCACTTTAAAAAAGAAATTCTATTGAAGAAAAAATAACAAACTAAAATACATTTTAAAATAATAACAAATAAATTATTGCTGCATAATACAAGCTTCACATATGGGGCATATTTTGTGATAATGATACATTTAATTTAAAGTGAATAAGCTTCCAAATTATTTATCTTAAAATGATAGATGTTTGGAAGTCCTCTTGTCATTTAATGTGTTTAGGGAAATTCTCCTTTTAATTCTACTTTTTTCTAAAACATCCTATTTCTATTATGCCTGTAATTCCCATTTTTACATTTTTTTTTTAGAAATTAAGAGATACACTGTTTCTTTAGAATTATTATTTTCTGTGATACTCATAGGAAGAATGTACTAAAACTGCTTTATGTCTCTTCAACTGTGTAATTATTATACCCAAGTCCTGGCAATGATGGAAAAGGAAAGATACATTTTGCCATCTGAGACCAGTTGAAAAGAACTCCCTTTTCCTGTTTGGCATAGTAAATGGGAAGGTGAATGTTTGACTCAGAGAGCAAACATGTAGATATATCCCTCACAGATCTGATAATCCCATTTTTATTAGGTATATTCTCAGCTCATTTCCAAAGCTAAACTCAGTTCAAAATCATAAAACTGCATACAATTATGATATTTCTGGAAGAATAACAGTACACCGCCCTTAATATTTCAGCCTGCAGCAAAGTATAGAGGTTGGAAGAGACAACAAACTCAAATGTCATAGTCTTAAGAGTCTCGAACATATTCTTTTTTATGATTATGTACACCACCGCATTCTTTTTTTTCTTTCTTGCCATAACAGAGGAGTCATTAATAGAGAAACTGTAAGTTTTATCAGACTGAATTAAAACTAGAAACCTTCACTTAATTGAGAAATAATGCTTATGGGGATATAATTTACAATGACTAAAATTTCATCTTATTACAATGACCCCAGAATGACAATCTAACAATATTGGTTAGAATACTTTTTTCCTATACAACTTAGAAAACTCTATATTATTTGAATAAAATAGTGGTAGAAAACTGTTATTAATACACATTGTATGACATTTTAAAAACAGTATTTAATAAAATATAATGCATATATAGAAAGTTCCTAAAACTTAGGCATACACTTTAATTATTTAAAAGAAATCAAACCTCCGTAAACAAGCTACATGTCAAGGAGAGTCTATTGTTAGCCATTGTGCTGCCTGCTCCCTACTTTGCACAACTGACTTGCTCTCCTCTCATGTAACTGTTATCCTGAAAGGCTTGGTAATAATGGTCTTGCTTTGCTATACTACTTTTTTCTTTCCAACCATGAATGCATTCCAAATACTATAGTTTATTTGAATCAAATCATATATATGTATGACTCTATATTGATCTCTTTCAGTTAACATGATGTTCCTTGAGATTCATTCATGTTGTTCCATGTAACTATAATTTAATAATTGTACTTACTGTATACTCATACTATAACACAGCATGTTACTGTATTCATCTACATAAAATATATTGGTGGTACAGTTTATTGATATTTTCCACATTGGCACATAGTTGGGACTACTAAGGAGAATGCTGCTGTCAACACTGGTACACATGCTTCTCTAGTGCACTTGCATGCACCGATGTTCAGTTCACGTGAGAAGTGAGGAGTCCGAGGCGGGTGAATAACTTGAGGTCAAGAGTGCAAGACCAGCCTGGCCAACATGGTGAAACCCCCTCTCTACTAAAAATACAAAAAATTAGCTGGACGTTAGGGTGCATGCCTGTAATCCCAGCTACTCGGGAGGCTAAAGCAGGAGAGTCACTTGAACTTAGGAGCCGGAGGTTGCAGTGAGCTCAGATTGTGCCACTGCACTCCAGCCTGGGTGACAGAGGGAGACTCCTTCCCAAAAAAAGAAGTGAGGAGTCAGTCTCACCAGCTGTGTTGGAGCTTTTCCATTACTACAGTTACTCACCAAAATTTAGCTCTTTCTGTCCTTTTAATTGTAGCCTCTTTGGAAGATAAACACAGGATATACAACAGTGGTTTTAAATTGCATTTCTTTGATGAGCACTTTGGTTGAATACTTTCTCTAAGTTGAATAAGCCAAAATCTCTTTTCTGAAAAGCCTCATTAATGCTCTTGCCCACTTTTCTACTGGCTCGTCTTTTTTAGTTTTAGTCTATTATTGTCTTATTTTTAAATTTCTATTTTTTTACTATTAGTTTGGGTTACTCAGTAATAGAATTTATTTTGGATAAAATTTTATATTTGGCAACATTGAGAAATTTACAAAATAATTTTGTTTATTTAAAAGTTTTATGTTTTCTATATATAAATTCATGTTATCAACAAAAATGATGGACTTGTTTATCTTCTAAACTTAACATTTAATTTCTTTTTTTTTTCTCAGCACATTGGGTAAAAGTAGAAAATCATTGATTGTTAGTGGTGGTAGTGTATATTCTTGTATTGTTATTGATCTCCAAAGAATAATTTAAATAATTCACCATTAAATACATTTTTTAAAAATACAAATACCCTTATTTGGATTATAAATTTAAAAAATTCTAATTTAAAAACAATTTCTATTTATAATTTAAAGATTCTATCATGAATACATGTTGAATTTCATCATTTTTTCTTCATTTTTTGAGTATGTGATTTTAATCCTTCATTTGGTTCATATTGTGAATTATATTGATGCTTTTAAATCTCAAGGTATTTAATTAATAAATTTAGACCTCATATAAATAATGATTTAAATGTAAATTTCCCTTTTTATAAATATTCTTGTCAGGTGCTGTTCCTTGAGATTCATTCGCATTGTTCACTCATTCATGTAAAGTTATGGCTGATCCATAAATTAAGTTGGGACTGATCACCCTTTTATTCTATTCTCTGGAGGACCTTACAAGAATTTAGATCATTTTTAAAAAACAATTAGTAGAAATTAAAAAGATTCACTAGTTCCTCAAGTTTTTTGTTGGAATGTTTTAAATTACAGATTAAATTACTTTAATAATTCTAGGATTCTATATTTAAAACAAATTTCTTTCTGCGTCTATTCTGACATTAGTCTAAGAATTAATATATTTCATTTCATTTCATTTCATTTATTTATTTATTTTTTGAGACAGAGTCTCACTCTGTTGCTCAGCTGGATTGCAGTGGTGCCATCTCAGCTCACTGCAACCTCCACCTTCTGGGTTCAAGTGATTCTCCTGCCTCAGCCTCCCAAGTAGCTGGGATTACAGGCACCCGCCACCATGCCTGGTTAATTTTTGTATTTTTAGAAGACACAGGGTTTCACCATGTGGGCCAGGCTGGTCTTGAACTCTTGACCTCAAGTGATCTACCCGTCTTGGCTTTCCAAAGTGCTGGGATTACAGGCATGAGCCACTGCGCCTGTCCTCTCATTTAAATTTTAAAAGTAACTTGCAAAATATCTTTTATAAGATTTTTTAACATAATTATAATATCTGTAGGATCTGATATCATGGATATTAGTAATTTATGCTGATGCTTGCCATGAGTATTTATATTATTATTCTCTCTTAACAATTATTTTTTGTTTTGTTGAATACCTGTTTGTATTTTTTTTCTATTTCATTAGTGCCTGCATCCAATACTTCCTTTTTTTTTTTTTATTTTGGCTTTTGGGTCTCTCCTTATCTCTTGTACTTTCTCTCTTTCTTCCTAAACTTTTTCTAAATTCTTGATCTAGATTCCTGGATTACAGATGTTGAGACTTAAAAAAATGCATATATATAAGATATAAAAGCCCAAGGTTAGCCTTTGTTGAATCCTTCAAGTTTGATATTCCATATTTCATTGTATTTTAGTTCAAACTATTTTTTAACTTCATTTCGTTTCCTTTTGGTGGGGGATGGAGTTTCGCTCTTGTTGCCCAGACTGGAGTGCAATGGCATAATCTTGGCTCACTGCAACCTCCGCCTCCCAGGTTCAAGCGATTCTCCTGCCTCACCCTCCCGAGTAGCTGGGATTACAGGCACGCGCCACCAAGCCTAACTAATTTTGTATTTTTAGTAGAGATGGGGTTTCTCCATGTTGGTCAGGCTGGTCTCGAACTCCTGACCTCAGGTGATCCACCCACCTCAGCCTCCCAAAGTGCTGAGATTACAGGCATGAGCCACCTCACCTGGGCTTATTTATTTATTTATTTATTTATTTATTTATTTATTTATTTATAATTATTTATTTTTTTGAGACAGAGTTTTGCTCTTGTTGCCCAGGCTGGAGTGCAATGGCATGATCTAGCTCACTGCAACCTCCACCTCCCAGGTTCAAGTGATTCTCTGTCTCAGCCTCCCGAGTAGCTGGGATTGCAGGCATGTGCCACCATGCCTGGCTAATTTTGTATTTTTAGTAGAGATGGGGTTTCTCCATGTTGGTCAGGGTGGTCTCAAACTCCCGACCTCAGGTGATCCTCCCACCTTGGCCTCCCAAAGTGCTGGGATTACAGGCGTGGGCCACCACAACTGGCCTTAACTTCATTTTTGATTTCTCCTTTGCTCTGTGGAAGTATGTTGCTTAATTTTCAAATCTTTTGGAGGCGGATATTCTAATTTTTTGTGAATATTGCTCTCTCATTTCATTCTATTTAGGACACCACATGTCATTTGAATGGCAAAAAGTATTTAATACCTGCTTTATTACCTAAATATAATGATATAATTATTATAAAGGTGTAATCACTTCTTGTCATTTCCGGTGCACTTGAAAATAATTTATACTCAATTTTTCTTGAGTCAAGTGTCTTAAACATAATAAATTAAGCAGATTCTATTAATTGAATTGTTCAAAACCTCTATGGCTTGATGGATTTTTAACTCTTATTTTATAGTTATTCAATGAATTGTGCTAAACTTGTTCTACAATTATCAGTTTGTTCATTTATTTTGTTGTAATTCCATCAGTTTTTCATTTTATATATTTTAAAGGTATGTTATCAGGCCAGGTGCAGTGGCTCAAACCTGTAATCTTAGCACTTTGGGAAGCAAAGGAGGATGGATCATTTGAGGTCAGGCGTTTCAGACCAACCTGGCCAACATGGTGAAAACCTGCCTCTAGTAAAAATATAAGAATTAGCCGGGGTTGGTGGTGGGCACCTTTAGTCCCAGTTACTTGGGGGCTGAGGCAGGAGAATCACTTGAACCCAGGAGGTGGAGGTTTCAGTGAGCTGAGACCACACCACTGTACTCCAGCCTGGATGACAGAGTGTGACTGTCTCAAAAACAATCATAAATAAATAAATAAATAAATAAATAAATAAATAAAAGGTATGTTATCAGATATAAAAAAATCTAAACATTATTATGTCTTTTTGATAGGTTTGACACTATCATTATTAAAAGTCCTTTTTTATTTCTAGAAATAATGTTTGCCTTAGATCTACGTTTTCTAATATCAGTATTGCTAAAGCAATTGATTTTTGGTCTCTGTTTGATATAATTTTTTTATTCTTTTCTTTACAAATTTTCTGTACTTTTATGTTTTAGATAAACCTTACAGAGACAGAATATAGGGTTTTTCTTTTACTTTTGTTTTTGTTTTATTTAATTAATTAATTTATTTATTTAGTGTAGTGTAAAAAACTTTATACACTAGGCATGATGGGTCATTCTTGCAATCCCAGCACTTTAAAAGTCCTAGACGATCAGCTTGCTTGAGGTCAGGAGTTCAAGACCAGCCTGGGCAACATAGCAAAACTCCGTCTCTACAAAAATTAGCCAGAAGTGGTGGTGTGTGTGCCTGTAGTCTTATCAGGAGGCTGGGGCAAGAGGATCACTTGAGCTGGGAAGGTCATGTTAGAGCTTCAGTGAACTGTGACCCCCACACTTCAGCCTGGTTGATAGTGAGACACTGTCTAAAAAAATAATAATAATAAAAACTTTATAAGATTGCATTTATTCTATTTACCTGCTATATAACTATAGCAGGAATGTAACTATATTACATTCCACCACCTTACCTTGTGCCTTACATTTTTCTGCCACATTTGTTTCTTTTTAATCTCCTTTTCTTTTGGATTGTTTATGAAACAAATTGTTTATTTTTTTCTGTATGTTTATTTTGAAGTTTTATATATTTCACTAATGTAGTTACTTTTCTTTTACACTTCTAATAAGTGATTACCTTAAAGATCATGACATTTGCTAAAGTTCTTACTTTACAACAGTGGGCCAGCGTATTTTGTAGGCCCTTGAATGTTCTTTGGATACTTTTCAAGGATCTAGAAGGTCAAAACTATTTTCATAATAAAATGTAGATGGTATTTGCCTCTTTCACTCTAGTTCATTCATAGGTATAAAGTTAAAGTTTTCCAGAAGCTAAACAATGTGTGGTATCACAGGAGAGTAAATGCGGAAACATATATTAGAAATCGTCTGCCTTCTATTAAACCAATCATTAATGTACACATGTGTTTTTTTTTCCTGTCTTCTTGCCACTTTTACCATGCTCTTTGCTGTCTTTGGTTCTCTGAAGACACATGCCAAAGTGCCTTGGTGTGCTTATATTTATCTAGCTTTTGTTTTGTTTTTCTTCTGAACCTGTGTATTGACTTCTTTTTAAATTCTTAGCCATCATCTCTTTCAATATATCTTCTGTTCATTCCCTTTCTTTGCTGTGCTTGGGTTGGGACTCAAATTTGAAGTTTTATAGTTCTCAGTGTAATACCTTTTTCTCTTATTCTCACATATGTTTTTTCCAAACTTTTGTCTCTCCAATCATCATTCTAGACCTTTTTTACTGAGCCATCTTTCTATTCACTAATTCTTTCTTTAGCTGCTTTTTAATATGTTGTTAAACCCAACTTTATGTTTCATAAATATTTATTTGTCTAATTTCTAAATGGAACATTTTATAATCTATTATCTCAGATATACCCTGATGAAAGTTTCAATTTTGTGTCTTATATTTGTATACATAGCAAACCTAATTAATGTCTGTATTAGAAAATTCCAATATCTGAAATGCCTAAATATTCAATTCTGCTGTCTATTGTTTTTATTCTTCATGTTATTCTCCTGATGTACTTCATGAAGTTTTATTTCCTTATATTCTTGGTTATTTTTATTCTCTTCCAAGAAACAGGTCTTATGAAAATATATTGACATAAGTAATGTTATTGTCATCCAGAAAGAATTTCCATTTTCTTTAGTCAGGAGCCTGACAAAATTCCAGGATTATCATAAACCATTTCAAGCTTGGCATTTTCTGGGTCATCTCAATGGCTTAAATCTGAGCTCCAGTCCTGGCAAGGGCTTGAAGACTTCTGCCTTAACTTTGTAATTAGGATGCAGACATTTCTGATCCTAAGTAAAAGCAGAGCATGTTTACTAAGGCCTCCACATGTGGAAGATTCTGGACTTTAACATTTTGATCCAAACCTGTGAGATCGGCCAATGTAGCTGATTCTCTCATGTGACATTTCCGTGTAGAAAGCACACCTATGGCAAAAGCTGACCCTACATTTGTATTAATGATTAACCTCTCTCAATTTTCATATTCCTATAAATTTTTCCTTGTTGCCTTTTAATAGCTTGTAAAACATCTAGTGCTTTAAGCATATTCTTTTCCAGTTTCCTAAGGTAACATTAGATGGTGGGTTGTCTACATTCTCTAATATGCAACTACTGAAAGTGTAAACTACAATATCCTTTCGTTTTAACTCATGTAATTATTCTGACTTAGTAAATATATATTAAACTAAGTCATAGTTTTCTTTATGGGATGGTTATCTATTAAGCTTCATTTACTTTTTCAAAACTGTGTTGTTATCTGATCAACTATACCTGGCCATATAAGCAATACAAAATAATCAGTTATTATAGTTGATTCTTATTATGTTATTATTAACCAGTGAAGTCTCTATGTAATGCATATGTTAGTAATCTAAAAGATTACAGAATGCATTATATAATTAAAAGAGCAAGGCATTTTGGTTCAAATTCCAATTTTAACTTGTATCAAGTTTGATTCATTTGTTAAGCTAATTTATTTAAATCACAATCCCTTAATTTGTTAATTCAGGGACTTTATAGCTCATAGGCTTATTGTAAGACAAACTGAGATAATGAGATGGTGAATAATCCAATTATTTTAGAGAGTAAACATAATTAATGGAAAGAAGATGAGATCTATGAATAGACAGTAATATTTCAAATCTTGCATTTCAAATTCTTGCATTGTTATTAGTCAACTGTCACCACATTAATGCTGCAAAACAAACCACCCCCTTACTAGCTGGAATACAACAATAAGTATTTCTTTCTTTCTGAAAGTGAACTGATTGTCATTAGCCACCAGTTTGGAGCTAGCTGGGCTTGGTCCAGGTGTTAAGCTGAGCTCTGGTCTGCTGCATGTGTTCCTATCCTGGGTATGAGTTCTTCATGGTAGTGGCAAAAGCACGAGATACTAAGCTAACTCTACTCTTGACACGTTCATTAATATCCTATTGATGATAGAAGGTCTCACGAGCCAAAAAAAGAAAAAAAATATCTAGGAGGAGGAGTTAACTCTGCCAACCATAAAGCCAACGTAAATTATATGAAGTGGGAAGTATATCCTCCCACACAGAGTTGTGATGAGAAAGAAATTGAATGCCACATGAATATGTTGTTAGAAATGTCATACTTATTTGTTAAGTGTTTATGTATATGTTTGACTCTCAAGAAAATCAGATCATAAAAAGAGGAGTGGCTCATCTCACAAAATCTTTGTTTGAAAATCAATCTGCCTTTATTAAGCACTAGAAGCTAAAGAGTTGGTTTCAATGCCATTTGATATATGAATACACTAGCATAAATTGTATTCATCTAAGATCAATGATTAAAAGGAGGACATTTATCATTCTCCGTTATCAGGCACAGAGCAGAAGTGGTGTGCCGCCCTAGTGGTATTGCCATAAGATGTCTCTCTGATTTGCTTTCTTTACTCACTTCAACATTCTGTATTGAAGCACATTCCCAATTAATAAAATGTCAGTAATTGGTAAACAAGTGCGATGCATCAATGAATTCTATTACAAATAAGCATTTTTTTCTGTAAGAATTGGTAGAGTGGGAAATATAATCCATGGCAGGTTGGATGGCATAAACACTTGATAAATGCTGATAGAAACGTATAAGAAATTCTTATGAGAGGTTTACATTCATTTACTGAAGGTAAATCTGGTTTAATGTACTTTTTTGCATCAATCAATTTGATAATTTTGTGTGAGTTTTTAATACTACATGAAAAATATCTAAAATATTTTTAATATTTTCATCTAAATATTTTTTAGATATAAGATATCTAAAATAAGAAGTTTTGACAGTTGATTGTATTCCATTTTCTTGCAGATTGTCTACATGGGCTGGTGTGAAGCCCGGGAGCAAGATCCCCTCCAGGACAGAGTGTACTCCCCGACCTTCCTGGCCCTGAGGGGCTCATGTCTCTACAAGTTTCTGGCACCTCCAGTAAGTGTTTTATCAAAATTTATTGGTCTTTTCCATATTATCACAAGAGATTGACACCAACTTAACAGCACCAAATAGTATACCATCAATATTTTTTAAAAATAATATAGAGAAAAAATAGAAATCAGTTTATCTGATTTAACTTACTAAAATATAAATTCTGACATTAAACATTTGCTTTAACACCCTTGAAAAGTCTGGAACTTACTTCTTTATAAATAGTGAACCTATAAAATAATGGATCAAATTATAATGCCGTTACAAATCTCATGACGACATGGGAAAGGAGATTTTAAGAAACATTTTCAAGCATATGTCAGTGTATTTTGTTTATTAAATAAAAATTAAAGAAATGAATATATCAAAAGTGAAATAAAAAAGAATAAACTGTTTTAGGGCTATACATGAATGAACATGTTTACTAAACTCTTATTTTCCAAGGATCTTTTGAAAGTTATTTTAAATTTATTCAGCACTTATAATTACTAGTAATTTATTATTAGCAAAGAATAATAAGGAAATTTCAAAATGATAGCACCTTATCTAGCTACTATTAAGTCTGTCTCACCCTATGGTAATCCCATAAGATGATGTTAACTCTCATGGTGTTCAACATTTAAATTAGAGGATTCTATCCTTGACAAACAACACAAACACATTCTGGTAAGCTATCATTTATGACAGTCAAACTTGCTTATCTATGTTGTACAGGTCTCTCTATATAAAATCAATAGCATTTTCACCTTCTATTATATTCTATATCCTAGTTATTGAGATTTGTACTAGATATGTATAGATACCTATTGCACCTCAAGTCTTGCTTTTGGAAACATGTACCTTGCAGCTCAGAAGACACTTAATAAATATTTATTGAATATAAATACCAAATGCCAGACCAGTCACTTGCAGGTCTAATAATACATAAGATTTAGAAATCATCAGATCTGACTTGCTGCTGTTTTAAATGTCTGTCTCTACACGAAGTTTAAAGCACTAGGAAGACAGAGGAAAAATTGATATTTATATATTTTACTCTATTCTTACTCCAAATAATTTATTTGACAAGACAGTTAAATATATGTTTCCAACCTAAGTAAGTGAAATAACTGCATTATGCTTTTGGTATGTTTGCAATGTCACAGTCATCTTGGAATTTCTTAATATAAATGATGTATATTTAAAAAATAGAGCTGTGTTGAGGTCTGGTATTTTCTGTATTTAACTAGTGGTAAATTGAAAAAAAAATATGAGTGTGGAATGTAAATACTTAGTATTTATAGGTAGAGAATGCATACATTATTTAAGATATATAAGGACACTGGGCAAATGAGAACTGTTGCACATAATATAAATCATTTGCTGAAAGCATGAGACAAATGGTGACAAAGCTTGGAATAGAGGAAACAAAAGTATTATGTAGGGTCCTTTATGAGCATGGCTTCACAGATGAGAAACTAACTAGATACATCTGTGAAAGTTTTTTCTTATGTTTCACTATATTATGCAAACCAAATACAGTAGTAAATAACTTTCTAAAACAAATTAAACATTATTTTCTTATCTTTTAAAGGTGACCACCTGGGACTGGACGAGAGCAGAGAAAACATTCTCAGTTTATGAGATTATGTGCAAGATCCTCAAGGTATGATCAATATGTAGTCAGTATTTGAATGGCTTTTCCTCAGCAAATAGTGCCTCTGGGCTCATAAGTAGCTGATGAAAACAAATGATTCATGGAATGAAGGAAGAGACACGATAAAGACAAATGAAAGAGAAAGAAAATAAACTAGACACAAAAGAGAAAATATAGAATGCACAGAAGTGCACTGGCACTCAGCTATCTGCTTAAATAACTTGCAAGCAGACTCTGCAGTCCCGCCGTGGGTGAGGGAACAGGGAGAAGCTCATCAGGAGTTCACTGCGGAAGAAGAAAATTCGGTTGAAAGTAGTCTGAATTTAAACGTCGGTTGTTACCATGTTTTTTTTTTTTTAATTCTTTTTTTCTGAATAAAATGCAAAAGAGAAAGATTTGGGTAAGACTTGGAATTAGAAAATATAGAAAATATCAGGAAAAATGCAAAGAAAAGTTTTGCTGTTTTGTTCTTAATCTCATGGCTTGACCAACTTTTTGCATATGTAAAAGAACATTGGATTGTCATATATCAGTTGAATTTCATGCCATATGTAGGATTATTGCAATAGCAAGCCATCACAAATTCTGTAAAATGTCACATGGTTTCTACAGTGTTTTTTTAAAGAATTAAAATTGGAATAACCTATAAAACATGAAGACTAATATATATTCACTTTCTACTTTAGGGTTTGTAGGCTTGGACTCACCACAGATTGATAATTAAATTCCTGCATAAGGTTGACCTTGTTTCTGTATCCAAGTGGAGCTAATTTCCCTTTGCTTTATGCTAGCTATTTCTCTTCCTGTTAAAGACTTAGCAGAGTAAAAAAATGCTGAAACATTTAAAATATAATAAAACGCATCAAAATTGTCTGAAGGCAGAGAGACAAAAATTATAATTACCTCAAAAGTGTTCATAGTTTCTGTTCCTTATAGAGAACTTAGGATTAAAGCTGAAGTTCTCTGAAGTGCAAAATCCAGCTAAAAATATAGTTCATTGATTGCTCATCACTGTGCATGCTTTGAGTTCTTTTGTAGGCGTAATGGTGGAAGGACAAACTGAAATACTTGAGTGTATTGTTAGTAAAGAAGGGTCTGACAATTTCTTAAACAGCTGCTAATATCTGAGGAAAAGGAGATCATACCTGACTCCAGTTTTCTGAAATAATTGCCAAAATGGCTAATGAGATAGCTTTCTATTTTTTGGAGATGGAGTCTTGCTCTGTTGCTCAGGCTGGAGTGCAGTGGCATGATCTCGGCTCACTGCAACCTCCACCTCCCAAGTTCAAGCAAATCTCCTGCCTCAGCCTCCTGAGTAGCTGGGACTACAGGCACATGCCACCATGCCCAGCTAATTTTTTGTATTTTAGTAGAGACAGGGTTTCACCGTGTTGCCCAACCTGGTCTTGAACTCCTGAGCTCAGGCAATCGGCCCACCTCTGCCTCCCAAAGTGTTAGGATTACAGGCATGAGCCACCGCGCCCGGGCGAACTCTGTATTTTTAGGAAAGCTACTCATGTAATTAGAGGAAGAAAAGAAAGAAGAAAAGAAAGAAAGAAAAGAAAGAAGGAAAGAAAGAAAGAAAAGAAAAGAAGGAAAAGAAAAGAAGAAAAGAAAAGGAAAGAAGGAAGGAAGGAAGGAGAGAGAGAAAGAAGGAAAGAAGAATGAAAGAAAGAAAGAAAGAAAGAGAAAGGAAGGAAGGAAGGAAGGAAGAAAGAAAAAGAAAGAAAAAAGAAAGAAAGAAAAAAAGAAAGAAAGAAAGAAAGAGGGAGGGAGGGAGGGAGGGAGGAAGGGCAGGGAGGGCACAGAGGGGAGGAAGGAAAGAAGGAAGAAGGAAGGAAGGGAGGGAGGGAGGAGGAAGGAAAGAAGGAAAAAAGAAAACTGCCTCAACAAATCAACTTTGTCTATTCTCTATCTGTACACTAATATAACTTTTATCATAGTAATAATGCAACACATATTTATATATTCTTACTTAGACTTAAATTATTTTCTAACCACTCTCCAAGTAGCTACATGATCTTTTAAATCCTCTTTTTTTAAAAAAAGCTATTTAAACATTAGAACATAATGCAGTTTACTATAGTAGTTAAAAAGGATAATTTTAAAGGAAATAATAAACATTATATTTAGCTCTATCAAGATATACACTCAATATTTTATATCTCTTTGTTACAATTTTTGACAAAGTTAAGATTATGCAATTCATGATCTGCTATTTTGTGTAAAAATATGTCTTGAGATTTTTTTCTATGACAGTTAATGTTCCTTAAAAACACTGATAACTTTTTGATAGATTTCATCTATCCCATCATTTGCCTATATTCATTGAGTCCACTTTAAAATTTTACATTTAGTTTTTTCTACCACTTGTTCTTGCTATCAGGCATATCACAACAATCATTATTTGAATGGTTTAATAGAAAATTAAATGTTTGCTATACACCAGGTAACCTCAGCACTTGTTATGTGGCTGAGAAAAATGCAGAAAAAGCCACTGCTTTCACTGAGCTTGCATTTTATTAGGTGATATGATGTTAAGTAAATCAATAAAGAAGACAAAGATAGTAAGTAAATAAATGAGACAAAATAATAATATGTAGGAAGGACTGATGTTTGCTCAGAGACTTTTATGCAAATTCTTATTTCCTTTAGTCTAAATTCTGAGCTTTGGAAATCCCGTGTGGAAAAATATTTTAACACATTCAATATATTAAATCCATGTGTACAAATTGCCTCCTACAAGTCATCCTAACTTATGCTGCCATCAGAAGTGTCTATGAGAGTGCCTGTATATTTACATTCTGACCAAATTAAAATCAAAGACTACTTCTCATTTTAACTTTCTATATAAAATTTTCTATAAGCCTTAGTTTACTTGAATTTTTTTTAACACTTCAAGTTCTGGGATACATGTGCAGAACGTGCAGTTTTGTTACATAGGTATACATGTACCATGGTGGTTTGCTGCACCTATCCACCCATCATCTAGGTTTTAGGCCCTGCATGTATTAGGTATTTGTCCTAATGGTGTCTCTCCCCTTGCCCCCAACCCCCCAACAGGCCCTGCTGTGTGATGTTCTACTTGAGAAAATGTTTACATAGGTTAGTGAGGCCTGGCAATAAGTATTCTCACACATCAAATACAATGTAAATCTACCTTCAGTTGTTGTATGTAATCAAGGAAGTCCCCCTCCCCTTAGTAAGTACAATGCTGGTGCTTTATGCTTTGTGGCTTGACATTAGACATATAAAGCCATTCTTCAAGCATCCCTTCTCCCAAAGGAAAATTTCATGTAGCATGAGAACAGAGGAGTGGCTTCTAGATTCGATGCTAAATGGATTATTTTCCTGCATGCAGATCACCTTCTGACCTTCTCCTGTGTCAGGATCACTGGTTGATAAGGAAGCCAGTCAGATAGGTGGGGCTGGTGAGCAAATAAGAAGGGGCATCTTCTACAGCCTAAATCAGAGGGGAAGTCTTCTACAGCCCAGCCCTCTCCTGCCATGAGGTATCAGTTCTGATGCAAGCTGTGCAAGTTGTAGACTTCTGCCTCCAGAAAATGGATCCCTCAGGTGAGGCTAATTAAAAGTCAGATTTGAATGTCTGGATCACAGAAGAACTTGCCTGTGACCATTAATCAGGAAAATCCTGTCCCTTCTGATGTGTTCATAATGAAGCTACACCAGTAATAACAAAAATGAAGCAATAAGGTTTATCTGGTACATATAGTTTATAGGTATGTGCCAGGTATTATCCTAAGTGCTTAGTATATGAATTCAGTTTGTATTTACAGCACCACTATCTGTCAGTTATTGTTATTCCCATTTTAGAGATTTGGAAACTGAGGCAAAAAACAGTTTAAGTAAATAGCCTAAGGTCACATAGCTAGCAAATATCAGAGCTAAAGATATGAATCTTGCAATGTGTCAAAATTCTGTGCTCTTGCACATGATACTACACTGTCTCTGTCTCTCAGTGTAAATATTGATAATTTGGGAAAAAAGATGGGAAACAGAGAGCCAGCCTGGTACTGATGAGAGAGCAAAGGTTTCAGAAAAAGAGGAATTTGACAACAAATGCCACTTCTGTTACTAAAACATTACCCTTTATGAGTGTATTGGGCACTATGAACTTCAGTTCTTCATCTGTGAAATGCAGCTATTGATGCAGAGGGTGCTGTGAAGATTAGCAATTGGTTAACTGATTTGTGAATGCATTTTTGTCTGTTAATTCATATCACAGTTACTTCGAGTACCTTCTATGTGCCAAGCACTCCACTAGGTATTAAGGATCAATACAACAGTATAAGAGAGTTGAACTCACAAAAATTCCAGCTGATGAAGGAGTTTAGGAAGGGCATTTTGGAGGAGGCCTTTAATGAACTGAAACCTAAGTGACTGTGAAAGGGCTCCACAGAGGAAGATGTATCATGGCAGGGGCTGGAGTTCAGCCAATAGGAGGGGAGGAGCAACCTGGTACAAGGAATAATGTGTAAACTTGCCCAGAGCTACAAAGAAGTGTGTGTCCCTTCAACAACGCAAACAAGTTTGTTACAGCTGTAGTCAGCTTGGGTATGAGGTTGGTGTTGGTGTTTGGACGGAACAGATCATAGGAAAAGGCCTTAATAAAGCACATGAACTTTATCTGAGGAACAAAGGGCAGCCACTAAAGCATGTCAAGCATGGGGAGGGACTGAGGTTGCCCATTTAAAAATCCTCTTTGAATGCAACGTGAGATGGAGATGAAGGGGCCAGAGGGGAGTGCTCCTGGGGCATCTTCTGGTCAACAAGGGCATGGACAGCGGGCTAGGAGGAGAGAGGCAGAGGAGTCGGGCCTGAACAGATAGTGCCCTCACAGTAGCTACTCGCCTGCATAGACCAGCCCTTTTGCACCGCTCTGGTTTGACTCGTTTTGCTCTGATTCTAGCCTGAGCTGTAACTCCCTAACACGGCACTGTAGCGGTGCATGGCTGGAAAAAAGACAACCTGCATTTTCAGTTACAGACTAAAATCTCAAGAAAGCCTCTAATTCTTCCTATTGTTATGTCATATTTTCTTAGCCTATTCTCTTGTCTAATCTACTGGAACTTATATTCAACCTTTTTCATTCTTTTTTGAAATTAATATATACTTCCCATTCTCACTTTTAGGTGATGATCCTACTTCCTACATGCAAACTCTCTCAGCATTGCAAATGCCTCCTGGCAGCCCCATCCTGACAGATAACTATCCTTGCTCTTACCTAATACTAAGCCTCCTGTTGGGTAACAGATCTCAATCACTCTGACATAAACAGCAATTCTGTCCTGATGACTCCAAATGCATACGTTCTGCCCAGATCTTGTCCCTGAACTCTAAGTATTCGACAGTTTATATTTCTGCCTACTGACATACCTAGTAGAAATGTCCATGTTACATGTCTTAAAATTTAGAATCAACAATTGGAGAGAATGTAAAGCAACATGGAGGTTAGAGAAAAGAAAAAAACAAAAGCAAAAACTAGAGTTCGGCTATTTTTTTAGAAACTCATGGCAATTAGCTGAGATGATACTAAGTTATAGCACAGGGTACATTTTAGCATTACAGACCTCTGGTGCCTGCCAACAGGGGTGTGTTGAGCTGTTAGGGAAACTGTCATTTATTCAACTTTGGGACTTTAAAATTAAGAAAATGCAAAACTAGGAATATAAAATTAGGCATGAAAGTGAATATATATCAAGAATGAGAAAAAGCTCATGATGCAGAATAAAGTTGGCAAATACCACAAACATTGAAAATCTATGGAAAAGTACCCTATATTTGTAATTAATTCACTAAGACACTTATTGAGTACTTTTTCTCCTACATTTTTGGGGGGCTGCGTATTCTTTGATCACCTCTTTGAATAAAAAGGATTTTGTAAACCAGTGTCTATGGGAAAAAGAAGTAGACCCCCTGCATCTTGCCCTCATCTCTCTGGGCACCACGATCACCTGCCTCCCAGAGGATACCCAAGGCCTTTAGCCCAGGGACAGCTACCAATGGAACTTAGATCTCATCCTACAGCTGAATTCAGGAGTACAGTTGCAATGATCAGGTTCTTCCTAGTGAGAGGAAGATCGGACGTAACTGCATGACTTGAAGCCCAAGTGTAGTAGTTGTTATGCTAACAGAACGTACATGGGAAACACAGAGGAGTAGTGAAAGGAATGTCTGTCTTCATTCATAGTAGATGAGCAGTGTATCATTGGTATAAAAATGTACTCCCTATCATTTGACCAGGAAACCCTTAAAAAGTAGAGGATCATTTTGTTTGTAGATATTCAACAACTGCCTGTTTCAGAGCTAGCAATAGATTTAGCAAGAACAAGTCTTTGGATGACAAAGATTATTTTTTAAACAGTATTTTTCATGATACTGTTTTTCAGCCTGATATTACAAATAAGTTTAATTTTTTGATAAAATATACATAGTGAGCAATATAGTCACACTGATACTCATCTAAAAACATTTTTAGAAAAAAGGAGAAAACATGCCTGGCAGGGTTGAATGAGGAGGGTACTCAGAGTGAATACAGGTGGGAGATGGGGAAGGAGAAAGAGGGATTGATCAACTAAGTAGATATGTTGTGTGGAAGGTAAAATAGGAGCCTTATTTCTCACTGTTAGGGATAAGAGTCATAAATACAGAAAGAAAGAAGCCAAGAATAAATTCTGTAGTATTGGATTACAATTAGAAATATTGGTATGCAGCCTCAATTTGCAATGTGTGTGTGTGTGTGTGTGCATGTGTATGTGTGCAGCTGTACCTTACTCTGTCCGCAAAATATCTGGAGTCAGAGAGTTCTTAATAGCAAGGAGCACACTCAGCAAAGCTTTCCATTTCTCAATATTTTTCTCCACTGCAAAAAGTCAGAACTCTGTAGAGAAATGTTTGATGGCTGGGTTGTGGCATAGAAAGTCAAAGATGAGGCTGAGTCATATTATTGTGATAGGAAATAAGGAGGTGTTCAGAGAATGATGGAGATAGATCAAAAGACATAAAAGCAACTTTCAAGAGCATCTATTGGGCAAATTTGGGAAAAATTGAGCAATTCTGGAATAAAATGAATGTTAGCAATGGATTATAACTCAACAAATAAAATAGGAAACCATTAAGTCTATCTTCATAAAAATAAAGAAGTGAAAAATGTGACAAGGGACAAAGAACTTACTTAGTTTCAAAGTACCTCCTCAGAAAGAACTTACTGCAATTATAAAAGAAGAAAGGAGAACTTTACAGGGCACAAAAGTGACAGCATTGCCTTAACAAATTGATCAAAATGAACACTTCATTAATGCAACACATCAAAAATTATGCATGTCTGATAGGGCGACAGACTATCATAATTAGCAAAATAGCAGGTTCATGACATTCCCACTAAAGCTGGGTACAAATGAAATATAACTAGGAGGAAACATCTATCTAATGTAATGTAAAGGAGAAAACCAATGTAATCTAACTGAATCTAATGTGATTTAACCTATTCTAGTCCTGAGAAAATCTCCAACAAACCCAAGTGAGACACATTTTATATAAAATAAATGTCGTATTTTCTTCAATAGTGTCAAAGTCATTAAAGTTAGGAAAAGATCAAAGCATTTTTCTCACTGAAGGCAAGTGGCATCACAGAACAACCACGTGCAGCCGAGGATTCTGAACTGGTGAGTCATGAATGAAGCCCAAGGACTAGACCACATCACAGTCCTTGCTTTGATGATTGCATTGTGTTTATGTAGGTGAATGCCCTAATGTTCTTGTTTGCAGAAGGTACACGCACACTGAAGTATGAGGGTGGGAGGTAATGAAGTATCACATTGGTAGTTAACAAACAGTTCAGAAAATAAGTATTTGTAATTCACTTGCAAATGTTCTTTAAATCTGATTGTATTAAAAATTATTCCATGTCAGGAGGTTCTATATAAATAGAAATGCAAAACAAGCAAACAAGAAAAAGCGAACCTGCCTCATATAGAGACAACACAGTAAATTATTATAGAAATCCCTAAAGGCTACCAGGCTTGTACAGCATTCTAAGACAGTGCTAAAACTGCTCAAATTAAGAAGAGCTAAGAAGAAATACTACCAAAAATAAGTACAATAAACAAAGACATAAATAGAAAAAATATATATAATATATATATAAATAATATAATATATATAAATAATATATAATATATATAAAAATAATATATAATATATAAATAATATATGAATAATATATAATATATAAATAATATATTATATATAAATAATATAAATAATATATATAATACATATATAAATGATACATATGTTATATATTATATATTATATATAAATAGTATAAATAATATGTATTATATATAAATGATACATATAATATATAAATAATATATAATATATAAATAATATATATTATATATAAATAATATATAATATATAAAAATAATATATATTATATATAAATAATATATAATATATAAATAATATATATAATGTATATAAATAATATATAATATATAAATAATGTATAATATATAAATAATATATATTATATATAAATAATATATGTATTATATATAAATAATATATGTATTATATATAAATAATATATATTATATAATGTATATTATATAATATATATTATATATATTATATATATAATATATAATATATAATATATATAAATAATATATATTATATAATATATATAAAATATACACATTAAGATATAACAGAAGATAATACATGATATAAGAGTATATCGATATCATTATTACGCAAATGCTAAAGATTTGGGAGATACCAAAATATTTCCAGCAGACTGTAATTTACGTGAAGAATCATTTTACAGTAGAATTTTATATCAATGGCAGGTATTAGTAGAAACTATTGTAAGAACACCAAAGTAACCACTTTTTTAAAAAGTTACATTTTAGGGAGGCCATTTATCTTTATCTGTTTTCTGTTGCTACAACTGAATACCACAGTCTGAGTAGTTTATAAGGAATAGAGGTTTAACTATTAGCTCATGGGTCTGGAGGCTGGGAAGCCCAAGAGCATGATGCCTGCATGTGGTGAAGGTCTACCAGTTGTTTCATAACATAGAGGGAAGCATCACAAGGAGAGATAGCAAGCGTAGTAGCTCAGGTCTTTTTCTTCTCTTTATAAAGCTAGTAAACCCATCACAGGGCCCCATCCTGATGACCTTATCTAATTCTAATTGCCTCCCCAAGTCCCTACCTCTTATCAACATATAAATTTGGTTATTAAGTTTGCAACACATACAATTTTGGAGACATATTCAAACCATAGTGCCATCTTAGTAAAAAAGAGGTGTCTCTGCATTTTCTGACTATATTTATATCTATTTTCATTTTTTAAATAATTTTTCTTAAAAAGTTTGATTGCTTTACATTTTATTAAGCAATTTAAAATTAATATGGTTCTTTTTTTACTGTAACACTTTAGAATTAAATTAGCATAAAAAGTTTAGTCTCTTCCTAAACTACAAGCTTCTGAAAGTATGTTTTTAGTTTTTCCTCTGATAATAGAACTTTAATTCCCTGGTGATTTTTAAAAAACGTTGCAGGCCGTGCACTTAGGTTTTAGTGTTGCTGCTCTGGGTGAGAACTAAGGTTCAGCCATTCCTCGTTCTGTCTATGAACATGCCAGAGAGAACACATCAGAAGGAAGTCACTGCCATCCACAAAGCTAATCCCAGCAACTTCAAATCCAGCTTCCTGTCTTAAAAATATAATAATCATCATTGATTAAAAATATAATTTTATTTTTTATTTTTGTTATCTAATAACATTTTCTTGGTTTATTAATATTTTATCACATATCCTTTTGTGCAAGTGACTCCCATAAATTCCCCATCTGTTATATAAAGTACTTATTTCCCTTTTACCAAGACATCTTTCAAATGCCAAGTATTAATTAATGAAATCTCATGTTTCAAAATTTGTTTCATTGACCTATATTTGCTCTTAAAAGTTCAAAGACATCATTGTTTCATACTCTTTTCTTGTTTTGTTTTTTTTTTTCCAAGGAGAGGTTTCTGATTCTTTTAGCTATATCTTGTCTAGAGATACCTATGTTCTTTATCTTTCTCACATTATTATTATTATTATTATTATTATTATTATTATTATTTTGCTTTAAGTTCCTGGATACACGTGCAAAATGTGCAGGTTTCTTACCTAGGTATACATGTACCATGGTGATTTGCTGCTCATATCGACCTGTCCTCTAAGGTCCCTCCCCGACCCCTAACCTCGCAACAGGCCCTGGTGTGTGTTGTTTCCCACCCTGTGTCCATGTGTTCTCATAGTTCAACTTCCATTTGTGAGTGAGAACATGTCAGTGTTAGTTTGCTGAGGATGATGACTTCCAGCTTCATCCATGTCCCTGCAAAGGACATGATCTCATTTCTTTTTATGGCTATGTAGTATTCCATGGTGTATATGTACCACATTTTCTTTATTCAGTCTATCATTGATGGGCATTTGGGTTGGTTCCATGACTTTGCAATTGTAAATAGTGCTGCAGTAAACACATGTGTGCATGTGTCTTTATAGTTGAATGATTTATAATCCCTTGGGCATATACCCAGTAATAAGATTACTGGGTCAAATGGTATTTCTGATTCTAGATCCTTGAGGAATTTCCACGTTGTGTTCCAAAATGGTTGAACTAATTTACATTCTCACCAACAGTGTAAAAGTATTCCTATTTCTCCACAGTCTCTCCACCATCTATTGTTTCTTAACTTTTTAATAATCACCATTCTAACTAGCATGAGATGGTATCTCATTGTGGTTTGATTTGCATTTCTGTAATCATCAGTGATCTTAAGTATTTTTTTTCATATGTTTGTTGGCCACATAAATGTCTTCTTTTGAGAAGTGCCTGTTCATATCCTCTGCTCACCTTTTGATGGGGCTGTTTGTTTTTTTCTTGTAAATTTGTTTAAGTTCCTTGTAAATTCTGGATATTAGACTTTTGTCAGATGGGTAGGTTGCAAAAGTTTTCTCCAATTCTGTAGGTTGCCTGTTCACTCTGATGATAGTTTATTTTGCTGTGCAGAAGCTCTTTAGTTTAATTAGATCTCATTTATCAATCTTGGCTTTTGTTGCAATTGCTTTTTGCATTTTTGACATGAATTCTTTGCTTATGCCTATGTCCTGAATGGTATTGCCTAGGTTTTCTTCTAGGGTTTTTATGATTTTGGGTTTTACATTTAAGTGTTTAATCTATATTGAGTTAATTTTTGTTTAAGATGTAAGGAAGGGGTCCAATTTCACTTTTCAGCAAATGGCTCACCAGTTTTCCCAGCATCATTTATTAAATAGGGAATCCTTTTCCTATTGCTTGTTTTTGTCAGGTTTGTTGAAGATCAGATAGTTATAGATGTGTAATATTATTTCTGAAGTCTCTGTTCTGTTCCATTGGTCTATATGCCTGTTTTGATACCAGTACCATGCTGTTTTGGTTACTGTAGCCGTGTAGTATAGTTTGAAGTCAGGCAGCGTGATGCCTCCAACTTTGTTCTTTTTGCTTAGGATTGTCTTGGCTATAGAGGGTCTTCTTTGATTCCACATGAAATTTGAAGTAGTTTTTCCTAATTCTGTGAAGAATGTCAATGGTAGTTGGATGGGAATAGCATTGAATCTATAAATTAATTTGGGCAGTGTGGCCATTTTCATGATATTGATTCTTCTTATCCATGAGGATGGAATATTTTTCCATTTGTTTGTGTCCTCTCTTATTTCCTCGAGCAGTGGTTTGTAATTCTCCTTGACGAGGTCCTTCACATCCCTTGTTAGCTGTATTTTTAGGTATTTTATTCTCTTTGTAGCCATTGTGAATGGGAGTTCATTCATGATTTGGCTCTCTGCTTGTCTGTTGTTGGTGTAAAGGAATGCCTGTGATTTTTGCAAATGGATTTTGTATCTTGAGACTTTGCTGAAGTTGCTTATGAGTTTAAGGAATTTTTTGACCAGGATGATTGGGTTTTCTAAATATAGAATTATGTCATCTGCAAACAGAGACAATTTGACTGCCTCTCTTCCTATTCGAATACCCTTTATTTCTTTCTCTTGCCTGATTGCCCTGGCCAGAACTTCCAATACTATGTTGAATAGGAGTGGTGAGAGAGGGCATCCTTGTCTCATACTGATATTCAAAGGAAATGCTTCCAGCTTTTGCCCATTCAATATGATATCTGCTGTGGGTTTGTCATAAATAGCTCTGATTATTTTGAGATATGTTCCATCAATACCTAGTTTATTGAGAGTTTTTAACATGAAGTGATGTTGAATTTTATCAAAGGCCTTCTCTGCATCTATTGAGATAATCATGTGTTTTCTGTCATTGGTTCTGTCAATGTGATGAACACATTTATTGATTTGTGTATGTTGAACCAGCTTTGCATCCCAGGGATCAAGCTGACTTGATCATAGTGGGTAAGTTTTTTGATGTGCTGCTGGATTCAGTTTGCCAGTATTTTATTGAGGATTTCACATCAATATTCATCAGGGATATTAGCCTGAAGTTTTCTTTTTTTATTGTGTCTCTTTGCAGTTTTGGTATCAGGATGATACTGGCTTCATAAAATGAGTTAAGGAGGAGTCCCTCCTTTTGAATTGTTTGGAATAGTTTCAGAAGGAATGGTACCAGCTCCTTTTTGTACCTCTGGTAGAATTCAGCTGTGAATCTCACTGGTCCTGGGCATTTTTTGGTTGGTAGGCTATTAATTACTGCCTCAATTTCAGAACTTGTTATTGGTCTATTCAGGGATTAGACTTTTCCTTATTTAGTCTTGGGAGGGTGTATATGTCCAGGAATTTATTTATTTTTCTAGATTTTCTAGTTTATTTATGTAGAGGTATTTATAGTACTCTCTGATGGTAGTTTGTATTTCTGTAGGGTCAGTAGTGATATCCCCTTTAACCTTTTTTTGTTGTGTTTATTTGATTCTACTCTCTTTTCTTCTTAGTTTAGCTAGCAGTCTATTTTGTTAATTTTTTCAAAAAACCAGCACCTGGATTTATTGATTTTTGGAGGGCTTTTGTGTCTCTATCTCCTTCGATTCTGCTCTGACCTGAGTTATTTCTTGTCTTCTGCTAGCTATTGAATTAGTTTGCTCTTGCCTCTCTAGTTCTTTTAATTGTGATGTTAGGGTGTAGATTTGAGACCTTTCTAGCTTTCTGATGTGGGCATTTAGTGCTATAAGTTTCCCTCTTAACACTGGTTTAGCTATGTCCCAGAGATTCTTGTACATTGCACCTTTGTTCTCATTTGTTTTGAAGAACTTCTTGATTTCTGCTTTAATTTCATTATTTAACCAGGAGTCATTAAGGAGCAGGTTGTTCAGTTTCCATGTAATTGTGTGTTTTTGAGTGAGTTTCTTAATCCTGAGTTCTAATTTTACTGCAGTATGGTCTAAGAGACTGTCTGTTATGATTTCAATTCTTTTGCATTTTCTCATGAGTGTCTTACTTCCATTTATGTGGTTGATTTTATAATAAATGCCAAGTGGCATTGAGAATAATGTATTTTCTGCTGATTTGTGGGGGAGAGTTCTGTAGGTGTCTATTAGGTCCACTTGATCTAGAGCTCAGTTCAAGTCCTGAATATCCTTGTTAATTTTCTGTCTCATTCATCTGTCTAATATTGACAACTGGGTGTTAAAGTCTCCTATTATTGTGTGGCAGTCTAAGTTTCTTTGTAGGTCTCTAAGAACTTGATTTATGAATCTGGGTGCTCCTCTATTGGGTGCATATATATTTAGGATAGTTAGCTCTTCTTGTTGCATTGATCCCTTTATCATTATGTAATGCTCTTCTTTGTCTTTTTTAATCTTTGTTGGTTTAAAGTCTGTTTTGTCAGAGACTAGGATTGCAACCCCTACTTTTTTTTGCTTTCCATCTCCTTGGTAAATTTTCTTCCATCCCTTTATTCTGAGCCTATGTGTGTCTTTGCACATGAGATGGTTCTCCTGAATACAGCACACTGATGGGTCTTGACTCTTTATCCAATTTGCCAATCTGTGTCTTTTAATTGGGGCATTTTGCCCATTTACATTTAAGGTTAGTATTATTATGTGTGAATTTGATCCTGTCATCATGATGTTATCTGATTATTTTTGCCATTAGTTGATGCAGTTTCTTCATAGTGTCATTGGTCTTTATATTTCGGTGTGTTTTTGCAGTGGCTGGTACCCGTTTTTCCTTTCCATATTTTATGCTTCTTTTGGGAGCTCTTGTGAGGCAGGCCTGGTGATAACGAAATCTCTCAGCATTTGCTTGTCTGGAAAGGATTTTATTTCTCCTTTGTTTATGAAGCTAGTTTGACTGTATATGTAAGAATATTGAATATTTGCTCCCAATGTCTTATGGCTTGTAGAGTTTCTGCTGAGAGGTCCACTGTTAGTCTGATGGGCTTCCCTTTGTAAGTGACCTGGCCTTTCTCTCTGGCTGCCCTTAGCAGTTTTTCCTTCATTTCAACCTTGGAAAATCTAATGATTATGTATCTTGGGGTAGATCTTCTCATAGAGTATCTTAATTGTGTTCTCTGTATTTCCTGAATTTGCATGGTGGCCTTTCTTGCTAGGTTGGGGAAGTTCTCCTGGATATTATCTTGAAGTGTGTTTTTCAGCTTGTTTCTATTCTCCATGTCTCCTTCAGATACTCCAGATTTGGACTTTTTATGAAGTCCCATATTTCTCAGAGGCTTTGTTCATTCCTTTTCATTCATTTTTCTCTGGTTTTGTCTGTATGGCTTCTTTCAGCAAGGTGGTCTGCAAACTCTGATATCTTTTCTTCCACTTGGTTGACTTGGCCATCGATGCTTGTGTATGCTTCACGAAGTTCTCATGCTGTGTTATTCAGCACCATCAGTTTATTTGTGTGTATGTTCCTCTCTAAACTGGTTACTCTAGTTAACAATTCTTCTAATCTTTTATCAAGGTTTTTAGCTTCTTTGCATTGTGTTAAAACATGCTCCTTTAGCTCAATGTACGTTTCTGATTCTTTTAGTTTATTCTTATCTAGTGACACCTATTTATTATCTTTCTATTTGCACTCCATTTTTTTATGGCAGGTATGAGTAAAGCATGATTTTGTCAAAATATTTTTAAATAATTTTATATTATTCTGTAATTTATCTTATAATTCTCAAAATGTTCGTTTATTTTTTTGTTTAAAAAGTTATATTCTCACCATTTTTTAAAGACATTTCTAAAACAATGCAAGATTCTTATTTAAGTCAAACAAGTATTTATCAGCAACGTGATATGGTAATAGAAAGATTCAGTCACTTTATCTCATTAAGAATTTAATATGTACACAGAAGCTGTCTAATTCTGTTTTCCAATATTTGGAGTGAAAAAAATTCACACATATACAAAATAAACCAACATCTTATATTTGTCTCTCTCAAAATCTATTTTTGGGGTATTATTTCCTCATTAAAGTGAGTCTAAAAGCAATATGTTTATGAATGATTATGGATTTCCGTGTTGCAGAAATTTATTCTCCTTTAAGCTGAGTCAGAAGATAATCCAAATATACTGAAAATAAGCACTGGAAAAGCATTGCTGTTTTAAGTCCTAACATTTTAATTTACTGCAATAATTTTAATAAAAAAGTGAGAGTACATCTGTATTAGGAAAATCTACCTATCATATGCAAACAAATCTTTATGAATTGTGAATAAATTGAATGCTTAAAAATATTACATTTAATAATGACATCTTCCATAATAATATCTGGTTAGTAAAATTTTATATGGACACCCATAACATATCCTTAATGTAAGAAAAAAGCTAGAAAATGGGTTTTGTTGCACAAATAATTTGGTGCCAATCTCAAGGATTCATCCCTTAGGATGAGAATTACTTTTAATGCTCTATTTAGCTTAAATTCCTTCAGGTCTATTTCAAGTTTTTCCATAACCTTTCTAGACTTAATTTGTTTAGATTTCTGTTTACAGAAATGTTCTGCCTTGCAAATTTACACAGTATATGATTGTAAAACTGTTTGACCTTCCAAAACCTTATATTACTGTTTTAAAATTAAAAATATAATTTTAATGTCAGAAGAAGCCCAGGCGTCATCTCCTTCTGAAGCCTTCATCCACTAAGGAATATTATGGAAAAGTTTTCCAGTGGCCTTCAAATTGATTTAGAATATATTTTTAATGATACAGTGGCATAGATAGTTTGCAGTGCCAGTTTTCAATACATCATTTCACTACTAATGAAATTAACAATATTTTAATTGTCATGCATTATTTTATTAACAATAATAATATTGTTCTTAATGAGAACACATGGACACAGGGAGGGGAACAACACACACCAGGGCCTGTTGGGGGAGGGTGGCAAGGGGAGGGAACTTAGTGGACTGATCAATTGATCAATAGGTGCAGCAAACCACCATGTCACATGTATACCTGTGTAACAAACCTGCACTTTCTGCACATGTATCCCAGAACTTGCAGTAAAATTTAAAAAAAAAGAAAGAAAAGAAAAGAATAATAATAATAGTGTTCTTGATATTTGTACTAATTTTTAGAATAATATCAAAATCTATGATTAATATTGTTTCTTTTGGAAACTCAGCATCATATATCAAACACTCTCTACCTCCCGTTATTTAACCTTTGCATATTTTAAATAATTGAATTGATATGTTCTATTGCTCAACATTCATTTTTATTAAAAGTAGAGAAAGTGAAGATTACAGATGTGCTCAGCAGTAACTGCTGAAATCCGTAAGCACCCAACTTTTCTGGACCAAGTTTCTCTGTGTTCTTACTATATCCAGACAAGTCCTATTTCTGGAAAATGTGGTTGTACAGGGCTGTAATGTTTACATTAAGTGTGTCAACATATTTATATTGTTTGAAATGGATTTGGAGCAAGTCAAGTTTTTGAATATTTAAGGAACATATGTACTTGATTTACTAACCTTAAGTTATACAATTTCATTTTTATTTGTTTTTGCCCCTCCAGCTTGGGGACTTTAAAATTTCGTCACATACATGATTGAAGGAATGTTCAGCCAAACTTTATCTGAAATATTTCCTATTAACTCATATTTACGTAAATAATAAAATTAGAAGCATGCAAAATTTACCTTTGGGATTATATCCCATAACGGGCTCTTGTCAAAATTGACGTTGTTCATAATTTTTTGTAAAACTATTGAGAAAAATTTTTATAGTGTTTCAATTCATTGTGATGAAGAGTAGTTGAGAGAGAAATAATGCACTCCTGTGGAATGTTTTCTTTTCCAAGGATATATCTAAGGATATGGATAAATAAACACATACATACACAACTATATGTGTATATGTGTGTTTTATCATTGTGTCTTGGAGGTATTGGTTAAAATGGTTTTTAAATAATAGCTACATTTTTGATAGTTTTTAAATCAAAACATGGAATAATATTCAATTTTGCTATAGTATTATTACAATACAACCTATTAACTGTTTGCTCTGGATAACAGCCTGTGGACTTCATAGAAACTAAGATAAGTTTTCTGACTATATTCATGGCTACCATTTATTTCTGGAAATAATCTTATTTTTGTTTCTGTAAATGCATTTATACTTTAGTTATTCATTATGTACTAGGTATTACTTAGTTTTTATATGTCTAATTAACATGGATTACTGGATTAGTTGGTAAAGAAAGAGTAGTGATGTGTTAATAGAATGAACTAGCCTGATGTTACCTGAACTTGAATTCTGGCCCCAATTAATATCAACAATATCTCAATGGTATATTATCTTAAGTATCTTCAGAATCCTCATCTTTAAATCAAGAATTATAATTATAGCCACATTATGGGGTTACTATTATGAATAAGTCTGTTTAAACTGGTCACTTTGTAAGCATTCAAAACATATTAGTGATTTCTGACTCTAAATTGCTTGTGGAATGAATGCTACCCTTGAAGTGATATCAGTCATACACACAATGGCAATTCCCTTATTTTTTATCCAGTGTCATTCTCACTATTTCTGAATAATATAACTTTCTGGCAGTTCTGAAGACTTAGATTTATTTTACCTTAGTCCAAATAGGCATTCGAATAAGTTGTCCTCCCATCCTTGGAATCAGGGAGCAGTCTTCTGAGCAAGTGCTTGCTTGACATTAAGAGAATGGATTTATTTCTCTGGTGGTGAGCTGACATTTGATTATATTTGTAACTTTTGAAGATTGCTTTTCTCTGGGCATGGTATAAACTCAATTACAACTACATACAGTATGTAAAGGAAATTGAGAGTGTGTCAATATCAGAAATAAGGCTACTACTCAGTGGTAGGTAGTATGCCGAAGCCTGTATTTGGGCAAGGGGAGCTTACATGGCCTCCCTTGGGCCTTCTGTTGCATGGAATCAAGAGCAGAAATGGACATATAACCTTGGCCTGTTAACCCTTAGAGTTCTCCTCTTTCTCCACTGCCCTCAGTCACCAGAAGTCTTCTGAGGATACTAATTGACTCCATCATGTACAATCCTAAAACTTGCTGAATCATCTGCTTAGGTTGTATGTCAGTGGGAGAAAGAGGCCAGTCATGCAGTGCAGATAGCTTCTTCAAAAAGGATAGTGTATGTGACAGGCAATTTTACTGTAAAAACTTGCTTAATAAAACAATTCAAACAGAATGAATAAGATAGTATTATCCTTTGTCCACATTCTCACACTGAATTTGCAACTCATGTCAGGACTCTTTGTTCAGTACACTCTTTATGGGCTTCAGCCTCTTGATTTAGGGGCATATGGCTGATGAAGCTGTAGTTGGCCAATACAAATTATGTGAATGGGATCAAAACACCAAGAATGTAATTTTCGATTTTTCTCATTGGACTTTAAGTGTTGTTCTTAGTAGGCATCATTTTCAGATTCTTTTTCTGTTTGGAAAGGCTCTAAGCTTGCACACATTGAAATTTATGAGAGCAAAGTGCTACAAACTAGAGCACAGTTACAAGATGGTAGTGGCTCTGTCTACCATTTCTACCAACACCCTTCGGAGGCAGTCTATCTCTATTGTTTTCCATTGTTTACCAGCCCCTAATCTGACCAATGGTCCTCAAGTGCAACATCCTAGGGCCCTGGTGACATGGAAGCATTGGGCTGCGACCCTGGAATGAGAACAAAGGTGAGACCAGATCCAGGTATGTGCTCGCAGCTCCAACCAGCTTAAAGACTTTCTAACAGTAAATGACCCACAGGTAAGCAGCCTTCCCATCTGCATTGGGAATCCATCCCAATGACCCTGAAAACAGGTGTTTATTCACTACAGTAATGTGCAAACACAATGTAAATAAAACTAAACAAATACTTAAATTTCATTTTGTTTGGTTTATCTTCTCCCTTATATTTCTGTTTTAGGAGAAATATTTTCAAATAAATAAAAGTCATACCCATCTCAACAAAAGATTAAATGTCATAGAAAATATTTACTAATTGATCTGATAATTTTGGAAATAATATAATAAATTATAGACATTAAAATTTTATCAAATTTGAGTGCAGAAATAATAACCTATTTTGGTCAGAATACCAATTTGTTTTGTATTTACATAAGATTGGAATTATTCAGGTTACATGCTTTTTTTTGATATTGAAATATTAACTAATACATTGAACATTATAGAAGATATAGTTTTTTTAAATGTCATTTATGGAAGAGAATTACACACAAAAGGAGAGAGGAATGTGTTTTATTACGTATATAAATAATGGCTCTGAGTTACACAATGCTCAATCATTTTCATAATCTATTTTTCCAGTAATATTAAATAAATAAAAACATATCTCATTAGGGTACATGTACACATCACATAATTTTATATAGCTTAAAATTATCCATTGTTATTTGTAGTTCTTACACATAATACATAACCTGTTTACTATTTAACTGAAATGTGTAAAACTGACAGCAATGCTATTTTTGGAGTTGAGAGGAAATTTATTTTTGAAGTATTTTTTGAGTGTTGTACTATTTTGTAAAATAGTGAGAGAGGAGGACTCAAAGCCTCAGAATGAGCCAGCAATGGTAAGAATTCTTTGTCGAAACTCACTTGTTAGGAATTCCCAACCTATTTCCAACTGCCTTGCATTAAATACCATTTATATGCTGGTGATTCTAAATTTATTCAGAGATCTCCCTTGCATTTCAAACAAATGCTTTTAGTGCCTTCTGGATGATTCCACCTGGATGTCTAATGAATACCTCACATACAACCAACACAACATGTCCTCTGACTCTGCAGACACACACCTCAGTCAAGAGACGTTCTAACTTTTCAGTTGCTCTTGCCCAAGACCTTGGAGTCACTTCTGAAATCTTTTATCATGACCCATATCTGACACATCAGCAAAATATATCTGGAACCACTGTTGTGACACTGGTGTTAGAAACAAATGCTTGTTCCTTGGTACCAAAAAGAAGAAATAGCACTTGAACATAAATTTAATTTTCTCAGCAAGGCCATCTTTACTTCTATAGAAGGGTGTGACTCGCAGATGGAGTAATGGTGAGAGCACACATGGACAGGGAGGGTAAAGCGTTCTTATTCCTGATGCAGGTAGTCCCTACTGCTGTGTCATTCCCCTATTGGCTAGGGTTGGACCCCACAGTGTAAGCTAATTCTTATTGGCTATTTTAAAGACAGCAGGGATACAAGCTAGAGTGGTGGGGTGGGTAGTTTGGTGGGAAGGGCAGTTACAGAATAGGTGACTCAGGATGATTCAGGTCAGAGCAGGTGACCAGAGGTGACTCAGGTCAAAGCAGATGACCAGGGGAACAGATGTGAACTACTGATTAGAGCTGGTGGGAAAGTTGTGAAACTAGAAGCAAGGGGGCAAACAGGACCAGGAAGTTAAACCTTAAAATAGAGAATCAAAGAATAAGAGAGCTGAACATACTGACATACTGATTCCTTGAAGAGAAACTTGGAGTTCACCATATCTAACACTGGTCATCCTCAGCCCTCAACTGTCAGTCTCACATTTCCCACCTGGTTCCCACTTTGACTTTTGCCTCCTGTCAGTTTCCAGTTTGACTCCAAGTAAAATACAAAGTTCTCAGGGCCCTCTGTAAAATCTCTCCCCCAACACCCTCAGGCATCCCCTGTCTGCTCTAGTCTTTTGCTACCCACCCAATAACTCAGACCAATTCCACTGTCCTGTTTAGGTATACACAAGCCTGAGGTCCTTTGAATTTGTTGCCTTCCTCTCCAAATAGCTTCAATAGTTTATTCTTTTACTTAACACTTCTTTTCAAATGTCACCTCCTGAAGATCATTTTTCCTATTATGCTTTATAAATGGCAATGCCTCCAAGGCTAGTACTTCCTACTTCATTTAACTGGTTTTATCATTGCCTGACATATTATGATTAAGCATTTTCTTCTTTGCTTTATGGTTTGTCTTGGTCCCACTCAAACCAAAGCTCCAGGAGGCAGAGATGTCATCTGTTTTGCTTAGTGCTATGTCCCCACACTGGAACAGCGCCTGGCACACAGCAGGCATGCAATCAATTTTTTGGTTGAATGCCTACTATGGATATTTCTGTAGCCCCCAAATAAAACACTTTCTGAAATAGTAGTGAGTATATGCAGTCTTGAACTTTGCTTGAAAATATTTCCACGTTGAAAGTTATTTGTATTTGCTTAAAACAAAGAAATAACTATAGGCATGTATGGGGTGGGGGTAGCGGGAAGACAGTGTCTAATGGGACTTCAGTCCTGAGTCATTCTTTAGAAGAGGACTCAGAAGCCAGGCCAAAGATGATATCATCCATATTAATGAGTACTAATTGAACAGTTTGGCCAAAAACTTCCCCTTCATCTGACAAAATGTGCAGGACTAATTGAACACACTTTATGAAACGTTTTGCTGCCAGATACCATTTCCCACAATGATCTGCACTTTTTACATCTCCCTAGGCAAGATACTAATACAGTATACTAGAGTATATAAATAGGAGAGCAATTTCAAGTGACACAAGTATTCCCTTTATATCCCATGGTGGCCAGATCCATATGAGTCCATTCTGCTACTTTATGGCTTTTACTACTTGAGGGATTTGGGAAAAGTGGAATAAGTTGCAGTGGAGGGACACTAAGATAATGAAATAGCTAAAACGTAGCACCTGTGAGGAAGGTCCAATCATTTGCTTCATTTGATTTTATAAAGAGAAAGCTGAAAGGTGATTTCATAACTGTCCTCAAGGATATAAAAGGTTACTTTTCAAAAAGTGGTGACCACCTGTTTTTAATCACAATTGAAGAAAGATTAGGAAAAAAATTAGTGTAAGCTGCTACGTGAGGATAAAGTTTTCAAAAAGGAAGATTGGAACATTGAAGAACAAATTCTACATAGAAACTATTAAAGATTAAGAATTGTAATTTCATTCTTAGTAGACATTTAAGTGTGGGTTTGTTTGAATTATTTTTTGAAGGCAGGGCCAAATGACCAACCATAATTCCTACTGTTTGTGACCCTCTGATATCCCCATTTACATAAACAAGTAGTATTTCCCCCTCACTGGATAGCCATTTCTCTGGAAAACCACATGTTCTCTGCCTGTGTGTTTTCTAAGCATGAATTTGAGAACTTTTTTTATTATGATACAATTAGTCTCAGAGATAGAATATTAGAGTTAAAATCTGGAAGATGAATCTTAGAACTATTAATCCTGGTTTGGATTAATCTCACTGAGCAATTTTGAAAGTAATCTATTCAACAATATTACAATAAATTAATTTTGTTTTGTGTGTCTCTTGTTTGTTTGCTTTTCTGGTTCTAGAAATGCTAATTTATGGTAGTAAAGTTTCTTTCTGTTTCAATAATAAGTCTTGGGGAAAATTCTGTCTGATGTCAATGAAAATAATAATGGAAACTAATTTAAGTATATTAAATAAAAAATTCAAGAATGCAAATAAAATACAATGATAAAAAAGGTTTTTATGATAATTACATTCTACATATGATCTATCCATATTTTAAGAAATTATCATATAAAAAAGTATTTTCCCTTTGAAGTTGCACAGCATTTTTCCATATGTGCTACTTACCTTTACTCAAATTCACCTTTTATTTTAATTAAAAAAAAAAATAGAGCTTCACTTCTCCAAGCCCGGTGGAAAGCAAAATCTAAGACTTACTAAGTTAGTGAAGGAAATTAAGCCATGATGTGTAGATAGATTTAACAAATAAATCAGTAAGGATGCTATAAACAAAGGGGCATGTTAGAAGAACAAGAGCATGGTTGTGGTCAATGTATTCTCTGCTTATGACAAACATAGGAAAATAACCTTGCTTTTGCTCCAAGAGATTGGTTAATGTATTTGTTTCTGAATAAGGTAAATGCTAGTGACATGAGAGACGCTGCTAGAAAGAACTATGCCATTTAAACTGCCAGTCCTCCGGGGTAATATTGGTGTCCAGGAGTTTATCCATTATCTCCCTTATATAAGCCCCTTTGCCTCCATAGATTTCCAAGCCTAAAATTGCTAATCTTTGAATATGTTTTCTAACTCTGATAATACAAAAAACTGTGGATGGTGTTTATATTTTTAAAAAAACATATTTTACCTGTAAATTTCAGAATCTCTGAGTTTTCAATATTTGAACTTGTTTGTCATTTGGTCTTTTCAAACCTTAATTTTTTCAAAGGCAGAGTGGAAAATGAAATAATATCCACAAAAACATTTCATAATATAAATGATATTCTTCAAATAGAAAATATTATTATTAACAGGAACAATAAATACATATCTATGGCGATCAGTATTTCTATTTATGCAACTATTTTAAGCTGTCACCGAATTCATACACTTTTGTGGGCAAACACACACACGTACAGCACATGATCTCTAGAGAATGGAGGAAGAGTCAGATTTATCCATGTAGTACACAATTCTAGTGAGCATGTTTTCATTTCAGCGTGAATACTGTTAGCTAATTGTGTTAAAAGATGATGTCTTCTTGTCTCTGCCATATATATATATGTTGTATTCTACCATGCAATATCACACTGTATTATAGAGACAGGTGTGGGTGTGTGTTTTTGGGTGCATGGGTACCACAACATGTATGGGATTCAGTGTTAGATATGCTCTAGTTTTGTAGTAGTAGTCTATTTCAATTATGGTAAATATTACAATTATTAGTCACATTATGAGATATTAGCAATATTATGGACACTTAATATGTTCAAGTCACTTTTTCTAAGTGATATACATCAATCAATTCTTTTAATCTTCACAGGAACCTTAAGGCAGGTACTATCAGGCAGTATCATCTCCTGTTGAAAATGCCTACACTAATTCTTAAAGCGATAAAAAGAGTGGTCAAAACTGGCATTCAAACTTAAGCTGAATGTGTCCCAAACTAATGTTTTTAATTTTTAGGCCAAGTATTAATAGCTTCTAAAGTGGAAAAGTTATCAATGTGTTTGAGACCTATTTCCCTCATTAGATAAATTAAATTATAGCCAACTTTGGTGGATTACTATAAAGATTAAACTAGAGATGGTATTTGAAGAATATGTCAATTTATATTAGGGATTCTTTCCTAAGAAGAAGGAGGAAATTTAAACTTGCATTCTCCTTTCTTTTTCTCAGATAAAGCAACTAAAACTCAGATATAAAGAATTAATTTGCATATATGAATATTCATTTGGTTTTAAAAATAATTTTTAAAATATCCTAAATGTAATGTTTTATTTACAATTATTTTAAAATTTATTTAAAATTAATAATTGTAAAAATAAGTTACTTTTTTTCAGTAGTTGAAAATGTTTTCAGGTATAAAGTAGTTTTATGCAATCAAAGTTGTCAGCTTGAAATAGACAATTATAAGTAATAGAAGCAGACTATGAAATAGACTATTGCAAGCTTTCTGGTAACCAAATAGCAAAAATCTGCATGACCTGCACAAAATAAACATGAAAACAATTCAAAACATATGACTATAGAAAACCATGAAACCACAAAGAGAGCAAGAGATGAAAAATTTAAAAAAAATGAAATAAACAGACAAAAAAATCACAGAAAACAACTAAGTAGCAGTAGTAAATCCTTAACTATCAATACTAATCTTGAGTAGAAATGAATTAAATTCTCCAATAAATGAATGAATGGATAAAAACAAAACCCGACTATATGCTGATTAAAATACATGTACCTCCCTTTTAAGGACACACATGGAAGGAATAGAAAAAGACATTTCATGCAAATAGAAACTAAACAGAATCAGAGGTAGCAATACTTGTATTAAACAAAGCAGATGTTGAATCAAAAACTATAAAAAGAGACAAAGAAGAATATTATGTAGTGATAAAGGGATAAGTTCTTTAAGAGTATGTAACAATTGTAAATATATAAATGCACTCAACAGTAGGACACCTAAATATATAAAGCTAATATTAAAGGATCTGAAAAGAGAAATGAATTGCAATATAATAATTATAGAGGCTTCAATATTGGACAGATCACCCAGACAGAAAATTAATAAGGAAATATTGGATTTGAACAACACGTTAGACCAAATGGACCTCATAGACATTTGTAGAACATTCCACTTAACAGCGACAGAATACACATTCTGCTCAAGCACACATGGGACATTCTCCAGGATAAATCATTTAAGCCACAAGACAAGTCTCAGCAAATTTATGAAGATTAAAATCACATCAAGTACTTTTTCAACCTCAATAATTTGAAACTAGAAATCAATAACAGTAAGGATTTTATAAATTCACAAATATATGAATATTAAACAACATGCTCCTGAACAACAAATGGGCCAATGATACAATTATAAGATACATTTAAAAATTTCTTGAGACAAATAAAAATGAAAACATAACATACCAAAACCTATGGGATACAGAAAAGCAAATCTTACAGGGAAGTTTATATCCACAACCACCTACATTAGAAAAGGAGAAAGATTTCATATAAGCAACCTAATGTTACACCTCAAGAAATTAGAAAAGCAAGAGGAAACAGTCCAAAATTATTAGAAGGAAGAAAATAATAAAGAACATAAATAAATGAATTAGAGACTAGAAAAGAAAGACCAAGGAAATGAAGAGTTCTTTTTTTTGAAAAAATATATCATATTCACAACCTTTAGCTAAACTAAGAAAAAAGATAAGAGACTCAAATAAATAAAATCAGGGATTAAAAATGGAACATTACATCTGATACCACAGAAATACAAAGGATCATAAGCAAATTTATGAAAAAGTATATGCCAAAAAATTGGATAACCTAGAAGAAATGAATACATTCTGGGACACATACAACCTACTAAGAGTAAATGCTGAATAAATAAAAATCTGAAGAGACCAACAATGAGTGAGGAGACTGAATTAGTAATAAGAAGTCTCCCATCAAAGAAAAGCCCAAGGCCTGATGGCCTCACTTTTGAATTCTATCAAACGTTTTAAAAAGAACTGATGCCAATTATCTACCAATTACTCCAAATAATTCATGAGGGAACACTTCCAAACTCTTTTTATGAGGATAACATTACCCTGATACCAAAGGCAAAGACATCACAAGAAAAGAAAATTATAGGCCAACACACTTTATAAACATAACTGTGAAAATCCTCAACATAATACTAGCCAAACAAATTCAATAACACATTAAAATAATCATTTACCTTGATCAAGTGGGATTTATCCCTGGAATGCAAAGATGGTTCAACATTTGCAAATTAATAAATGGGATACTCCACATTAATGAAATGAAGGACAAATATCATATAATCATTTTATAAAACACAAAGCATTTGACAAAATTCAATATTCTTTTATAATTAAAAAAAAAACTCCCAACAGATTAGTTATAAAAGAAATGTACTTCAACACAATAAAGGTCGTATATGACAAGCCAAAAGCCAACATTATTCTCAACAAGGAAAAGTTAAAAGCATTTCCTGTAAGACCTGAAACAAGACAAGAATGCCCACTATCACCACTCCTATTCATTATAGTGTTGAAGGTCCAAGCCAGAGAAATTAGGCAAGAGGAAGAAATAAATGGCATACAGACTGAAAAAGAAAATGCTAAATTGTCCCTGTTTGCAGGTGATAAGATCTTATATGTTAAAAAAACCCAAGATCCCCCGACTCACACACACAAAAAAAAAACTGTTAGAAATAGAAACAAATTTAGGAAAGTTGCAGGATACAATTTCAACACAAAAATTAGTAGCATTTCTTTACATTAACAACCAATGTTTTAAAAAAAATCAAGAGAACAATACCATTTATAATAGATGCACAAAATGCTTAGCAATAGACTGTTTCTGACAGTCAAGTATAGTTTATTTACTGAGTAGATAAGCCAAAATATTAATAATTATTCCTAAATAAAGGAATTATGAGTGACTTTTAATTTTTGTCTTTGTTTTTTATTTCTTATTTATTTATTTATTTATTTATACTTAGGAAGTACTAGTGTATATTTCTTACATGCATATATTGTGTAGTGGTGAAGTGTGAGCTTCTAGTGTACCTATTACCCAAATAGGTAAATTTTTAACCTTTACCCATCTTCCACCCTCTTACCTTTTGAAGTCTTCAATGTCTATTTGTCTAATTCTATATGTCCAGGCTTACCCATTGTTTAGTTCCCACTTATAGGTGAGGATATAAAGTATTTGACTTCCTGTTTCTGAGTTATTTCATTTAGGATAATGGCCTCCAGTTTTCAATATTTCTGCAAAAGACACAATTGTATTCTTTTTAATGGATGAGTAGTATTGAATTATATATACATATATGTATATATATAATTTTTATTATTCATCACATAGGTTGATTCCATATGTTTGCTATTGTGAATAGTGCTGTGGTAAACATATGAGTGCAGGTCTTGTTTTGATAAAATGGTTTCTTTTCCTTTGGGTATATACCCAGTAGTGGAATTGCTAGATTGAATGGTAGTTCTATTTTTATTTCTTTGAGGGATCTCCATATTGTTTTCCATAAAGGTTGTACCAATTTACATTTCCACCAATAGTGTATAAGCATTTCCTTTTCTCTACATCCTCACCAAATCTGTTGTTTTATGACATTTTAGTAATAGCCATTCTGACTGGGATAAGATGGTATCTCACTGTGGTTTAAATTTGAATTTATCTTATGATTGGTGATGTTGAGCATTTTTTCATATGTCTGATGGTCACTTGCATGTTTTCTTTTGACAAAATGTCTGTTCATGTCCTTTGCCCACTTTTTAATGGGGTTATTTGTTTTCTTCTTGTTGAGTTGTCTGAGTTCCTCATAGATTCTGGATATCAGCCCTCTCTTAGTTGCCTGGTTTGAAAATATTTTTTCTCATTCTTAGGTTGTATATTTACTTTGTCAGTTATTTCTTTTGCTTAGCAGAAGTTTATAATTTAATTAAGTCCTATTTGTCTATTTTTGTTTGCTTTGAGGACTTGGTCATAAAATCTTTGCCTAGGCCAATGTCCAGAAGACATCCCTAGGTTTTCTTCTAGGTTATTAATATTTGCAAGTCTTACGGTCTTTAATTCATCTTGAGTTAATTTTTTTATGGTGACTGATAGGAGTCTGGTTTCATTTTCTGAATATGGCCATCCAATTTTCCTAGCACCATTTATGAAATAAGATGTCCTTTACCTAGTGTATATTTTTGTTGACTTTGACAAAGTTCACTTGACTGTAGGAATATGGCTTTATTTCTGGGATCTCTCTTCTGTTCCATTGATCTATTTATCTGTTTTTATGCCAGTACCATGCTATTTTGCTTACTATAGACATCTAGTATTATTTGAAGTCAGGTAATGTGATGCCTCCAGCTTTGTTATTTTTGTTTATGATGGCTTTGGCTAATTTGGGATCTTTTGGGGTTCCATATCAATTTTAGAATTTATTTTCTAATCTGTGAAATATGACATTGGTATTTTGATAGACATTGTATTGAAATTGTAAATTGTTTTGGGAAATATGGTCATTTTAACAATATTAATTCTATTGATCCATGAGTATGGGCTGTTTTGCCATTTGTGTCAGCTATAATTTCTTTTATCAGTGTTTTGTAGTTTTTCTGGTAGAGCTCTTTTACCTCCTTGCTTAAATATATTTCTGGATTTTTTTGGAAGTTGTTATAAATAAGATTGCCCTCCTTTCAACTGCATTATTGTTGCTGTGTAGAAAAGCTACTGATTTTTGTATGTTAATTTTGTATTGTGACACTTTATTGAATTTATTCATTGAATCTAAAAGTTTTTTGGTGTAGTCTTTAGATTTTTTGAGATACATGATTATATCATCAGCAAACAAGGATAATTGACTCTCTGTTTTCCAATGTGGATGACTTTGGTTTATTTCTCTTGCCTGATTGTTCTGGCTAGTACTTTATTACTATGTTAAATAGGAGAGTGGTAAGAGTGGACATCCCTCTCATAGTCCAGTTCTTATGGGGAATACTTCCAACTTTTCCATTTTCAGTATGATGTTGACTGTGGGTTTGTCATATATGACCTTTATTATTTTGAGGTATGTTCCTTCTATGCCTCATTTGTTGAGGGTTTTGAGCTTGTGCTCTTATGAAGTGATGTTGAATTTTTAAAAATTCTTTTGCTGTGTCTATTGAGATGATCATATGATTTTTGGCCTTCATTCTGTTTAGGTAATGTATGACATTTATTTGTTTGTATATGTTGAATCATTCTTGCACCTCTGGTGTAAATTTGAGTTTGTCATGATGTAATATCTTTTTGATATGTTGGATTTAGTTTGCTGAGAATTTGTTGACAATTTTTATATCTGTGTTAATTAGGGATATAGGTCTGTAGTTTCATTTTTTATTGTGTTTCTGGCTGACTTTGGTATCAGGGTGACACAGGCTTTGTATAATAAGTTAGGGAGAAATTCCTTTTCAATTTTTTGAAAAGTTTCAGGAGTATTGGCACCAGTTTTTCCTTGTACATTTGCTAGAATTTGCTTGTGAATCCATCTGCTCCTGGGATTTTCTTTGTTGGGAGATTTTTCTTATTTGGGAGATTTTTTTATTACATTTTAAATCCAATGTTGTTATTTGTCTATTCATGGTTTTTATTTCTTCCTGATTCAATCTTAGGAGGTAGTAAGTTTTCAGTAATTTGTCCATTTCCTCTAGGTTTTCTAGTTTGTGAGCCTATAAGGATAAAGATGTGGACTCAGTACTGCTACCTTGGCCAAGAGGAGTGAGATCTGATTCTCTCTCATGCCCCAATTTTGGTGGGGCTCACCACCTTCTCAACTTTGTCAGTAGGTTTGGCTCTTCACTTAGTGCAATTTGCTTCTAGTTGTCAACACAAGCTGCCCCAGGCCTTAGGAGTCACTGCCCAGCCCAACACTAGGCCTCCCAAATAAATCCCCTCCTGTACTGGTGGGGGAAGGGAGTGAAGTGGAAGATGGGTTGAGCCTGGTTCCAGCATGCCAATGGCTAGAGCCCAATACCATACTTGAGTCTCAGTTCTGGCTGTGGGAACCTCTTCCCTGCTTGAGCACCACATCCCCAGGATACAGCTAGAGCCTCTTTAATGCCAAAGGCTGCCACTGCTGCTAGTTTTCCGTTCTGTGCACAGCTTGCAAAGAGCTAGGATCAAGAATGGTGTTCTGTTGTAGGTTCCCAGGTCTCGGGGCATGCATGGGACGCTTCCCAGAGCAGGTACTTCTTACAGTCTCCCAGCCACCCCCCAAGGTAGATCTAGGGCTTAGAAAAGTCATGGTGCTCTACCGTGGCCTGAATTATATGATTCTATAGTGGGAAAGTGGACCACAGAAAGATACTCACTCACTCTCTCCCATATTGGGAATTTACTCTCTTCTCATTTTCAGCCATTCCCAGCCACACAGGCTGACAGTTCTTCTTTTTCTGGTCAGATTCTGGAGTTTCTTCATGTGTTCCTGTTGAACTCCTGTGTTCTCTCTTGGATAATATGTTTGTAAACAAAAAAGTGACTGAGGTGGATCTTAATCAATTAGAGGTTTATTTTGCCAAGGTTGAGAACGTGCCTGGGAAAAAGAAACACAAATCACAAGGAGATCTGTACCCTGTGCTTTTTTTTAAAAAAGGGCTCTGGGAACTTCAATATTTAACAGGGAAAAAGCAAGCAGGAAGAGGAAGAAAGAAAAAAAGTCTGGGTAGGCAATGAAATAAGTGGTCACATTCTTGTGAGGATCTCACTAATGAGCAGAAAAGCTACATTTTACGTAAAGTAAAGTAAACATGAAATTACAGCTTTTTGGGAATGAAAGGAAGGCAGTTTTCTCATGACTCACTACCTAAACTTAGCCCTTTGGTATAGTGAGTTTGGGGTCCCAATATTTGATTTTGCTTTCATATGTGCAAAGTGTGATTGTCTACACACCATTGGGTTTGTCATTCTTCTAAGTTGATGAAGTACCCTGGAAAAGCATCTAGTCAGCCATCTTGAAAAAAAAAACCTGTTGTTTCTTTGTAATACTGCTTTATAATCTGAGAGGACTTGGAACAAATCTAACAAAATAGAAGATACTCCTGGAGAAGTGAGAAAATTGAGAAAAATGAAAAGATGTGTTCTTGATTTGTTTAGCTATTATTATTATCATTACCATTATTAAATGATACTTTCCAGTTGGCAAAAAAGTATTCTGGAGGCTATTGTTTCTACTGGGGCGTAAGTCAAACTTTGACAAAAGAGAAATGCATGCAGAGAGCAAGCCATAGAAGGCAAGTTAGGAAATGATACAAATATTTATCTGTATTTATTTTATTGAATCAATATTGACAACATTAATTAAGTACTTCCAAGTATAAGAGACTAAGCAAAGAATTAAATATAGTATTTTATTTAATCATCAGATCAATTAATTATTTCCGCTTTAGTGATGAGTGAAGGAAGCTATATATATGGTAATCAACTTGCCAAGGATTACCTACTAATAAATAAAAGAGAGGAGATTCAAATCAAGACAGAATTCTGAAGTTAGAACTTTTGTTATCACCTTATGACAGCTCCTGCATGTGTGTTAGTGAGAGAATGAGGGTGAGAAATAGGAATACATACATTCTTATTTAAACCTATGTGGATATTCCTGTGTAAATACTCCTTATTATACTGATACTTCTAGTCAATGCCAGTCTCTAAGGGTATCTTATTTAGTTTTTCAGTTAGTTATATATATATTATTACGTGCATATAACTTGATAATGACTGCAACCATAAAGGAACAAAATCTTTTGAAATGTTATAGGCAGCAAAGGTAGAAACTCTAGTAAATCTAGTGTCAATAATTTTAGATGATTACGTTGAAAGTAGATCTTTAAAATGATTGAGCTATAGTCACTTTTCACTAAATTTCTGTTAAAGGAACCCCTGCTTTTTCCAAAGTTTCTCCTCCTCCCACCCATCCACTCTTAGCCATCTAAAGCTTAGAGTCTATGCTGCCCCGTTCTCACTTAACTCTCCAATATCTTTTCCTGGCAGGTGCATTCTGTGAATTTCTTAGCAGGATCACCTGGTCTTTTTCAGGCTTACACCAGGTTGCTCTTGCATTTGTCTTTAAGTCCTTGATGGTACTACAGTCTCTCCCTACAATACAACTTTCCCCCTCCTACTTTCCCTCAAGATGATTTATCGTTCCTTATTCTGCTTCCTTAGCATGTTACCTCTATAGCACTGTCATATGCTCGTTATTTTAACATATTTCTTTCCCTCACTAAAATGAGACCTGGG